>NW_003303746.1:995047-1433534 GCF_000142945.1 Phytophthora infestans T30-4
TCGTTTTGGGACTTTTCTTCATCGATTAGGGGTCTTTTTCTTGGAACCCGTGCCCAAGACGCGGTGAAAGGCTCCGGTGGGTCGCCTCGTACGTTGCGTACCCTCCCGGTTCAGCTTCAGAGGAATCAAAAGGGAGCGGTTCCTAGGTGCCTTGAGCGTCCCATCGCGGAAGTTCGCGGGGCTATCTTGACCTCCAACTTCTTGAGGCGTGGACAGTGAGTGAGAGCGTGCCACACCCCGGTCTGAGAGATCTTCCAACCCAAATGAGAAAGCGTGCTTGGCCTTGGGCCTTGACGTCGTGAAGTACCCGAGCCAAGGGCGCGATCCCGAGAGCTGACTGTCTGCCTTCGCGCTGTTCGGATCAGGGCGCCAGTGTGGAATAAGAGCTCCGTCATAGTAGCAAAGCCGCCCTCGTCGATGCCGAAAGGCTTCAGAGCGCCCCGGATGCGTCGAACGTAACCTTTTTGGTCGTGCTGATATAGGCGCGTCAAACTATCGATCACAAGGCCCCGGTACGACTTGGCATCAGGAGTGTTCCGGCCTGGTTGCCCGCCCATCCACATTAAACGACGGCGGCTCGTGCACCTCTCGAACAGTTCAAGAAAGCCGTAGTAACCCCACGTTTCGATGCAGACACTAAGGAAGCGCACGCGGGCCACGAGAGCCAACATCTTAGCCTTACGGCGAGCGCTGGAGTTCTTGAGAGGCGCATTGAGCTGCCAGTCCCAGAAGCGGGCGCGGTTCCTGTTTCAGAAGCGCCAATGCGCTACGTGCACTAAAGGAAAATCGAAGGGACTGTACCAGAGGACGGACCCTCTCCACGGGAAAGCCATCATGAACGGCTCCAGCCCGAGCAAAACGGCCTCTTGATATATCTTCTCGAGATCGTGGCGCACCCGCGGGGGAGTCCTGTCGGCGAGTTCGAATGGCAAGTCGAAGGGAGGAGAAGACCGGTCCTTGCGCCCCTGCGACGACGTGCCTTGAGAGCCCTGCGTCTTCTTCTTTCCCGAGCCTGGTCTAGCGTTCTGTGGTGCACGGAGCGAGACTCTAGCGAAGCAATGATCCTGTGGTGGCTTTCCGCGGGCGTGCTGTCGCGAGGGCGAAGGCAGGATCATAACTGGACCAGTCAAGGCATCGCTGGCCTTACCGCTGCCCTGGATGATGGCCGCCGCTATCTCGTCCAGTATCCCCATCCCCACAGTTCCTTCGTTGATGGCGAGCACGTCGCGCATCGCCAGCCAGAAGCAGACATCGGCGGCGGAGTCCTGCGGTCGAGGCGTTCCTTCAGACGAGTCGGAGGACTCCTCCTCGACGACCTCACGGAGTTTCTTGTAGCGATCCTTATCGCCGGAGCCGACCATGCCGCTGGTGCTGGTGCTGGGAGACGAGTCGTCGGGTGTTGGCGTCTGCGTCGCGTGGAGGCAAATTGCCGAATGAGGCGGAAAATTGACAGACTGGTTGCCGCCTCCGTCTCTCTGGCGTTTCTCGAGAACCTCGCCGTTGGTTGTCGACTACCCTCTCCGAGGTGGCGACTGTGACCGATTGATGGGCAATGACCACGCAGTTGGAGGAACGGTACGCGGCGGAGTCGGACGTGTCTTCTTCTCATTTGTGAAAGTTCTTCACAAGGAATGGGGGTTCAAGCAAGCCTCGTCCTGGAATACGCGCGGTGGGAGCTATGGCCAGTATACACCAGCGTGATCGTCGCCTGGGTGCTGACGTCTCCCATTAGGAGCGTCGGGTGGGTGTTCCTGACGCAGGTTTGGCGCGTTCTATCCATGAACCTCGAAATCTGTGGAGAGTGTGCCTCTTCTTACCGACACACTCTGCAAGACCGTGAATTCCGCCAGCTACGCGGTTCGGTGTACGCTTTCGCGGCGTGGAGCGTTTTCTTTAACGCACCTACCTGGGTCCTTCAGGACGAGGATGCGAGATACGGTGCTTACGGGAGGATGCTCCGCAGTTGGTGGATGGCATGCAAGGTCACCTTCGCCGAGTACCTACCTAACGTGCTCGTGGACACCAAGGACTCCGCGAAGCGTTACTGGAACGCTTCATGGGAAGCCAGCCGGGCTACTCTACTTCGTTGTTATGGCGTCGGCGAGTTCGTCTGCTGGGTCGCGTTGCTGTGCCTATCGTTGTTGCTGTTCGTACCTATTAACCTCTACGACCTAGTGGAGTTCGTCCTACAAGGACCTATCGGTGTCGCCATCGGACTTATGCTGCTAGTGACGTACGACTACTGTTACGAATGGACTCGCTGGGACCTGCTAGGGCCTCTTATCGTCGTAGTGACCGGTGTGATTTCGCACGCACTACGTCTGTGCGAAGGGGATAACCCGCTGCTTTCGATGGCTCCCCAGAGTGGGGTCAGTCAAGCTTTGGCTAACACCCAACTGAACGCTTCGAAGCGTAGGCGTGCCGAGGCTCTCTGCTTGGAACGCTTGCGGTACAAGGATGGTATCGAAGTGTTACACGACTTTCAAGCGGCGGAAGAAGATGCCCCTACTACGGAAGCGTTCCTGGGTAACTCCTATGGAACCGAGCAATCGCCGGACCATCCTATCGACCTTTCGGGTGCGCCCGAAACAATGGCTCGCCTGCGCCGCCAGCGTTGGCCATCCGTTCGCCGAGGACGGCAAACTCCAAGTCGGGGAGTATGTCCCGTACCCGGGAATGTAGGCGTCGTGCCAGGCGCTGGCGGGCCAGCTTTTGTGACAAGGGACCTCGGCGAAGGTCAACGAGCTGCGACGGCGGGAGGCTGGTTCCCGTTGACCCCGCAAGCTCCCACGTATCTCGCACAGGAGACTGGTGAAGTTATGGTGTGATTGTATTGGAACGCTACGATGGAGTACTGGAACTGTGTGCGAGTTCCCTCCTATCGTCTTACGTGGCTGGGGACAAGGCCGGATGCGCAAGGGGGACCGCGTCTTGGACCTTCCTGTCGCCGCACGAGGACGGATGTCATGGAGAAGGACTCTTTTGATCAAGATTAACTTAAGCGGTGTCGTGTATAGGAAAGCGAGTTGGCGGTAGGCCCTCGTTCATTAGTCTCAGTCTTACATTTACTACCTCTTGCCTAAGCTGAGTGAGAGAAATAAACAAGAAGCTTTTTGGTGTATTAAGTTATCTTGTGCTACCGCTCCTGCCACTACTCGAGACCGTACTCCCTAAACAGCCGCGGACTACCCGACCCTAGAGGTGGTGTACGACATAACGACATACATGTACAGAAGTCCCCCTGAATACGCGTAGCTAGTACTTCATATACCCGTTATATCGGATCACATAGATGAGGGTACTTTAGACAAATCACAGAAGAGCTGAGAATTCCCTATGAAAATTAATCAGACGACCCCCTTTCGCGGGACTTCTGTATGACTTACAGTATGTGTTACAATCGATTACGCAATCTAAAAAAAATAATGTATTGTATTAGCTGATACTGAAGCGTTTTAAACATATCATTTTTATCTCAGAAGAAAATACTAGGTAATATTTTGTTTTATTAACTGGTTTACCAGGTGATATTATCACTAAATTAACTTCACCGATTTTGGAGTTACCATTATTAATAACCCCTGCTCACAACACTTGGATATGGATAAACTAAGCATAACTTATGCAAAGGGTAGGTGCAGTGCGTCAGGTTATATCCAGCAATTCTTTAAGTAATTTGCTTTCATTTCCAACGTCGGAACGTTATTCCAGAAGAGATAGTCAAGGGTTGACGCAAAGTGTGCATTTGCTTAATCTCAAAATAAAATGAAGACGGTTTTTATATATTTAAAAAAAATTGCCGCACCATTGGTGGTTTCCTAAATCAGCGTCTGGCAACAAGAACTCCCAAAATAAGATCCCGGACGCATTTAAAGTCATTTATGAAGCATGGCTGCACGTAGCGTTTAAGTCGTGTAGATAACACGGCACGTCACGACAGTGTCTTCGCCATGACAGAATGGAACAGTGCAGGAGCGCCGCAAAAAGCAGTTCTTGTTTTTATTAAATTCACTTTTTTCGGCCAAACACGGTATTAATAACAATGGGGACTCACATTAAAGTTTGTAATTAAATTAGTAATTTAATGTAATCAATTGCACTCGACAATAAAATGTGATACATCGACGGAATCAGATGTCTACCCACTCATGACGGAAAACGTGTGCCAGTATTTTCTAATAGTAGTGCTCACGCTCTTGTAGAATCATTCTACACTAAATGGCCCGGACTAAACAGCGTGCCTGATGGCCAGGTGTACTTCGTGAGCAAAATCCACGAAGAGGGGTCTACGGAAGGGCTGAACGTATAACCTGCTATCCTTGCTTGACAATTATGGCTCTGGTAGTAGATGACCCCATCCTCCTGCTATTAATAACAATGTGAACGGGTCGGTATATTCCGTATCGGTCGTTTGCGTGCGCTACCCATTGCGTACGCAAACGACCGATACCGGACTGTACCAAGACGCTAGCTACACATTTACCTACAAACTTCAACACCCGGAAAGTGATCTATTTACGTGATCGTCTTACTGCAAGCTAGTGCGAGCAAAAATTAACGGGAATTTTTTATCATCGCTATATGATATTAGCGATATTTTATCTCCTGCAGGGCAACAAAAAAAGATTAAACACACGAAATACAGTGTCTCGCAGCTTCAATATCAATAAACTAAAACTACACTAATGCAAAGGGCTCAGCAATACATGTATCGCAATAACATGCCTATCATTTCCAGCGTCCAATTGTAAAAGGCTTGCCGACCTTTGTATAGAAACCAGCTTTTATTTTGGGAGTGGGTGGGTGAAACATCGACAAAGGGTTCAGCAATTGGATGTTTATCTTACAATCTGAAAATCTGTGACATTTTAGGTAAATCTAGGCACACCATCGTGATAATAGGATATTATAGTTGGTCTTCAACCCAGCTCTAATTGACTTCATTTTTAGTAAGGCACGAACTTAATCTGGCTCATTTACTGCGACTGTGATGCTTCGATCACGTAGCAAGGGCGACCTTTCAAAAAAGCTATTACAGCAAGTATGCGGCGAGGCCAAAAGAGAACCAGCCCGGCCCCAAGTGATAGCGCCGCTGTGGCGCAGTCACTGCAGTCGAAGCGAGCTAATGCGAGCACCAAACGAACCTACCAGTCAACAGTAAAGATTATGAGGACATGGCTTGCTCAACAATATCCAAGTACTGTCGATGCAGATACTCATGAGCTGCGCGTGTAACGGGGTACGTACCGTGTGCGTGGGGGTTCGGTGGTGGCACCCGCCAGCCAGGGAGCTGCCATCAACTCAAGAGGGTATTTGCCTCCCGAGGAGAGCTCTGGGGCTGACCTCTTCTTAGAGCTTCTCGTCGCTCCTCGTGGTCTTGTGGGCGGCCACACTTCTAGGGGCATTTACGAACGTGCCCTTGTTCAGAAGGAACAGTTGTTCGTTGACAACTTGGAGGCTGCTCGGTGTGGCTTCTCGCGCTACACCGCATCCCCCTTAAGGACTTCACGACTTGTCGTAAGAAGCCCGAGACCCGGGGTGGTCTCTATCCGCTTTGGGGATACCCCTGGGTTATGCCCGAGAACTGTCCCGCCTGGAGTTCTTGTGAGGACATGTTCTGGGCATGGGTGGAGTCTCTTAAGTACTCACCCACGGAGTTACGGGAACTCCATGAAGATCAGCTGCTGTCCCGCATCCTAGACCAGCGTGATCTTCGTGTTAAGTTTGCCCACTTGGTCAGCAAGTGCATGCTGCCAAGGGACATCCTGAAGCGCGCGGCTGCCAGCGCTCACGATGAGCGCGGGTACGGAGTGTATTCAACGTCCGTACCCCGTTCGGGCAAGAATACCCGGACTACTTATGAAGCTGCCGCCGCTTCTGTTCCCAGATTGCGACAGCCTTCGGGCAGTCAATCAGAAGCCGCTCAATCGGCTCCCACGAGTTCTCGGAGTGGGCATAACCCCTCCATTTCACGAGGAGCTGTCACTTACCGCGACGCCGTTGCTCCTGGAGGATCCGCTCCACATGGAAGTGGACTTCTTCATTCCGATCAAGCAGGGGCGGAGGTGCCCTCGTACGAGTACGAGTACGCGGCTCCTCCCGAACGCCACTCTCGTCCGAGCGCTCCGGCTGCGGGTCCGCCACAGGGCCCTGAGGTTGACCGCCTCCGTCAACGTGTCCTCGTGCTTGAGATTGCACTTGGCCTTGGGACTGGCGGTGGTGCTGCCGCCCAGGCCGGGAATCAGGGCGAGCTCGCTCGTCTTGCGGGCCGCCGGAACCTGTTGGAGCGAGAGGTCGCGAGCCTGCATCTGCGGGTGGATCGCCGGGCCTCTTCGTCCGATCTGGACGAGGCCTTTGGCATGATCCGACGGATCGAGGCTCTGCTGCCACGTCCGGAGCCGCCTGCGGCACACTCCCAGACGTACGCGTATGGTGCGTACCCGGCGTACTCAGCGTACTCGACGTATGGCTCCGGGGTCCGTTCGTACGGAGCCCCTCCGGCGTACGGTCTTGACCGCAGCCTTGCCGTTCCGACCGAGGCTTGGGTGTCTGCTCCGACGCCTTCGTCGACGTCTGTGGCCCGTTCTCGCTTCGAGGAGCTGGGGCAAGGTGGGTCTGCGAGTCAGCAACCCCCTGCGGATCAAAGTACCGCATAAGACGTCCAACATAGAACGTCGGGTGCGTCGTCATTGACTTTGGCAGGTCGATGGTGTACGCCGCACCATGTCTGGCCAGGACTGCAAATGGTCCGATGAAGCGGTGCTTCAGCTTGTCGCTGCCGACAGAGCTGACAGTGTCAAGAGGTAGGTTCCTCGTGTCTAGTAACACTAAGTCTCCCACTTTAAATACACTTAAGTTTCCTCTTCCATGTTTGTCGGAGTACTCCTTTTATTTATCTTGGGCCGCTGCCATGGCATGCGGACCCTGCTGACAACGCTCAGCTTGGTATCCATAAAGGATTCCACTTGTTTCCGCAGCAAAACCGGTCTCACATCCGAGACCTGGGAGGAAAGGGCTTTCCGAGCCTCCCCCCCACTTAGAATAGAGGAGTCAGTGTCTCCTCGAAGAGTGAGAGGCACTCTGGGGTGACGGAAGCCGCTCAAGTAGAACGACGTGAACGCCGTGGACGCGTGCACCCCGTTGTTGAGCGCAAACTCAACAGCTGGAAGCTGCGTCGACCACGTACGTGGTGCTGCCGCGCACACACTGCGCAGCGTGTCCTCGAGCACTCGATTGACGCGCTCTGTCTGGCCGTTTGTCTGCGGATGGTCCGCAGTGGACATCTGCAGACGAGTTCCCAGTAAAGGGAACAGCGTTTTCCAGAACGCAGCAGTGAACCGCGGGTCTCGTTCCGAGACAATCGTCTCCGGGAGACCGTGATAGTGGAACACGCCATCGACGAACAACCTTGCGGTTTGTTCGCCCGTAACAGTGACGGGAACCCGAGCAAGATGTACCATCTTACTCACCCGACACACGAACACCTAAATTCCGGTGTTGCCGTGTCTGTCGGCGGGAAGCCCAAAGATGAAGTCAAGACTCATCGACTTCCAACAGTCAGCCGGTACGGGCAGGCTCTGTAGTGGAGCCGAAGAGTGCCCTGCGGGTTTGACCCGCTGACATGTTTCATATGTCTTAACGTATCGGGCGACCCACTTGTACATGTGGGTCCACCAGAAGGCCTGAGAGACTGACAAAAAGGTCTTCTCGCGGCCCAAATGGCCGCTGGAGGGCGCGTTGTGCGCCTCCGCGAGGATATCGAACTTCAGATCCTCGTCGTTGGGTACGACCACCCGTGGAGGTTCATTGGGCTCCACCCGGTAATAGAGGAGGCCATCCTTCAACTCATATCGGTGGAGCCGTGAGCGCTGTCGCGACGAGAGCCAGTCGGACTTCGCGCTCGTTCCTGCCATGAGGAACTTGACGATAGGCGCGACAGCCTCATCGTCCCGATACGCCATGCGTATCCGATCATATAGATCCGTTGTCACCCGTGTGATGTGGGCCAACTCATAGTCAGGACGCCGAGAAAGGGCGTCCGCAAGCACGTTGAGCTTGCCCGGCTTGTATTCGACGCGGAAGTTGTACTCCGCGAAGAAGGACAGCCACCTCGCCATCCTTTGGGAGAGGTGAGGCGAGTTAGTCGCCGTCCTCAAGGATCCGTGGTCTGTGTAGATCACGAAGGGCCTCGAGCCCAGAAGGTGAACACGAAACTTCACAAGGGCATATTTTATTGCCAGGATCTCCTTGTCGTGGACACGGTAGTTCCGCTCGGCGGCTTTGAGCTGCCTGGACTGGAACGAGATGACTCGTTCATGTCCAGCCGTGTCGGCCTGCAGCAATGCACACCCGACGGCGTAGTCGGAGGCATCGCAGACGACGCTAAACGGCTTCGTCTCGTCCGGCAGGGCCGGGACAGGGGCCTCTTGGAGACTGGCCTTGATGCTGTCAAAAGCATCCTGGTACTCTTGGTCCCAGCGCCAGTCGACGTCCTTTTGAAGGAGGCCCGACAAGGGCTTAGCGAAGCCCGCGTACCCTGCGCTGTACTTGTGAAGGTAGTTGGCGAAGCCCAACCACTTTCGAAGATCCTTTTGGGATCGGGGCGTCGGCCATGCCGCTATGGCCTTGACCTTGTCTGGGTCAGCCCGAACGCCCACGTTGCTTACGAAGCAACCGAGAACTATAATCTCTGGTGACGCGAAAACGCACTTGTCGATGTTGGCGTAGAGCTTGTTCGCTCGCATTACGTCCAACACTCGACGGAGGTGTTCTAGATGCACCTCCATGGCCGTCTTGCCTCCCTCGGCATGGCTATGGACGAATATGTCGTCGAAGTACGTCTGTACCAAGGTGCGCAAAGGGCGGAACAGCTGCGTCACCAGGCGATTGAACGTCACCGGGGCGTTAGACAAGCCCTGCGGCATGACGAGCCACTCCCAAAGCATGCCGCTTGGAGTGTTTACCGCGGTGAGCGGGATGTCACTCTCCCGCATTAGGATCTGGTAGTATCCGTCTACCAAATTCAGCGCACTGTACAGTACGCTCCCGGCCATGTTGTTTAACAACACATCCTTTCGTGGGATTGGCGTTTGGGCCGGCACCGTTGCGTTGTTCAGCTTGTTATAAGCGTGAACCAGACGCCACTTTCCGTTCGGCTTCCGAACGCAGAAAGTCGGCGTCGAGTGCGGGGATTTCGACTCCCGCACCATGCCTGCCTTCGCTTTCGCGGCGAAGAAGGCATCAATGACCTCGCACTGTTCGCGCGGGAGAGGCCATTGCCTCGTGACACAATACGTTGTGCCGGGCACGAGATCAATCTCATGCCGTACGCCTCGATCCGGTGGGAGTTGGGTCGGTGGGTGTTTGTTCACCACGTCCGCATACTCCGTCACCACAGGATACACCGGATCCTTGGGGTACTTAAGGATCTCAGAACCCAAGCGCGTCTGACGCTGCTTGTTTAGATCTTCCAGGACGCTCTCGTCCAAGACAGAGGAGGAGTTCCTCTCCTCCTGAGTGGTCTCAGGTCTCAAGGTATAAAGAAGCTGTATGGTGCTGCCTATCACCCCCAAACACATTAGACACCACAGTTTTGCTGATGATTACGACTGGGTGTCGTACATCTTTTTCTTTCTTGTGCAGTGTTTCCTCTAATCTGCGAGATGCAGTTTTCAACTGAAGTATCAGTGCATCCTAGACACATAATAGACCTCTCCGTGTTAGCAAGACAATTCGAGTACCATCTCAGCAATCTCGCCAGCCTTGAGGCTGGCCAGGAAAGACTCAACCGTCATTTCCTCGAGGTTCAGTATCTCAGCAACCTCTGGCAACGGTTCCAAGTGGACACCAGATGCCTTGACGGGTAAACCGGTCTCGCCATCGAAGATGTGATAACACTCTTCCACCGGCCTTGTCGGAGGAGCCCGGGCCCTGGACTCCGAGTCGCTTGAAGCGACGTCGATCTGAACGAGGTTCGGATCCGACTTGAGGCGGCGGCAGCGTCGTTGACGACGGCGACCGTGACGTGGAGCTTTGCTGCCCACGTCTGGGGATGTCGGCGCTGTGACATCCGAGGCACTCGTGGCCTCGTGTGGTACTGTGGTACCCACACAGGAAGCGTGTTCGACACCTTCCTCTTCAGTTAAGGTCTCGGCGACCGCGTGTGGCACTGTGTTACCCACACAGGAAGCGTATCCGACGTCTTCCTCTTCAGTTAAGGTCTGGGCGACCGCGTGTGGCACTGTGTTACCCACACAGGAAGCGTATCCGACGTCTTCCTCTTCCGTTAAGGTCTGGGCGACCGTGAGTGGAACTCAGTTACCCACTCTGAACACCCTGTTATCAGTAGGCATGGCAGCTGCAGCTGTCTGCGGAACTAAGTTACCCACTTGGCCAGCGCCTCTTCTGGGCGCTGCCACCATCAAAACATCATCGGAGTCGTCATGTATGTCGACGACTCCCAAGCATCTGCCGGATGCTTTGGTACTCTGACAACCCTTGCGGGCGCCCCATGTCCTGACAGAGGTGGGAACATGACTCACCAATGCTCTGTCGGACTGCGCAGGGTGGCTGGCACCGATTGCCTTGCCTCGCCAGTCGATCCAGGGCTCGTGCTTCTCAAGCCAGGGCATGCCCAGTATCATATCATATGGATCCATATCGAGAACAGTGAACTGTTCGAGGCTGTCAAAGTCTTCAAACTTGACGGCCAGATCCACTTGGACGTTGGGGACAGTGACGACCTTCCCGTCGGCCAGTCGCACTTACACCGTCCCGTTGCCCTTGCTTTCTCTCAAAGCATCGGACAGCTTGTTGCTTTTAGGAGCAACCGTCTGGCGGCGTGCGAAATTCTTCGACGCCCCAGAATCGATCTAGATTCTAAAGGGATGATCGTATCCCCGTACACATCCGTGTACTACGAGCAACCCGCCGCTGCTCTTCGCCGATTCGAGAGTGCGAAGCCTCTCAGGGGCTAAGTCCCCGTGGTACGCGCCACCCGCGCACCCATCACGAAGACTTAGTTCTTCCCCAGTAGGGGGCCCGCGCCCGCCCCTACTGGTTCCCGGCGTTCCCCTGTCCCCGGGATCCTGGCTTCTGCCAGCGACCCTTGAGGACGGGATTGGGGAAGGACCGTCTGCGGAGTCTTTCCGCGGGACTGTCGCGTTTGAAGTGGTCCATCTTCCCGCAGCCGAAGCAGCGACTGTAACGCTGCTCGGCGGACCCGAGTTCCATGGGAACTGGTCGGTTGGGGCTTGTTCGACCGGGAGCCGACAAGGAACTCCCAGGCCACGCTGAGGCCGGCGTACGCGCCTGGCAATGGCTGTACTCTTCTTGAAGAGCCACTTGAATCGCCTCTTCAAGGGTGCTTGACTGCACCCGGAACAGCTGAGTGCGTGTGGGGCCCACTCGAAGGCCGTCCATGAACACAGTCATCTTGATGTGTTCGTTGAGTGGATTTCCCATTAGGGACGCCGTGAGCTCCCGTATCTCTTGCACGTACTCGTGCAGTTCACGCCTCCCTTGTTTACACGAGAGGAAGCGCGAACGCTGGCGGTACTCGTAGTTCGCCGGGAGGAACGCGGCTCGGAGCTGTTCACACAGCTGAGCCCAGGATGTGAAACATCCAGGGGATGTTGCCTCCCGCGTGTACACCCAACTCTCAGCACGGCCGCTAAGGTTGGAGAGTGCAAAAGCAACACGAAGTTGCTCGGTCGAGATCAGAGCCGCGTCCATCGCGAGCTCTACTTCTCGGACCCAGAAGTGAAGGTTCTCGCCTTCCTTCCCTTCAGACGGCTTAACCTTCAGCCGTATTGACTTCGAGTGTGGCGGATTCGCTTCCGCCGCCGGAGCCTGCAGGTTATCCCGCACATGCGCGATGAGCCCCTGCTCGTACGCGTCGAACGCATTGACGCGCTCGAGGTGCTAGGTGGGTGTTGACACCACCAGGCTCTGCAGGGCCTCCATCCCGAAGATGCCTGCCATCTTCCGAACTGACTCGAACTGAGCGTCGTTCGTATGGGAGAAGTCGTTCCTGTCCATGGCAACGAACTTCGGAGAGGTTCAGGTAGTCTACCCGCGGTGGCGTAGATTGACTACGAGTGCTACCGAGTGTGACGGGGTCACACAGCACCTTGCTCTAGAGGAAGTTATCTTCCGAGAGTATACAAACGCTCAGTGAACGGCAGTTCACAGGTCCTCTCTTTATTCAAAAGAGAGCGAAGTGACCTAATTAAGGTAAAATGTAAACTGAGTGTATTTATAGGTAGATAAAGCTTGGGTTTAATACAAACTATTAGTCACCTATAGAAATGCAATGTCGTTAGCCAATGGTTGGCTTTGAACGACCTTGGTACTTTGTACCAAATATCCTGAAGTATGACGTGTCACACTTCATGTAACCAGGGTACACTTAGCTGGGCAGCTTAGAAATCCTCCTGCTGCTGGAGGAGGTCATTCTTGACCTCCCGGGGCTCAGAGATAGCACCCTCATCCTCCTCTTCTTCCTCCTTTGCCTCCTCTTCATGGAGTCGAAGATGCCCCGATGGGAGTGCCGAGTCTCCTTCTCCTCGCGAAGTGGAGACTTCGAGGCTGTACGCTTCTTTGAGGGCTTGGCGCCTTCGGCTTTAGAGGCCTTAGCACGCGCAAGACCATCGGCAAGCGAGAGACGTTTGCGAGGATTCTCTTCCTCATCGCCACCAGCTTTGGGAGTGCCCTTAGCCTTGACGGCCGGACTCTCAGAGCACACAGACGTCCTGGGACTGTGATCACCTTGATCACTTGCGAGCGACTGCACGCTGTCATCCTTGTGCTCGCTGGGCACTGGGCTGTGCCCTCCCATAGAGCCCGCAGGAGTATCGTGCGTGCTCTCGGACTCGGCCTCGTCCTCACTGCCAGAGTCGAACTCACGTTCTACGAACCGAGGGTTCGGACGATTGTCTGGAGAGGCCGAGGACGACGGGCTGCGGTGCTTGCTTGCTCGCTTGCCCACAGCCGCGTCACCCGAGGAACCGATCGCCTCGGAGGCCACCTGAGTAGCCTCCTTAAGTGCCGAGCCTTTGCCGTGAGGCTTAGTGCTCTTGGCTTGCGCCTTACCGGCAGCAGCCTTGGAGCGTGTCTTAGCACCGCTCTTTGCTGTGCCACGAGGCATGGTAAACGGTCGAAGTGGAGACCTAGAAGAAGAGCGCACAGACTGCTGCTCGAGGCTCTAACTGTGAAGTGAGCCTCCGCCGCGCTCGCGCGGCCAAGTTGATGGTTTTCGACTTTGAGAATGAAAGTTTGTGACGAACATCTCTTCATTCTGATCGGTCGGTAAACCGAACCTAAGTGGGGGAGGATGTAACGGGGTACGTAGCCCTAATTGTATCCTGGTTACATGAAGTGGGACACGTCATACTTCGGGATATTTGGTACAAAGTACCAAGGTCGTTCAAAGCCAACCATTGGTTAACGACATTGCATTTCTATAGGTGACTTATAGTTTGTATTAAACCCAAGCTTTATCTACCTTTAAATATACTCAGTTTACATTCTACCTAAATTAGGTCACTTCGCTCTCTTTTGAATAAAAAGGGGACCTGTGAACTGCCGTTCACTGAGAGTTTGTATACTCTCAGAAGATAGCTTCCTCTAGCGCAAGGTGCTGTGTGACCCCGTCACAGCGCGTCTCCCTCTTAAAAGAAGCAATTCTAGCCTTCTTCGGTGTTCATGATTGCGATCGCGACGACATTAGCTCCAACGACGCATCTAGTGCTCCGCTCTCTGCAACTTGTGTGTGGGGTTACCGTAGTGTGCTTGTTGATGTGTATCACAACAAGTTACTGGAGCTGGGTCAGCCCGTGGATATGGAATCGCGGTGTGTTCTAGATGGATATGAGAAGGTGGTTAATAACTTAAAGAAGCACGGTCTGATGACGATTAACGAGGGCAAGCGCCAGCTGAAAGCCAGTGGGTTTGAGCTACTAGCGATGAAGCTGATGGCAATAGCACCAGCTAAGTGAGGCCAGTCATGGGCAACGGTTTTATTAGTGTGGTGCTACTTTGTCTTGATGTGGAACCCAATGAGCCGTTCCGACTCTACGGATACGATCATGCTACAGCATCTTTAGTGAATGTCTGGCCATCGAGGAGTAAGGCCATAAAGGTGACCAAACTGGTGCGAAGAAATTTGGTAAACGTGAGTACGCTAATCCCTACGAGCCTTCACCGTATCCAATACTAGCTGCTGGCGTGGTTTTATTTTTCAGTCCTGAACGAGTTGTTGGTGGAAAGCAGTAGATCGTTCTAGAAAGCGACAACAAAACCCGTTTTGGACTGATGCTGCGTAGGGTCATTGGTGATTTGAGCGAGGAAGAAATAGGTTTACTCAGCTGCAATCCTGTCGATATTGGGACGCACAGTCTGCGGGGGGAAGCAGTTCATATGCCCTTGGGCAGGTAAACGGCCCCACACCAGTATCGGTATATCTGCGTATGGGCCAAAGTCTTGGCAAGCTAAAGGACATGTACATTCATTTCGGGCAAGGTGCAGATCAGCTCTGTGGCAGAATGATTGCTGGGTTGCCGTTCAATTCAGAGAAATTTGGAGTGCTGCCACCGCGCTTCCCGACTGCGATAACACAAGCCATGACTTCGTCTTACTGGGAGAATATTGTAAGTGGATTTAGCAACTATTCACGTGGTGTGATATCCACATTTCCGTTCTTATTGGCCTCGGTGATTCATCATGAATTATCTTCGTGCCAGCTTCAGTCCTAACTACCCCGTATTCAGAGCAAAAAAAATTTCAGCTAACCCCTTATTGAACCAACAGCGGGGGGTCATAGTATTAGCTATTGGCACTTCCCCAGTGTGTGGAATGAAATCTACGGGTATACCCGCTCATCTTGCAGTTGCTAAGGAGGTCAAAGAATTACGCAAGGAGGTGACTAATCTCAATGAAGAGATTAAACAGTTGAAGAGTGACGTTGCAACTATACTACCAGGCAGTGTCGCTGACAAAGTTACCTCCGAGCTAAGAGGACATTTCGTTGTGGGTGGTGTTGCTCCTGTATCCCTTCGAGATCTCGCTAGTCTTCGAGCTGACCTGGCAACGGAGTTTCGCAACGCAATCAGCTCGATCCATCCGCCACGCGATTGCGGGGTAGCCGCACCAGTGGAGACGCCATCAGCAGAGTCGCCATCAGCAGAGTGGCATACTTGGCAGTGGGGAGATGGCCAACTGGGGCACACCGTACCAAAAGGATGGGAGTTTCCGGCTCACACGAGCGTAAAGCAAATATGGAATATCTGGTTCTTCGGTAATAAAGACACCATATTCGGTTATACAAGTTGCTTAGCAAACAACATGATATCCAGCCAAATCACCACATGAGGCAATGCCGTTCCCGGAAAGTCATGCAGCATATTTTAGATCTTGTATACGGAGCTGAAGTGCTACCAGAGGGAGTGACAAACATATTTTCAATGGAACTTGCCGCAGCTGTTAAAGTCTTTGGCGTCGTCTTTTAACACGATGTTATCACAGCTTTACACCAGCTTCCCAAAGCGATCAGAGGAAAATTACATGCGGTACGATCAACAATTGACTATGCAAATACCAGCATGCACAACAGCACAAGTAGTTAACAAATACCACAGTAAATTTCTGATAATATTTTCAATCAACCAATCACGATGCTTAATGCTTTGTGATCTGATTTCTATTACACATGCAGTCATTGTATATGTTTAATATACACAGCATATATTATATGTTGTCATTGTATCTACCGGTATCATGAAACTAGAAAACAATTAACTCATATTTAAGCATTAAAACCCAGCCTGGATTATTGGGTTTCTGGCTTTTAGAGCCCATTACCCAAAATACCCAGACCCCCAACACTGCCAATGACGACATGTACAACGTCGCCACCTGTATCGAGCGTCGTACAAGGCTCCCTGCTCCTTCCAGAAATGAAGGTCGTTAGTGCCGCGAACTCTCGGCAGCTAGAGAAGCGCTTCACCTTTCTCTGGAGCTCAGCACATACGCTGCTGCCCACCAGCCCCACACTGGCCAACCACATGATGTACGTCGTCCAAAACCGTATGCACACTAAATAATCGTGCTAAAAGTTTATTCAGTGCGACCATGATGCAGTTAGCTCGATCAAGCCGAGCACAGCTGCCGCAACCAGTGCTGGACTTTATCTGTAAAAATTGCGGAGGCCTCTTGGTGCCTAGCGTGTCGGCAGACGCTCGCGTTGTGCCACAAACCCTCAAGTCCCCGGCCAATCGTCGATTGACCAGACAGCAGCGCTGTATTCAGCAGCAGAATGGCAGCAATGGCCCCCGCCTTGCCCGTGAGGCGTTGTCGACCATTGTGGTGGGTAGAACGGGAAAAATGTATGCGGGCCATGCATGTTTTGACAGTATTTTATGTATTCTTATTCAGAGGGTAACATGTCATCGATGTCAACATGCCAATGACCGGCCCGGTGCGTCAATAGTTTACAAGGCCAAGACCAAGAAACGAGCACGAGAAGAGCAGGAGACGGAGTTTACTTCAGCTGGAGAGGCAAAGAAGTTGAAAGCGGACAATAATGAGCCTGGAAAAACGGAGGAGATAAAGGCTGCATCGACTGATGAGCTGAAGACAGCGCCTACGAACGTGTTTGTGCCACCTCCAAGTCCGCCAAGGAAGCTGCTGGATGGACCCAAGCGGAAGAAAAAAAAGAAAAAGACACAACCAGATGCTGCCGCAGTCGCTGTCAAAAGCAGCCTCAGCTCATTCTTGCAGGGGCTCAATTCGCGCAAGTGACCGAGAAATCTACGATGATTTGGTGAATTCTCTTCGATGCGATTGCTGTAGGCTTCGACGTAACCTAGCATGCGATGATGTCAACGAAATCAAAGCAGCGGATGAGGCGTCTCTCACGGGTTTTGCTTTGTACTGTAGTACCGCAACTCTTGCGAGTAAATCTGACTGCTTTCTTTTAAGTTTTTGATAAGTTTAAGGGGGGAAACAGTTAAAGTCTTGTCCGCGAACACAGTGGTCTTTTCGCCCCCCCCCCCCCCCGCCCCGCCCCGCGGTTTCCCAACGTATGGAATACTTTGTTCAGTCCACAGATAAGCATTTTTTCAAAATGAGAGAGACGAGAATCAGGTCGAGCAATCAATTTGTCCCACTGAGTTTCTGAAGGAGCTTTTCGCGAAATTTGATGGCTGGAACACTGATCAGAATGCTTACTCAAGTCAACGCTGATGAGCTTGCACAATCAAGGTGAGACTTTTATTCTACCTAGTAGTATGTGACGACGTCACTGAGAATGAAGCGGTCAGTGAGTCCAATTTTTTAAGCTGTGTACGGAGGTCATCTGTGCTGCTTTGCTGCATGCTCCACGACTGCATCGTTGACGGGTATCGAGCACTTGTCGGTCTGGAATAGCTCTTGCGAGCGGTATTCTGTCGATCGCCGTCTTCTCGTCCTTCCTCGAAACTTGCCAGCTTGGGAGAAGGACATTTCTCCAGCGCCAGTCCTACCGAATTGAGGCTTTCTTTGATTTCAGCATCGATGGAATCTCCCTTCTTTATCGGTAATTCTGTAGCTTCAACCTCCGGTTTCTCATCTGGCTGTGGGTGAATACTTACGCCTTGTCCGCGAGCTTCTTGACCTCGGGAACTGCGTGCTTCAGCTTTCCGCTCCTTGTTCTCTCGAGCCAAAATCTGATTTCGCTCCGTGGCTTTGAAGATTTTGCCCAGAATGCTGAAGAGCTTCTCACGCGGTGGGTCTTTCTGCTCTTCCAAAATCTAAGCAGCAGATAAATAGAATTAGCTACATACATGTTCTCTTCAAGAAAAGTCGATATCGTACCCGTCGAGTATCTTGAATCGGCATTTGTACCATGGCCAATGTATTGTTTTTCAAGAGTCCGTCGTAGAATTGGAAGAATCCATCGACAGTGATGCAGTTCCCGTCCCAAAACAAAGCCTGCAGACTCTTATTCTTAGGCAATACATCGCCGAGAACTTGAGCCAATGCGTCTCCACACTCGTTACCAGTAACATCTAGCATCTGCAAGTATGCATGTGGCTTTGCCAGTGCCTGGACTGCTGCCGTGATAATGTGAGTGCCGAAGACATAAGAGCCGTCACACTTCAGACACAGCTCCTTCAAACGCAGAGGCTTCGCAGCCGAGGAATACGCAAAGAATGATGCAGATGCAACTCCAGCATCGTTCGCTCCCAACCAACTCTGTACCTGACTGTCGTTGCAGTCCAAGGCACCTCCAAGCAGCAAAGCCAACGCATTTGAACCTGCTTGTTCGATTACACTTGGTTCCGAGGGTGCCACACCGTCACTGTAACACTTTTCGTTCTGTCGTTTACGTTTCCGGTGGGCGTCACGCTTAACAAACCCGTTTCCTTCCAGACTTAACGAGTCCAAAGTCTTACATCCTCGTATCGAATGGAGCAGTAACAACGCCTGAAGTCACAAACAAGAGTCAGTAGAAATATTACACGTATACTGTAGCCGTATCGCTTAATGCGCACCGTTTTATCGTGAAGACGTGTGTGATCAAGTCGTAGCGAAGTTCGTGTAGCCCACGGTGATTCATCCAGAAGTTGAGCTAGAACTTCAGCTCGATGGCCACTCAAGTCGTTGTCGCTCAGATCCACCATACACGACCAGCTCCTATCAGTATTCGCGAACATTGGCGCCAAGATGTTACGCAGGAAGAGTTTGCGAAGACCATCGGCTCGATGCACTGTCCCTCCATTCCTTCGTGCGGCTGCAGTGTGGGCCACCACAGCAGCTTCAGAGAGAGCCAAAAGTGTGCCTTCTTTCTGTAACTGAGGAGGTAACAATTTGTGGAAATGTCGAAAGCGTTTCATGCCCCGCAGGAAAATCGTTGCCAGACTCTGAGATTTGCCCAAAATGACACCGAGATCCTCACTGGCTTGTGTGCGCATCTGGTTGTACGACAGATCAAGCTGTACCAGCGATGACTCGTGAAGCAAAGTGTTCTGTTTAAGAGCTTGGATGAAGATATTGATGTCGAGTTGTGTTCGAGAAACGTCGAGTCGTTGAAGAGCGAAAGTCCCAGTGATCCACGCAGCGAGAGCTTTCGTGCCTTCAAGACCGAGACGGTTTCCTGCGATGTTTAGCTCCAATAATGAAGCAGAAAACGCCGTGCTTGTCGTCAACGCCTCAAGTACTCGACAGCAAGATACTGTGGACAAGCCACATCGTTCCAGCTGAAAAAGCTCAAGGCTATAGGGTAATAGTTGGAGAATTGTAGCTAGCTCGGTAGCCATGGTAACTGTGAACCGGTTAAAGGAAAAATCCAGACGTCGGAGCTTTATCTTGGTCGCATTTCCGGTTTGTCGCATCGTGGATTGAAGCACAACTTGTTGGAGGATACGCAACGCTCGCACTGAGAGCTGTACATTCGTGAGTGTGAAGCCCTCAATAGTGCACTGCGGTGATAACAACGCTTGGAACAGCACAGTTAAGCTTGCTTGTCCCATTGCCAGGTCACTAATGATGATATCGGTAAACTGACTCGAGCGTTCTAGTGTCCTGGCAAGAGCTTGTATCTCTTTCGACTGGAAATTGGTCACTGATCGCGAGGAAGAAGGGAAGCATACGTCCATAATCAAGCGCGTAAAAGCGTGTAATGGAGTTGCAAAGTGATCCTGGTGTTCGTAGCCGTCAACTCCAGGCGGAAAACCGAGACAGTACTGAAAATCCATACACCCAGTTGTAGTAGCACATTCCTCAAGCCGAACGGGTACACTATCGCGAAAGCGCACTCCCAGGTCATCGCAAAAAGCTTGATAAGCCGTCGCCATGGCAGCAAAAACTAGGTTTGGGTTGGTTGTCTTCTCTTCGTTCTGGTTTTGGTCGTGCAGATAAATATCACTCTCGTCTGGGAAGAACTCTCGCCAATGGCAATCAGGTGGGAGCGTCACTGGAGGCATCTTCTGTTGTAAGAAAGTAAGTCGAAGTGCGTATAGTAATCGCTGAAGCAGTCGTACAAAGTTCTCTGTGTGTGTACCGGGGTCAAAGTGCAGCATCACTGGGGCTTCACTGTTTCCTTTCGTTTGTCTCGGCAGAACAGCGAGGCGAATTGAGACTGTAGACGAGTTGTCAGGCGTCGACGAGGCCGGGTCTGGTCGCAGCGCAGTGAGTTTCTTCACGTGCATCAGCTGATACTTTCGACGTAGTGTGAGCGCCTTGCTGAACGTCTTCTTGTGCTTCAAAACCCACAAACGAAGTGCCGAGAGCACCACAAGCCTCGGACGGAACTTGGATCCAGACTTGTGGAGCATCACCCACTTCATCAGCAACGGAGTGTCACTTCGACCTGTGAAGAGTTTCTCAATAGCTGTCGTGTCTTGTAAGCTCAACTCGATGTAGCTGAGTCGGTTGATAGGCCACGGCGTCGAGTCGATTGTCGCTTCCTCCTCCTCCCGAGCGATCATGATTCTAGGCTCGAGACAAAGAGAAAATAAAATAAAATAAATCCTTAGTACTTGGGCCGTTTGAAGCGCAAATATAGGGTCAGATTCCAGCGCATAACCGACCAAGAAACAATTCAGGACCTGGATTAATTAGTAAATACAAAAATAAAACACACAAGAAATACAGTCGCAGCCTTCTGCTTACACTCGAGCGTCGGTAGAATCCATCACTCCCTGTCCATGCGAAGTGCTGGCTACGGATGCCAGCAATAGCAGTGAAGGGAGTGGCTCAGTCTTCATCGCGGGCATACATTTTGAACATTGTGGCGGTGTTTTAAGTGTTGGCGACATTTTCTCCAGCTTCGTGGAAGTTTTAGCTGGCGAGCGGAATGCTTCTGGTTCGCTGACGGTACGTCGTCGTGGCTTGCATCGGCTCTTGTTGACGCGCTTGTCTGATTCGCGAATGGACTTGAGCTTGGCACTCGTGCGACGTGAAGTCCGCAGTCGCTGAGGGTTGACTTGGGTGACGAACACCTTTTTGAAGTACCATGCTGGGAACTGCTCGAGGCGGCGGCCGTGAGTGCGCTTAAGAGTCTTGAGACGCTGACGAAGTGCCTCCTTGGACTTCTTGGTGCCTTTCATCAGCTGTGTGAGTTTCTCCCATAGAATCTGCTGATCGTTGCGTGTAAACATCAGCGCCCACTGAGCAAGTTGTCGATCTTCGTCGTCAGTGAAATCCGACATCGTGTCGTGGCTTTTCTTGCAATGTACACGACACTCATTGATGGTTCGTGACTACGTGTGGTCAATCTCCATCAGGTTGAAAACAGAAAATGGACGCACTAACTGTCCCTAGATGTTTGCACCGTTGAACATCTTGTCACCCAGCCTCGTCTCAGTGGCGAACATCAAAGACACAAACAGCCGAAATTGAGTATGAGTGGAACACCATTTTCTATGCATTATAACCTCCCGCACCACAGCCTGGAAGACTGAGGGGTCCCTACGTAAACAATGTCTGCCAAATGGAAGGTTTGACCCAATTATAGTCATCACGGTGGACAGCCTGCACAAAAAGAAACAGTGTTCGTTAGGCAAAGTTACTGCAAGCAGATTATACCAGCAAACTTGGCTTACCTCTTCAGCTTGAGACAGCAATTTCTGCAGCACAGCACGGTGACGTTCAGAAAGCGGAGGGGGCTCCGTCACAGTGGTCGTGCTTGTAACGCGCTCCTTCTGCTCTCGGATCTTCTTTTGAGCTCGCTCAGCATCAAACAGAGATTCGAAATACTTGAGTTGAGTGTACAAGGCACTGTCCGGGTACTCGAGCGTCGTTGTAGCCCTGCAACCAGCAGCTGAGCAGATATTTCCGTTCCCTCGAAGCGATTGCTTTTGAGTCCGCGTCTTGCACGTCACGTCTGAGCACACTGCCCATGCCTCGTAGTATTTCTTCGTCGCTTGTCGCGTCGCGATGTGAAGTCGATTCGACAGCACAGCCTGGAGATCATCGCCCACGTTTCCGTAGATTCCCTCCTTGTCGAAGCCCCAGAAGTCTGCCTTGCACACAGGACAAAGCAGTCCGCTCGCTAGCGAGCTGTCCTTTTCAGAAGTACCGAACACGCCGGGGAACGCGCTCGCCATCTTGCATCGGTCACAAGTGATCTCCAACGGAACACAGTCCTTGAATCGGTCTGCGTCATTCTGCAGAACACTAGGAATGGCGTCACCGCCGTCATTCTCTTCGAAATGGTTGGCCGAATGCGAGAATTTGGCTGTGTCCAGACCCAAACAGTGTGCTAGCTGTGGACTTGAAGTTCCTTCAATGTGAGCACACAAACGGTTAACTGGTGGGTGGATCTGGGACTCCAGATACCACTCGACGTCGATGTTGAGCTTCCCGTTCGCGCGCTTCACTTCGTCCGGGTGGTAGGCACGACGACCACTTCCAGGCTCTTCCTCCTTGCACAGCACGTATGCGATGTGCGTGCCTGCTCCGACTGGCTTGCCTAGAGCACGCAAAGCGAGCGCTACTTGGACATGGTATTGCTTGGCACGATCCGGATATTGCTCAGGTTGCTTGTTTAAGCTCTTGGTGATGACGTACTGCTCAATGGGCTCCTTTCCAGAGCGCATACGTTCCGCCACTTGCTCCAGATGTTCGTGAATACTCTCCACCACATCGTCACGCGAGTTTCCAGACAAGATGAAGTCGAGAACCTCGTTACCCACCGCCTTTGAGATGACGCACCAATCACGACGCACCATGTCAAGACCCTTGACTTCCTTGTCGAACGTAGGTTCGCTGTTAGGTCGTTCCTTCATCACTAAGGCAGCGTATTTCTTCTTGTTCAGCAGCAGAATCCGCTTGAAAATGTAGTCCACTTCTAGCTCCAGCAGCTTGAAATGCTTGTTACACTGAGCCTGAATCTCACGACCAATGCGCTTCGCCTCGTCTAGAGTTTCGGTCCGCGAATCAACCATAATGGAGTCCGTATCACCGTAAATCACATCGTAGCCGCATTCCTGCTCAGCCACCTCCTTGGCACGCTGCAAAGTCTGTCGACCAGTCGATGTAATCAACGCAGCGATGGGCTTGGCGTAGAAGCGCGAGAAGCGGAAACCCAAACAGCCGTACATGGAGTTTGCCGTCAGCTTGATAGCCTTTTGACGAATATCGAGCATGTTGGCCTTCTCAACGTTCCCCTCCTTCTGCTCAATTTTAAGCTGTTGCTTCACTTGCTTGCGGGATTCCAGCAAGCGTTTGATCACAGCAGGCAGAACACCAGGTTCGCTCGCGCTACTCGGTAGAGCTGGAATCTCCGAGTCAGCACTGGCGTCAGCATTATCAAGGTTTTGATCCATGTCTTCGTCGTCCACTACCTCATCATTCTCAGGCTGAGGCATCGGTTTCGACTTCTTTTTCTTCTTTATAGATGACGGCGCTCCAGACACATCTTCGTTCAGCTGTCGCTCCACAGTAGTGAAGCAGATATTGTACTCCTACAGTTCAAAAGAATAGACGCAGTGAGTGTCAATATACAGTAACGCAATACCAAACAGACAGACTACATAAATAATGTACATACTCGGATGATGGACGGATACAAACTCATGAAATCCAGCAGCACCACAAAGTTGTCGTAGAGTCCCTTCTTGGGGGCGAACACCATACCACCAGCATAAGACGCTTCTCGTCTCTTGTTGGACTTGTCAGCTTCAGTTCTGCTCTTGAACTTCTCCGGCACGATGAATTTATTCTTCGAACGGCTGAACTCGTGAAGCAGCAAGTATTCGATTCGTTCTGCACGCTTGTTCGCCTCGAGCGTACGCGTCCACATGTACCCACACAAGTTCGCAAGCTGCTTGGACAGCGGCAGGATCTCGAGTTTGTGCATCAAATGAAGCACAAACATAGCGTCATCAAGCGTATGGCGAAGGAACTTGACGAAATTGTCGGGCCCACCAAGAAGAATTTGAGGAATCTCAGTCATCTCAACGTCCAATCGCTGCTTGTGTAGAAGTCGCTCTACCAAGTACGAGAGTGTGTAGTTGTTCTGCGACGGCAGCAACTCCTTCGACGACACGTACGTATCACAGAAAAGCCGGCCGTTCACCATGTCGTCCATCCTGTACTCGTTCCAGCCTTCGCCCACATTCATGGGGTTGAGACGACCACGACGAAGACGCGTGAGCTTTGACCAAAGTCCACCGAGTCTAAAGTTGTCGATACGCGAGATCAGCAACTCCAACGCGTACTTGTGCAAATTGTGGCCAACGATCACGTCCGGGTCTTCTAGCTGAACACGCGTGAGGAAGTAGCTGAGCATGACACGCTCGTTGATCTCCACCCGCAATCGCTCGCTGTTGATTCCGAGCGCTCCATTTTCCATTTTCATACCAAAGCGGTCATCTCTTTGAACTGCCTCGGCGTAGGCCTGAGGGAAGCCGTGGTTTTCATCGAGCGGGCGAATAGCAGTAAAGTGTGACAGGGTGTGTTTTGCGCCCTTGGTTCCCTTGCCAGCACCCTCAGAGCTGATTCCTGTCTCAGTGATCGCTGAAAGCGCAACCACCTCGTGCTTGCCAGTGTTAGGATTGCACACACTCTTGAGACTGAGACTCATCACGCTCAGAGGAGGTGGAGACATTCCACCGGCGATAGGACTGACGTTCTTGGGGTCAAAAGTCTCGAACTCCATCTTGCAGAAGCTGACACCCTCAGTGCACTTGCGTACACCCTTGATCTCCACCCATCCTGGCCCCAACAGCCGACGAGTAAGCAGGAAATTCTCCAGAGGTCTAGTGAAAGCTCCACAAATACGCGAGAAAGTCTTGCCGCCACGCGAACAAAAGTCCGACGGCGGGGCTGGGTATTTAGCCGGGTATTTTACCTTCAGGAACTGGTTCTTACCACGTGGAATGTTCGCCTCTTCAAAGGCGTAATTGCGTTCCACCAGTTTCGTCTTGAAAACCTCCTGGTCACGTCTGTTAGTGATACACGATGGGATCAGGATATTGTGGATCTCCTCATGCATCTTCATCCACGCTTCTTGCTGCTCCGTGTTACTCAGTTCGATCAGTGGGGTGCCCTTGGGGACAAGGTACATGTATCTCTGCAAGTTGTTCACCACCACACAGCAACTTCTGAACGTGGGCGGCTGGTTAGAGCCTTCAGGGCTCGGGATCTTCATCTTACCGATCAGGTAGATCTTGCCTGGTCGTTCACGGACTTCAACTGCATCCATCCAGTACATCTGGATCGAGTCTGCAGCACTCGGTAAAGTTTCGGGTTCTGCATCGTCCGCTGAGGCATCAGCCATAGAGACGTTGGCATCATCATCACCTGCAACGTGCCACCATTCAGCCACTTCATTCGAAGGCACAGAGCTCGTCATCCCATCTTCCGGTAATTTCTGCTCCACAGGGGCAGCCAGCGCTCTGGCAGTAGGCGCCGAAGTCTGTAGACGTTGTTCACGCGCTTTCCGCAGCATCATCTCTCGTTTACTCATAATCGGCTTGGCAGGTTCAGCCTCGTGATTAGCTACTTCTTCAGTTTCAGTACTCGTCTCACGCTCCTCATCGGCACTTGCCTCTTGCATCGGTTCGTCCTCATCAGGTTCGAACGCGTTATCACCGTATTCCACCGTATCTTCCTCTTCTACAGTGTTATCCTTACTCATAAAGGATGAGGTATTGGCTGAGAACGGCTTCCTGGCAGTGAAGCCTGACGACGTCCCGCTTGAGAACGTCGAAGATCCCGTCGCGTACGACATGGGTCTCGCATACGCTGCCCTTGACTCTGTGGGGTTGCTTGTGAGATCGTCTAGCATGCTGTCGAGATCGATATCTCTCTTAGCGGTCGTTCTCTTGACTCCTCCAGGGGCTGCGCCATTGGTCTTAGTCTTGTTGGAGGATGCGGAGAAGAACATGTTAGTAATCTTCTGTCCTTCTCCTCCTCCGAGCTTGGCACGTTGCATCTTCTTAGCTCGTCGGACGTAGGACGAGGACAAGGCGCCAGCGCTGCGTTTCTTACCGGCAGCGGAGTCATCTTCGTCTTGAGCTGCTCCCGTGTCCTCCGGGTCGGACTCAAAGAACTGTTCCTCTCCATCGTCATAGTAGCCCATCTCTCCGTCGTCATTCTCAACGAAGGGCAGACCCTGACGACGCTGACGCACCAGCTCCTCGTACTCCTGATCCGTCACGGCCTTGTAGATACTCTCTTCCTGGGGCTTATACTGCGCCAGACGACTCGAGCTGGTGGTCTCCTCTGCTTCGACGCCGTCACGCATACGCTTGATCTCCTCTAGCGCCTGCTTGCGGCTAGAGCTGCTACGGCGAGAGCCCGCACCCACACGCCGTGAGCTCATGGTCGCTTCCCAGACGTCTCTCAATGCGGAATGGTGGTCCGCGCGCGCCAAAAAAGGAAACACATAGGTTTCCTTGTTTAATAAATACCCGTCTAAATCATTTTTTTTGTTTTACTTAGTTGAGCAAGCAATTAAAATAGACCAAAGGTAAAACGTAATAGTTAATACTGTATGGTGATTAAAGTTTTTGAAGGAACTGTAAGACGTATTGGCGGGGTGCCATTTCCCGCCATTTCAGGTCGTTAAAAGATGGCGTCGGCGATGGCAACAAAGCGGCTACGTAAGGAGTACGTGGCGCTACAGCGGAACCCGGTGGAGAACATTCGTGCGGCGCCTCTGGAGAATAATATCCTCGAGTGGCACTACGTGATCACCGGGACAGAGGGAACGCCCTACGAAGGGGGGTTCTACCACGGAAAGCTCAAGTTTCCTCCAGAGTACCCCATGAAGCCTCCGTCGGTCATTATGTGCACGCCCAACGGCCGCTTCGACATCAATCGGCGTATCTGTCTCAGTATGTCGGACTTCCACCCGGAGACGTGGAACCCGCTCTGGGCCGTCGGCTCCATTCTCACGGGTCTCTACTCGTTCATGGTGCGTGTTTAAGTTGAACAAAAACGATTAGATTACTCACCAAACACGCTGCTACTGACGCTGCAGCTTGAAAATAAGCTCACTACTGGAGGTGTTGTGACGACGGAGGACGCTGTAGGAGCTAATAGCTGCAGTTTGTTGAAAAACTTCAAAGTGATTGATTACCTTGTTGTTGACAGAAACGAGCGTATGCAACGGCGTCTCTCGAGTATAACTGCAAGGACAAGAACTTCCGCGTGCTATTCGCCGACTTGGTGAGAATGCAGCGTGAGAAAGAGAAGGCGAGTGCTGCCCCCAAGGAGCCAGTCGTCATCGTGATTGACTAAGCTGTGCCTGGCGCTCCAGAACGTGCTAGCTGTTTAGCTCCAGGTGTACATGTTATTGCTCGTTAAGAATTATCCCACTTTCTCCAGTAGTTCGTCCTACGGCTTTGGTGGTTGCTGTTTTCCGGGCAGATCCGTTCCTGTTTGAGTGACGGGATGATTTCATGGCATTTGGCACCATCATTACAATGCATTACTCTATATTAAAGTAAGGCATCATCTGTACACGTGTTTGATCCACCCTCAGTGTCGAAGTTGCAGCAGCTATGGCGTCTGTGATGGCGACGAAGCGCCTCCGTAAGGAGTACTTGGCCATGCAGCGCAAGCCCGTGGACTACATTCAGGCGGTGCCACTAGAGACCAACATTCTGGAGTGGCACTACGTGATCACAGGCACTAAGGGAACACCCTACGAGGGAGGGTTCTATCATGGCAAGCTCAAGTTCCCACCCGAATATCCTATGAAGCCTCCGTCCGTCATGATGATTACACCTAATGGCCGCTTCAAGACCAACCAGCGTCTATGTCTCAGCATGTCCGACTTCCACCCAGAGACGTGGAATCCCATGTGGTCTGTTAGCTCAATCCTCACGGGACTCTATTCATTCATGGTAGGGCGGGTCGGTCTCAAGAACTACTTCAAACCTTGTAAAATATGGTGCTAACCATCATTTTATTATAGTTGGAGAACCAGGCGACACTGGGGAGTATTAGTACTACGGATGCTCAAAAGCGGAAGTATGCAGCGGCGTCATTGGAGTCCAATTGTACCAATGCTACATTCCGGAAACTCTTCCCGGATCTGGTAGCATTACAGGAAGAACGGGAGAAAGATCAAGAACTACTGCGGCAGCTGACTCCGGATGGAGCGACAACGACGTCGTCTGCTAGCAGTACCAAAGGCGCCATGGAGAATGCAGCGGTGATAGAGGACTGGTCCGCGACGGTGTATCTGATCGGCAGTGTGCTCATGCTAGCCACTTTCACGGCATACTGGCTGTCATAAGGAGGCAGTATAAGAAGAGAGATGTTTAATTGAGAAGCAGAAGGAACTGCACTTGGAGTTATTGACCGTTAAATGTCTACTATATTTGTTACGATGCCAGGCATCAAACTCAATCGCTGTTCATCGAGGATATTGTGCGTGTGCAGACACTGATGACGGGGTCTTCACCGGTGGAGTAAAAGGTGGCGGTGCGAAGGTAGCTGGTGTGTTGTTGCCAAGTGGCCACGTCATCTCGAGCATGTGGAATATCCGCTCAGATGTTGCACGCATTCCTCGAGCGTTCGCAACGAAGCGAGCAGCCTTTTCCTCCATTTCTCTGTCGAGTGTGCCGACTGTAGTCTGGCCGCTGGGTGTCCCGTTCTTAAGTCGACTTTTCTTGCTCGAAACCAGCGCTATCTGCGCGTCACTAGCTGCTTTGACTTCGTCACAAAGATGAACGTTTATCACGTGTTGGCTGACGTTCCAGAGGTCGTAGAGTGAGCGTTGACCCAGCAGATGCACGAGCGTGCAACCAGCGAATTGCACACCATCTCCGAACATCGTGCGTAGGGATATTGCAGAATCTTCATCCGTCGTTGAGTCTCCGGGACGAGTACGAGGGCGATTGCAGCTGAGAAACTCGAAGGCACACCACACATGGTAGAAGCTTGAAGCGTTCGGCATCTTTTCCGGTTGAGAATCCGGCTCGGCTTCCCACTCGCTTGAAATTTCCGACACTTTCAGCATGGAGTCGATCCGATCAAGTACACACTGGAGTAACTGCGGGTGTCGCTCACCATGGTCTGACTGTTCCGTTGACTTCAATTGGATCGCTTTCGAGTTCTACAGCACCCAAGCAGTCAGCTTTTTTTAATTTCAACACATTACAGCCTCACAGTAGCGTACGAGGACATTTCCGAGCATTAGTAAAAACATGAGCGCGTTGCCAATCTCTCTGAAGCAATGGAATATCTGAGCTTCTAGCTCATCGGAGTCCAGGAGGTGTTTGTACTTGCCCTCGAAGAATCCAAAACATCCTTAAAAAATCATCCAAGCCCGTGAGTGATAACGCAAGAAAAAATAAAGTACTACTTAAGTCAGCAGACCTTCCGTTCGATACATAAATCGAGGAAGGCGAAACGGTGGAATGGCAGAGCCCAACGCTGGGATGCACAGTGCCAGCACGTCTTCAATCTGTAAAACAAACATCGTGAAGCTTAATGCAGTACTAAATATGCATGCTTCAATCAAGACAAACCTTGGCAACGGCAAAATCGGTGCAGTCGTTTGCAACATCAAGCAGTTCTCGATGCGAAAGCAGTTCACAGATAGCTTCGATGTGGGGCTCTCTGTAGGAAAAAGAAAGCCATGGAAACACCGAATGTTAGCAAATATCTTAGCACTTCCACTCCTTTGCCAACATGTCTTACTCACCCAAAGAACGCACGATAGGACCCGGTAATGGTTTTCTCAAAAGCACCATAACTGGCTTTTCCTGTGCTCGGCTGTCCAATCTTGGTTCGCAGCACACTCTTGCCTGATAAATGATGCTTTTTGGCTTTCCTCAGGCACTCCTCATGGGCAAACTGATCCCCCACTGTCATCGTTAACGCATCGTGGAGCTGCCTTCGTATGAATCGTCGATCATCAAACTTGAGGCCGAAGTGCTGGCAAAGATCCGTGAGAATGGTTTGTGAAATCTGCTCGTGTACACGGGACCTGATCGCAGAAGCCGGATGCCCCAAGAAGCATCCAAGCGTTTCGTCGTTTGTTTCTCCGAGTATATCATCGAAGTCATCCAGTCCCAAAACTGCTAGAGACTCGTGGGTCTTTTTCAAGACCTTGAGCATACTCAGCAGTGTGACGTAACACGTCGCATCACTAGCTTCAAACTTCGTGAACCAGTTCTCCAGATCTTTACTCACCAAAGCGTCTACACGCTGGCCGAGTTGAAATGTAAGATCATAGTAACGTCCAAACACGCTTACGTATCTCTGCGTAAGAATCGATTCGTACTTGGAATCGACGTCATCCGTATCCAGTAGCTTCGAAAGCGTCATCACGGCTGGATTATGTCGGGTTGCAGAAGAGCTCTTGGGAGCCACATCGTTACTCTGTAGACGGGCATGATCGATCCATTGTCGACACGTAGTTCTTGCTGCCACAGTCTTGTAATGAAGATACACTCGTTCCGCGAGAAGAAACACAAAATGATCGAAACACAGCTTGCCTTCCGCCTCAGTTTCATCGTACAGATGCTGCTGCTGAAGTCCGTAGAGCGAGCAATTCCCAGCGTCATTGTACGTGTCTAAGACGGCGAGAACCGGTTCCACAAACGAGGTATTCTCGTCAAGGCAGTGCTCAATCAGTAGCCAAGGCAGCGAAATTTCAGCCGGAATCTGGGCAGACTTGACCAACTCCACATACAACTCGCGGAACCAGAGATTCGAGAAGTCTCCAAGCTCGTTGAGCGTCGCACTTAGATCCAGCAAAACGTGGAAAGCTCCAGCTGTGCGGTAGAATTCTCGGAGGATGTCCGCATCTGAGCTGATCGCCCGAACAGAGTTAGCGCTAAAGCAATAATACTTATCATAGAATAGAAACTGTAGCACGTATTTACCTGTCGAGATCCTTTCTGAAAGTAAAAAGCGCAGATGAAGTCGAGGATTTGGCATTCAAGTCGCCCATAGAGCGCTTCGCAACGATCGAATCAATTGCGGTTCGGAGCATCTGAATCTGGCAAAGAGGGGCACTTGCTGTTCTATCAGGGAGATGAGAAAACTTGCGCTCTTTGCGCTTCTTCTTGAAATCGCTCGCTAATACTTCGCTATCAATCCAGTCACCACACTGTCGCCATACAACATTAGTTAAGCCAACCGCATCTTTCAGCTTAAACGAGGATGCGTACCATGGCACGAATGTCGTGAAGTAGCTTTGTACATGCCAACTTGCGTTTGTCAGCTCTATGAAGTATTGGGAGCAGCGTGTGCTGGACGAACGTCTGAGTCTGCAGATACACCGTTCGACGCACACACTTGGCTAGCTGCGATTGTGAGGCCCGCAAGATCTGCACCACCGACTTGACTGCATAAATAATATCGGCCATAGCGCGCCACTCGTCGTCCGAGTAATTGTGCTTCGTAACGCGTTCGTATTCCAGAAAGGGGCTTTCATTCTGAAGTCCTGTTTCGCATAGCACGTCGATCGATCTTGGGTTCTGTCACGCACAGGCCACCACTTGCACCATTACCTCCTAGTTACACATTTACAATTATTCAATGACACTGAATCCTACCTGGTATTTCCAGGCCATAAACAGCAAGAAACTGCTTTTCCACTTGCTTAAATATGATATTCCCTCCACCAGAACTTCATACAACGCACCGCATTGCTCGGGTGTATATTCCTGACCCCCTGTCTACACAGGTAGCCAGTGATCCGTTGTTAGTGTCACAACAGCAACACCAAGTAAACCCAATCCGAACCGTATTCAGAGCGTGCAGCAGTCGTGGAAGGTAATTTTCACATGTCGCCTTGCAATCCCGAGATGCAGCAACCGCATCGAACATAACATCGCGATTCTTTGAGGAAGGCGCACCATTGACCGACTCCAGCTTGTAACCACTTTGTGCGTGTGGGGCCTTCACAGGTTTAATGCTGATTTCGAGGAGCATCGGGATAACTGGATAGCGAGAAATAAGTTTGACGGCCTGAGTGCATACAAAAATGTATAAAACATGAGTTTGTGTTGGTTAAATCTTAAGTTCCAGCTCAAACAAAAAGCCTACTTGAAGCTGTGCGTACCGCCTCGATAACCTTTTTGTCGGTCCCAGGCAGCGCATTCGTTTTCTTCCAGGCATCCGATCCCTCCAAAACTGCCATGAGATAGGACAATACTCGGACGTACTTGAACTTGGAGCTCGGTGTCATGCACACATCGTTCTCGATATGACTGACACAGTGTCTCAACAGTAAATACGTAACTTGGTCATACCTAGATATTTGTCATATTTCAATAGGCTGCTCGATATATTTGAGCTAAAAACAGTTCTCGTACCGTTTGACATTGGTAAGATTGTGTCTCAGTGAATCCCAGACAGAACCTTTCGCTTGATAGGAGCTCCCCATGAACTCTTGGAGTCGCACGATATCCTTCTCTACAAGCTCAGAGTCTGGAAGATCGTCCTTAATGTGCAGAAAGGTTCTGGCCAACAAAATGTCAGTTCATCACGCGCATCTCTACCAGGAGCCCTCGCCAACCTTTTGAAGACGGAGAAATCATTCCTCAAGCTGCTCTTTGTGTCATGCAAGTGACTCAGCTGCAGAATGACGTCCATGATATCCACAAGTGCGTCCATCATCACATCCGGAATCACTCTCGTCATGTTCTCGTGCACCGTCGTCCGCTGGATGTTGTCACTCAGCAGCACTACCGCCTGCGAGCAGTACTCGTTCAATTGCTTGATCTTTTCCACCTGTGGTTGCAGTACTATACAGTTAAATATCAGCATATTACTACTTGTATCTCCACAGCGACCTAGCAATACAAGTATCATCGCAATCGATGCCCACCACTGAAAAGGGCATGGTAATACTGTTTCATCTTCTTGGGCTCCGCATCGTTAGCAGCGACACCCGAGGGGAAGGCCCTGGCGCAGCTTCTGGAGCAGTAGATGATGCTAATAAGTTGCCGTCCTTCGTCGCACTTGGCCTGTAGCTGTCGCACAGTCTTCATCTCCTCAGAAAAAAGGAAACCGGCAGCAACTTCGTGCGAGAACTCGTCGCTGGCCGATGGAGGCGACATAGAAAAGGTCAGCGCGTCCGCGCAACATCCGCCTCCAGCATTGCGTCTATCATGCGCATAACTAGAGGCTGCGAACGATCGTAGCGCACCGAGCGACGAACCTCCAGCAGCCAACTCCATTTTTGCTCACGGTGTGCAACCTTTGGGAATACAATTATGTGGTGCACATGTTTAAAGGGAAATGAAGTGTTTCACATAACTTATGCTGCAACACACGTGTATGTCATTTTTGCGATTGGCATGGCGTTCCGACGAGCGCTGCGTTTGTCGTTCGGGTCGACGCGCTCGCTCGCGTCGATGAAGACGCCTGCCCCGATATCCAAAGCGCACACGATACTTTTATCCAGTGGATCAGGTGACGCGGATTTTGTGGCGTTACATCCGAGCGGCAAGCCCCACATCACGAATACCCCAGCAGCTCCCCGAAGCGACGGGGAAAACCTGGACGATTTGGATGGCAACGACGCAGAGGAAACAGTGGCTATCGGACCGTTAGGCGTTGAGTATGGTGGGCCGACACGCGGCGGGAAACTCAAAGAACCCACGAGATTCGGAGATTGGGAGCGCAAGGGCCGCTGCTCGGACTTCTGAGCTCGAGAGCCACAGTACGGTAGAAGTCGAAAAGTAAAGTTACTGGTGATAATAATTTTTACTCCGGCAAAAGTATGCGGTCGGCTCTTTTAAAATGAGTACATTTAGGTGGAACAGCTTACTAGCGCAGAGCATAAAGAGCTCAGTTTCCTCCTGCTTTCGGTTTCCAGCGTTGAGTAGTGCCCAATGGGTACAAATGCCATGCTTTTGAGATTGGCCGGTCAGATCAGGATGAATCTTCGTCTTGTTCGGCGACCAGTCTGTTGTATAATAGGAGTGCATTTTTATACGTTCGAGATACAGTAATGCATGTGCACGTATTACATGTACACTGTACATGTAATACGTGCACATATCGTTGTACAGTCGTGCACCTCGTTTTCGGCCCCGGTATGGCTTAATAACCTGCACAATCTAATGATTGGGCCACATGCATTGCGCAAATGAGTTGCCCATCTCCTTTGGACCAAATAACCTCAAGGAGGGATGAAACGCCGCACTTCCGCCACGATGTATCAGCTCAATCACTTCACCATACAGCAGAGTATTATAAGTTTTGTCGCAAAAGGCCATGGCACGTCGCCCGTCCGCCTATTCTACGTTGAATCTCGCCAATAAGCATACATTGTGCAGGAAGGCAGCCACAGAGCCATCATGGACACTGTCTCTGTTTTACAAAGGCGAGACGTATACCCCCGTCAATATTTATACAGTGATGAAGTGGTGCTCAGAAGGTTGGCAAGACGTATCGACAATGACCATACGAAACTGTTGGAATCACACTGGTATTGTGTCGAAGATGGATTTGAGATTTGTACTTAATTAAGGTAATACAAAGTAGTACATTTGGATTCCATCTGCTCCTCTATAAATATTCGCAGCTCGTAGACTCTATATGGTCCACCCCGCCGAATACGAGGTGCACGACTGTATAACAATAGCATTTTCAATGTTCTGAAATACCGAAATTCCTTTCTCAAAGGGCGCACTGATTACTAAATGACAATAGAGGAGGCAGTGATTTGAAATACAGGAACATAGGAGGTACAGGCATTAAAGTTCAATTTACCGGTACACCAAATTCATTCTACCATATACAGTACCTGTATCGACAGCATTAGACTCAGTACAGCCCTACTGCATGTAGAACAACATCTGAAGGCGTCAGGTAGTAATGTCTCTCGTACTTTAATAGTTAGTTTATCTCCAGATATTCAAGCTCCGAATTGTACAAGTACTCTACGAAAACACATTCACGATGTTCACATTTTATAGCACCACGTTTTTGGTGGTGCTGAAAAGGCAGCTACAGTACCTCCACTCACATGATGCAAGTCTCGTAGCTAGCCGGATGCTAGTAACTGACATCTAGTTTCATCTTGATTTCACTAAAGAAACTACTTTTTTACATCAAGATTTCTGATTGTAGCTGTATCTGGTTGCTTACAAACACCAAGTGAATGAATAATTTGCCAGCAACCCAGAATCTGAAGAGCCGGTAGATCACCTTAATATATCTGACACTAATGTACTACGTAGTACTGTACACTACTATTTGCTCTTCATTTGCCTCTCACAATAATATTACAAACTGACAATCCTCTTTGTAGTGGTATCCCAAAATTGTGATCCCTCTAGTTAAGGAGGTTGGAGTCGTCAGCGCACAAGCCCAAGTCAAAATTTCCTCTAACCTCTGATTTGTACTCTGTGATAGAATCGACCTTAACTGAAGAAAATGTTCGTTTGGTGATCTTCTGCCGAAGTCCAGCAACGACATTTGCTTCCGCTTGCGACCCAATTCAGTGGGTTTTGCCTACAGGAACGCTCTCTTTTGGCGTGTTTAGCAGCTCTTCGATGGACAGCAGGTATTTTGTCTGCAAAAGCGTCATCATCAAGACAGCTCATCGGTGATGGTCCTCTTCAGGTCTCTCATATTCACAGCTATGGTAGTCCAGAAGGCCCGTGTGCTTCCAGCAGCTCACAAAGATGGGTGCGGGTATAGAATCTCAGGACTCCAGGCTCCATATCAGTGCTTAGCGCACGCTCACGTTCAGCTTTGCAGCCGTGGCATAGTCCAATGTAACTTACATTGTAGGCGATAGTACCCTTATAGTGGTACAGCTCGGGATAGTGATTTCTCTGGATAGTGCCTCCCAGCTGTATCACGAACAAAGAGGATTGCATGAATAACTTATTTTTATTTTTTATTGTTATTGCATTTCGTACCAAGCAGGACCTTTGCTACTCTGAAAGTATCAATCTCGATACGGACAATGCCATCGTGCAGAGATTTGTCTTTTTGCGGAGCACTTCAACGTGCCAGTACATGTACATGAATCGCTGCTTTACACAAGGGAACAACCAACAAGATACCGCAGTACCTATTTCGAAGTAGCGCTCTGCCGCTTTTGAATTACTGCATATTGCTTTCATGACCTTCCAGATTCATTTTTGGTCGACATCCTGGATCCGACTTAAACTCATAGCTGTTGTCAGTGTGCATCATCTCGTCTCACCACTGCCCAATTTCACTGGTTTGGACGGACTCAACATTTACGAGATGACACCAAGTTTACTGTACGTCCACTCTACCTCCACCAGTGGTGGATGATGTGGTGGCACCACATCATCGGGAACAATTCGAAAGATGTACAGACGTCACAGAAGTCTGTACAAAACCCGTAGCTGAAAAATATACATGTTTTTATTTTAATATTATAAAATGTCTGTACGGACTATTAAAATCGTTCAGACATTATATAGAACCTGCCACGAAGTCCTATGCAGACACCCAGCCGTCCGATTCGGACTCCGAAAGGCCTTTTGACGTGCAGGCTATACAGTGTAGTTCTTTTTTTCGCATACTTTTGTCAATCCAAAGTTTTTTAAATCCCTAATGGACTACCTACATTATGTAGTATATTTGGTACTTGACCTTCATTTTAGTGCTACATATTTTTCTTATTCTCAAGAAAAGTTTTGAATGTAAAGTACTTTACTGCAATTAGGTATAATACTTGTTCTTAGTACAAGAGTACGGAAACAGCTACTACTAATACAATGCACTTCGAAATATCTCACCTTAGCCTCAAGCTTAAGAGAAACTGCTCCACGTTTAGCTATAAAGATGGTTAACAATCTGAATTGACTGAAACGGTGCTAATGTTAGTTTTTTTCAAGAATCCAGCTTGAATTTTGGTATTTCCACAATTTTTTAAAGCATTTAGTAGGTGGAAGGTTGGCCTGATCAGTGCTTTGAAGACTTGGTAGCGGAGCTGTAATATATTGGTCAGATGTATTAGATTAAATTTTTAAAGTTTGCCAGAGCTTTAAACAGACTTAAGTAAACACAGTACTTGTAAATTTGCGTGGACCCGTGTGTGTTTAGCGCAAGATAAATGTAACCCGGCGTAAGCCTTCTGCAACATGCCCGATCCCGCATTAGATCCTAATCCTAACTTAACTATGCACAGCCACTTGATTCATTAATTTGTAACAAACCGTATTCACAATCCATCAACTTGAAGTACGCGAAGTCCGCTTGGACAGGTGGCTACAAATGGCTCAAATTGAGTCACATTCGCTGTCCCCATCGCAGCCAACACCGGACAACTCAACAATCGGAGCTTCCGAGACCAGACTCGCGGGTCAATATTAAAACATTTCCCTCTGGGGAGGCGTCATGACACAATGCAGAAGAATTTTCGTCATTTTGGTGGTTGCCTTAAGCCTCGTAAATAGTTTTGCGATCGATTGGACCTTCTGGAACGATGACAATGACAGCGCTACACTAATCCCAGCTAAAATTACATCAACAAGCTCATCTGCGTCTTCGGACTTACCTGCCACTGTATCAAGAATACGAACGTCGGGATCTTCATCATCTAATATCAACTCGTCTCTGGATGAGGTAACGCTGGCATCAGCTACATCGTCCAGCGCCATTGATGAATACATAGACACGCTGGACTTGACTATTCCTAAAGTGACAGAGGCAACGAGCACTGTGACGTCGGAGTATCGAAACTGGGTCGGGCCTCGCCCCGTGTCTCCGGACGGCGCGTGCTACCGTGAAGCTCACTTTATGGACACTTGCCCAAGTAACTTTGACCGCAACGAAGCCACCAACACGTGCTGGGCCGAGTGCCCGCTCGCCTACCCAGTAGAATGCGGCATGCAATGTGTCCGCCAGAACGACGACTGCATGATGGACACGCTTAACAAGGTCGGTGCCATTGGAAACTCGGTGCTGGCTATTGCTATTTTCGGTGCCTTTCAGAAGCTGTGGCATGTGGCAGAGGGCGTACGATTCGCTTTTGACTGCGTCAACATCATGATCGGCACGATGAGATCCATTTTCCGTTATATCCGTAACATCAAGACCACGGATCCGACAGCCTCGACGGACAAGATCATGAACATGCTGTACCAATCGCACAATGTGGTCACAGATTTACCAATGGCTATGTACCTCTGCACGGGCCACTACCCACCCCAGACGCTTGATGTCTCCGGCCGTATGCTGTCAACAATCAACTGGATTCTATTGAATGCTATCGGCTACAAGGAAGACCTTTTCTCGAGTTGGTCTCGGTTCAAGGCTTTCCTTATTGGGGCTAATTTCACAGAAGCTGCGAACTCGATCAACGAGACCGAGATTGGCACGTTAAGTGACGCGATGAAGTCGAAGTCAACGTGTGGATACGATTTGCGGTCGCTGACCGATCGTACATGGCGGACTGTAAACCAACTGAAAATCGACAACCCCGGCATTTCGGAAGATAATCTGCGACTGAAGATGCAGAACACCCAGCTTGTGAGGTCTGACATTGCTATCGTCACCAACAACTGCATGGAGCAGCTGATTGAGGAGTCTGACGAAGCTACAGCTTACAAAACTCGTGAAAAGATTCGCACGGCTTTCAGTGGCATGGTCGAAGATCTCGTTTCTAAAGGAAAGAGCAAAAACGGCTCGGATGAGGATGGGAATTTCTTCATGTACCAAGCATTCGGAAAGACACTCATCTCTATCGCCGTCACCGGTTTCGATATGATTGGAGTTATGGGTCTTATCGCAACGTATCTCCAGACAATCTGTGGGCCTACCAATTTTATGGGCGAAATCGACGACGGAACGGATCCCAAGACACTCGGCCTGACGATGATTCAACGGGCTTTCAAGAATAGTACAATGTCCTGGAAACGCAAAGGAGATGGAGCAGTTCTTGTCAACTTTAACAGCATGGACACGGAAGACGTGACGGTGAATATCATGTCTGGTGGTGACAAGATCGATGAAGTAGACCTCAAAGCTGGGGGCAGTGCCCAATGGATATCCAATGTTACAACACTAGCTGGTAGGACACTGTACATGGACCGCTGGCGTCCAGGCTTTCTTGGTCTTCCGGGCACAGGAGGTGGTTCACTTCTTCTGTGGGTGCCTCACGCATCTGAAGGAGGTCACTTGGAGCTGCAAGTAAAGCTAAACGTCAGTTAGGGTCTGGTCTAATAATTGAAGAATGTATTTTACATTTGCGTACTCTCGCTGCAAATACTACGGTAAGCACTTTACTGTTAGTACATGTATTGATTTTAGTCAAGGGTAGAGGCACCAAACAAGACGCGTTAAACTACATGTTGCCAACATTGTTGGGGTACCAAACAACTTAAAGGCACGAAATGACGAACTTTTTTCCCGTATAAATTTAAATGAGGGATGGGATGTCACGTCGCGTAAATACTGAAAAAGCAAATTCACCCCACCTTTAACACCCTAGCCCTGCTTGGTGCCTTTATCCGGTTTCATTTATTTTAGCGGTCGTCTATTAATACTTGTACTTGATCACGTTTAAGTTGGACAGCGAAAACTTACTTGGGCTAGTACAATAGCGTTAAACAAACAGTTTAATCCAACTCTCGCAATATGTATTTTATTAAAATAATGATTCAATAATTAAGATTGTCCCCCAGTCGGACAAGAGCGACACCTTGTGGAAACTGTTAGCCAAGTTTCACAAGTGGCGAAAATACGCACAAAGTGCCAAGTTTCTATCCGACTTAAAAGTGAGATGTGAAGCCTCCACGGTGGAGGATGACTTCAGCAATGAAGAAGCGCGATACTTTCGGTAATGTCCAGAGCTTCCCGGGCAACGAACGGTACTTTCAACTTTTTTTTTGTAATTGATAAGTTAAGTTTTCTTAGCTGAGGAATTGACATTAAATGAATTAAAGAAAGGCAGGCGTTATTGTGACCGACTGAAAGGTACGAAGACGAGCCATTCGTGACCGACTGACCACCGACGTGACCGATTGTGCCCGACGAAGAAATTCACCCTTCTTGTATTGCTGTATAATCCGGATACGAGCACTTAGTGTTTTTAGAGCGAAGTCATCCTCAAGGCCGATGTTAACCTCAAGGACGAATCCAACCTTTCTGTGATGTTTCCGACACAATGTGTTTTAACAGCAACTATATAATTCAAGTTAAACAAAGTGTATTGCTTCACATGCACATCTGCAAGTAGCGATAACGCTGGTACTGCAGTGCCTTCGTACTCAATTCACCTGTGCTTTCTCCGCTACAGAACGTTTCGAATGCGAGCAGAACGTACACCCCACAGTTGTAGCTGTCTAGTTGGACTCCAGCATCCGCAACATAGGGAACCACTCTGTAACGTCCTGGTGTAGCCGGCATGTGTTGCACAGGTTTGTGCGCTACTACTCTAAGGGTACCAGTGTAGCTGCTGCTCATGGAATCATAGTACTTGATAGTTGTCTCAGCTGTGTTGATCATGATACCGCACCAGTGCGTGCCGTTACAGTTCACTGGAAGCAGTATAATTCGCCCAGTAATACAACTGAACAAGTGCTTTAACTCTTCGTCTGGAATGCTCACATTTCCTCTCTCCACGATACCCCATATTGCTGGGTCAACAGTCATGACTTCCTGCCATTGCCTCTGCCAACGCAGTGTCACTAAGTAGTGATCTGCATGCAAAGTCAACGATCCGAATCTACAAAATACGTATACAAAGTGCCAGTTGCTGCTACCCTTAAAATATGCAAAGTGCTTACCCTTTCAGAGAAAATCGGAATTGCTTCTAGTTTTGACGCCAATTCTGCATCTGGTTCGGCCCGAAATACAGGCGAAATATCCAGCGAGAAATCAATTTCTGAGATCCATTTTACGGCTCTCTCGATATTGTTTAGCTCTTTGACTGCTTGGTGCCATAGCTTCATGGTTCTCAGTGTCTGCATCCCGATTACAAATAGACCAGGAAAATCAACTGCAAAGTCTAGCTCTGGCAATTCCTTGTGCTTCTTTTGTAGGGTAACTACCTTTTTGCTCGCTCGCTGGAGTATCTCTTTGGCCAAAATACGAGAAATGTCGATTGGATCCATGATAACTTTGTTAGCCGGCATCTTCGAAATAACGTAGGGCATTGGGGGCTTCATCTTCTTATCAAAAACAAATAGCTGGAATCGGTGTAGCGGCTCAGCACATGATGCGTAGGTAGGTTCATTTGAAAGGAGAACCTGGACTGTTTTGAGGCTCATTTCTTGGTCGTGAAGTATCGAATCATCTTGTGCCATTAGGATAGATACATTCCTCTTCGCTTTCTTAGTCTTTGCCTTCTGCTTCGGGCGGCCTCGCAAGCGTAAGGGACTTGCTATCTCGAATCCAGGTGATTCCGCATTAATTGGCTCGGATTCAAGAACTTGAGTCAATTGCATCACCGAATGATCCACCAAGTGATCCACCGATTGAGGCACTGACTCCTCCGACTGGGACACCGACTGCACCGAGTGATCAACCGCCACCGATTGAGGCACCGACTCCACCGATTGAGGCACCGACTCCACCGCCTCCACCGAGTGGTCAACCGCCTCCACCGAGTGGTCAGCCGCCTCCACCGAGTGGTCAGCCGCCTCCACCGACTGAGCCACCGACTCTACAGACTCCACCGACCGAGACACCGACTCCACCGACGCTACCGACTGACCCACTGACTGAGGAACTGGACCCATAGACGACAGCTCCTTGATCAGCTCAAACTTTTTTTCAGTAAACATCGTTGATACTTGCGCTAACGCCTGAATTGCCACCCGATATTCCGCCATTCCCAGCGTGCTTACAGCTTCCGTTATGGCGGTAGCAAAGCTATTAGCTTGGCGAAATTTGCGTTTAGAGTCCCACGGAAGCTTTGGAAGCGATGCAATCCGAGTCACAGAACAGCTGTTCCTTTCGGTCTCCAACGGAGGACGCGTGTCATTCATCGAAGACAACAACCAACGAGGATGGAAACACTGAGTCGGAATAATTGTCTCCTATTTCAGTTGCTGACGCACGTAGAAAACATGCCTGCATGGCAATAGCCGCGTACTTGCAAATAAACACGAACACTCCCAGAAAATATTTGAAGCCAAACACTCATCTAAGACCATTGAAGAATTTACAATCTCCTTCATGTGCTTCCAGGACGCCTCAAGTCTGTTATTGGGGTTGTTGCCCAACGTCACCGCACTTTGTCTCGTGAAAGAACACCACATGTCCCTGCACCCGTCCCAATCCTTCGCAAAGTAAGTCTCAAACGGGTGATTTAAGGCAGCCTGCTCTGTGTCCACAGCAGTACTTAATGCTGCAACCGACTCCACACTTCCACCGACTGCAACAGATTCCGCACCCGATTCCACGATTGCACCAGATCTAGCCGTGGCGGTGCCAAGGCTGGTACCAATACAGGTCAAACGTGTCATGTAGCGTCGGTGCTTTTCATACTCCCGTTCCGTTTTTGCGTACACCAACAGATTGACAACTGCCCGAAGCTGCTTTTTTTGCCACGGCGAGAAGCCATAGTCAGCGCATGCAATCTCCTCCCGCAAATATTTCACAACGTGAAACTGACAGAGAAGTATACGAACGTCTGGAAAAGCAGTCTGCAAAACTCCAATTTCGGTAAAGTCTTTGTCCACGATCACACACTGCAGCTTAGTCCAGGAAGGATTCTGCTTCTTAAATTCTTCACACGCCGAAAACAGCGTTTCACTTCGTTCATTTTGTAGGATAGCGTGCTGTACGTACTGACCTTTCCCGAAAATATCATGAGCCATGAACGAAAAAATCTTGTACTTTGAGGCGTTGGTACCATGCGTTGCGTCGATCATTAAAACTTCAGGGAATCTGCTAAAAATGTCAATCATGTGCTTCGTTTGTAGTGTAATACACGTAGCGATTTTCTACAAAACCAAACACACACATTTAGAATCAAACTGACCGATTCACAATACTTGAGACGCAAAACGAACCTTTCCGCCTGATGGGTCCACAAAAATATGCCCTACGTTCCCTTGAACAGCACAAAAGTCCACCATCCATTTCTTGATGCGTTGAGAACGAGATGACACGCCCTGGTCTTGTTTCTTTAGCTTCCGGATTAGGTTTCGTACATCTTGAGGAGTTGGATCGCTGCTGGTGTTCTCCACGATAAATTTCAGAATGTTTTGCGTCTTTGTGCCTGACTTTCTGAGGGAGTCGACCGTCGCCAAAACATCTTCTTCTATAGCCGGTCGATTAGCGGGATAATGGCGGTACGTACGCAACCCCAATCCGTGGTTGTGAGATAATGCAGTCTTAGTGACGCAAACTGCAAAATGAAGAGGGGATGTGTTCACCACTTGAACGCAAGCGTTTATCTGTATACACACATGAGCAACGTTAGCTGTTGAATAGTATTGTTACATAAAGTACCGATCAGTAACCGACTGTGACCGACAGTGCCAGACTACAACCGACTGTGACCGGCAGTGACCGACAGTCAACGTCTCGCACCTGGGCCTTGCACTCGATCGGGCGTACTTCCTGACGTGGCCTCTTCCCTTTACCACGGTATCTGTACTTGCCGCCATGCGTGCAAATGAGCGTCTTTGCGTACGTACACCATGCCTCTGGGATGAGCGTTGAAGACGGCTTCTGGGCCTTCTGGATTAGCCTGTTCCGTTCTGCCACGCTTTTAGTTGATCGCACTCTAAAAACCTACAGTAAATTGGTCAAACCCGTTGAATACTCTCATAATGTAATACATAGTGCCATCAATGCCCTTACCTGGTAAGTCTGCTTCTGATACTCGTCCAGATACGAGTGAAAGGCTTCCCAGGACTGAAACTGCGTTTCAACTAAGTCTGCACAGACTTCTGGAGATCCTCTTCCGCTACTACCTCCACTTGTTCTCTCGCCAGGCGTATCAGTCACGCTTGAATCCTCGACACTCCACGTCGCCGCACTGGAACTACTGGATACGGCGGAGTCGTCCACCCAGCTCGCGTCCGAGCCGTCATTCTCACTGCCCCCGCTGTAGGCTTCCTCTGAGGGCCGCTTCTTCGACGCGCGTGCAGGCTGGCGCCGATCCATTGCTGGCGCTGTTCTTCTCGAAATGGAGTGCCCCTAAATGAGCGGCACAAAAGCTCCGTATACGGGTATACAAATTTAACCGTACGAGGGACTCAAAATTTCCTTGACAATTAATTTTTTAAATAACGACTCTCTTAAAAAAATCAAATTGTGAAAAGAAAATCCAGCCCTGTCACTAGGTTTACTCACTATTGTGACGGGTAACACTCGAGCGAAAAACTGACGCCGGTGCGTCAAAGGGATGACGCCCAAGCCTCTGAGATGCGATGCAAGTGTGCATAATGCTACAATGCTACATGTACTGCATTGCACACATTCAAGCAACCCTGATCTACCAGCCCTCGAAATTGGAGCGCAGCTCAAGCTTAATATACAATCCTCGGTACCTCTTGCCCTGTGTAGGAACGTGAACACGTACATGTATTAATATTACCGCTGGCACCTTACTCGTATCTGTCAAGTAAATACACTGTGAAAAGAAATATGGGTTTAATCCTTAAACAATTATACCATAAGAGCTTCCCCGCGTCAATTTTGTGATTTAGTAAGGGATTTTAGCTTCGCAGCTGGGAAAAAATAAATCGGCAGATTTGCGTCACGTCATTTTTCTGCAGATATCAGTGCTATCGCCCACTTTCATAAATGGGCTAAGTAAATGAGAGAATCAAACATGGTTTAAATTTGCTCTTAATTTCAAAAATACCGATATTTAAACGCATTTTATGGGTTTTTGTCACAAAGGGTGCTTTGCAAGATCACCCAGATTCTCAACGGTTTGGGGTCCAAACCGAGACAACCGATCCTGGTCCAGCCAGTAGGCACTCCCAAAAAAGGCTCGTGCATACAGACTTAGGAAGAAGAAGGCAATGGAGAAGGTGCAAGTGTACATGGACAAGTGGGCCAAGGACTTGGAGAAATTCCCGGTACTGCAGCAGGCACAGGACGCTACGGGTGTGGAGAAGCTGTACCTGGTGGCTGGTGGCGCGGCGCTGCTTCTGCTGCTGCTGCTCGTCGGCTTCGGCGCGGGACTCATCTGCAACATGGTGGGCTTCGTGTACCCTGCCTACTGCTCGTTCAAGGCCATCGAGACTGACGACAAGAAGGATGACGTGCAGTGGCTCACGTACTGGGTCGTGTACGCCTGCTTTAACCTCGTCGAGATCTTTGCCGACTTCCTACTCTACTGGATTCCCTTCTACTACGCCTTCAAGCTGGGCTTCCTGCTGTGGCTGTTCATGCCTTCGACGATGGGCGCGTCTTTCCTCTACATGCACTTCCTGGCACCCTTTCTAAAGTCGCAGGAGTCGCGTATCGACCGTGCTATGAAGGAGGCGGTCAGTAGCAGCGGCGCTGTCATCTCGGACATCAGTGGTGTGGCCCGCGACATCGGCAAGGACGTGTCCAAGGCCGTTGCCAGCAAGATCGTAGACAGCTCTTCCCAGTAGACTGCCCAAACAGGAACAGTAAGAAAAGAGTAGTAAGTGAGTCCCCCTTCGATCTTATGAGGAGGTTATGACTACTACATGTGTGAGGCATAAGCTAGCTTGCTTTTTGTATGAATCAAGTTTTCCTAGTTAGAGCTGTCTTGCGGCTTAGTACTACTACTGAAGAACATGTAATACTGCTTGTGTGTTTTGAAAATATTACTACGTAGTACAGTACTAGTACTACTACTTGTATTGATGAATGTACTGAGATACTTGTTACCATCTGACGTCGTTTTAGGCTATGAGCAGCGCGTCATATGCGTCGTGGGCCAAGTTCGACGTGGAAAAGGAGCTTGAGCGCGTGGACCAGTTAGAGCAGCGTGAGGAGCAACTCAAGAAGCAGCAGAAGCAGCATCAGGCCAAGGAGAGCGTCGAAACTTCGGCCACGCAGGCGGCACAGCAGTCTGCGGAAATCCTGTCGGCTCAAGCTGCAGTTGCCGCTCTTAAGGCCAAGAAACGAGTGCGCAAAAGCCACAAAGAAGATCACAGCAGCAACAGAGAGGCTGATAAGGCGGATAAGCTGCAGACTCAAGCTGCGCTCTTCAATCAGAAGCACGAGCTACTGCAACAGATTCTGGAGAACCGACGACTTGGAGAGAGAGCTGACAAGAAGCAGGCTAAGCCGCTGTTTGAGAAAGCTCTGGCGGCTATTAAGAAACTGGAGGAGCTGGTACCGCATCTTCTCATAGTGGAGCAAGAGCAGCTTCAATTACTCGGGAAGGAACCTCTTAAGTCGAATCAAAGCGACAAGAGTCATGACTGCAAGCACGAGGACAAGGAGAGCCACTCTTGTGGTACCAATTGCAGTCACGAGAAGAAGAAAAAGACGAGGCCGGACGAGTCTCTGCCCAAAGAGAACGACCTGGAGGCAATTATTAAGATGTTTTACAAGGACGTCTACTTGGGGATTGGCTCTTGTGATCTGGAGGAGGGGAGACTAGCTGCGGCCACTGAGGCGCTCAAGGAAGTTCTGATACGAGATGATATTCATATCACGGCGTGGTGGAAGAGGGGCGAAGCGTTTGAACGCATGAACGCGCCATTACTGGCGATGCTTCACTACAACCGGATCGCCACTTTGGTTCATAGAATAATTCGCATTTTATTTAATGTTGTGCTAACTCTTCGCTGTATAGGATTCTGAACACGAAAGCGGAACGATTAATCTGGATCGAGTGAAAGCTAAGCTGCTGAACGAAGGCGACGCTGCGAATGGTGAGCCACCTTCTTACTACGTGCTTAAGTTGTAACTGGGTTGACGTTGTTGACGACGGAGACAGACAGCCACACGATCAAGGGTTTAGTATCCGAAATGACTGAGGATCGGACGTCTAAACAAGTGCTCGAACGAGTCCAACGGACGTTTCAAGAGGCCAACGTGCTCGCGGTCGAGAACTTCTTCGACTACTCCACGACGAAGTATGAAGTTGTTCTCAGCTGTGTGGAAGTGCTGCGCGCTCGACCGGAGTTCAGCTCGACCACGGAAGATCAAGTGTCTTGCGTTCTTCGAGTGGTGCGTGTCAATGCTTCATGTCGTCTGACAATGCGTATCCCTGATGTTTTAAACGCTTCGGGTAGCTCGAGATGTCGTGTCATTTGAACATTGCGAGCGGTTGCCTCGAGATGCAGCGGAACTATTCGAAAGGTTTAAAACACTGCGAGCAAGCACTTCAGTGTGATAGCAACCAGGTGGCGACTCATTTTCGAAAGGGGCAGCTGTACCACGCACTGCACAACTACGAGCACGCACTCGGCTGCTTCGAAACAGCAAGAGCTCTCGTACCTGTCGCTATTGACAGTCAAGTCAACAAGCAAATGCTAGCTACAATCTCAAAAGAAACAGACAAGTGCGAGTTCGACCGTAGCCAATACGACATGGCGTATCTTCGAGCTCTAAACACATAAGTAAATTGCAACGTATTAAGAGTTAGCTCCTTTCGTCGTCTGAATCGGACGGTGGGTGCGTCACGATTCGAGACGCTATGTCATCCAGTCTTGAGCCGTACGAATGCATGTCGGTGTATACTGGTGACCGCGATTCATTGTCGCTCGCTCTTGGTGTCGGGTATGCACTGCGTAGTCCTCGTGACGAGAGGTTTTGATGCAGCTTCCCCGCTCTTTGACGCGCTTCAAGCAGAGCATCGTCGTCTTTCAGCAACGTGTTGATCTCCGCCGCTGTCTTGCGCACGCCTGCACCAACGTCTAGGTTTTGACTGAACTCGTACTGTTCGAACTCGTACTTGTTGTATTCCGTCGCTAGCTCTAACAGGAACGAGGCACGGGCAGGCGATCGCGTGTCCTTCAGAACTTCTTGGGAGCCGTTAACCAGCAAATATTGCAGTAGATTCAGCGCCTTCTTCAGCAAAGCTGGGTTCTGTTGGTGGTCGATGAGGATCTCCCAGATCCGCGCCTGAATGCACGGACAGTCTACGACGTTGTGTGTGCGCGACGCCAGTTCGTTCATGACGGACATGGGGATACCTGTCGTTTGATGACTTTTTGTCACCAAAGATGCCAGAACGTTTTCTTCAACGGGGAGGTGCTCGTCTAGCAGGATCTCGGCAGGCGTCTTGGGCTCGCCGTCCAGTGCAGACTTGACGATCTCCACCACTTCATCGAAAGCAGCTCGCAGCCGGTCCATGGTGATCTGTCGTCTATCAACAGTCTAAGCTTGCAAACCGTTCGAGGGATGCACCAATTTTAGAGACGAAAGATCACAACAAGGAACGAATGACAGGTTTCATCTTTTTGTTAACCTAATTAACAGCGAACTTGTCGATGGAAACCAAGGGATTAAGCCTGAATCTAACAAGAGGCCGACTTCTCCAGAAGCATGCTCACGTCGGCGTATGCCAGACCGATACTGGTTACAGCGTCATCAGCAGGCTTCGCTTTCACAAAAAGTCCGGGAGGTCGCTGTCCGACGTGTAGACCCATTCGCCTCCGATGATCTGACCTGCGTCGTCCAGCTCGAGCAGATAGTAATAGTACCTGAACTGGTTGATCTGGCCCGAGGACACGAGCCCGCCATCCGTGTACGTCTCGTAGATCCACGACAGTCGCGACTTGACGTACACAATACTTTTGGCAGCACTATTGAACGGGTATGCCGCGAGACCATAAAAGGTTTGAGCGGCTTCCTCGAGCGACATGGCCGTCTGCTCGAACACCTTGAAACCACGCACAGGCTGGTTCCACACCTCCGCACCGGCGTCAACATCGATCACAAAAGTGGCGTTTAGCTTACCCAGGATGTTGGCAGCCGCAATGTGGAAGTACGCAGGATTCATGTCGCGGTAAGCGGCGTTCGTGTGTCGACCATACGCATCCGTAGCGTCATCGCCACCGTTATAGCGCGCACCCGTGAAGACAGTTTCGACACCGGCACCATCGTACACGTTTGATACGAGAGCTTTGATGTCCATGGGCTGGAACGTGACGCCGTTGTGCATCACGGGACACTTTGGCTCTACCTCAAGAATAGCGGCGGTGCCCAGGCGTGGCAAATACCGAACCAGGTAGGGATGCAGTATCCTGACGTTTTGCCGGCACGAATGGCGCACTTGCTGCCGGTCTCACAGCTCTGGTCCGACTGGCAGGATCTACGTTGACTCTGCGAGTCGACACCGTTGACCTTGGACACCTTGTTCATGAAATCCGTAGCATCAAGACCAAAAGCAGTGGCATACTTTTCGGCCGGACTGGGCTGTCCTTCACTCCACACGACATTGATACTGTCCTGGAAGGTGGGCCACTAAGGTCCAGCCCACGGAGACGGTGTCTGAACTCCCTCCGTTGGAAGTTCTGCAAGGAACATTTCCATTTTCGTACCATAGAAGGCTTCGAGTTTGGCGATGTCCTTGTTGGTGTTTTCTTCAAGACGGCGACCCGTTGGATGTTGGGTTGGACGCGGTTGGTCCTTATCACGACCGGCAACGGCGCTTTCGAGCAGATTTCGCAAAGGACTGGGAGTCGGTTGCGGGTTGGGGCGCCCAGTAGGTCGAGGTTGGTCCTTTTCACGACCGGCAACGGCGCTTTCGAGCAGATTTCGCAAAGGACTGGGAGTCGGTTGCGGGCTGGGGCGCCTAGTGGGTCGAGGTTGGTCCTTCTCCCGACCGGCAACGGCGCTTTCGAGCAGCTCACGGGTGGTACCTTTTCCATTCCATCCCGTACCTCGGTTGGTCTCGACGACACCAGTACCATTCTTGCTCGACGTACCGCTGCCTATCCAAGAAGTGGCCAAACCGATGTACGCATCCTGGTTGGCATCGGTGGCCGGGGTCTCCTCCGACGTGATCTGCTTGCCTACTCTCATGAATATCGGCTCTGCTGGTACTCCCGACGCGTTAGCCAACAAGTCCGTGAATGTCACCGGCACCGTCGAAATAGTTGAGACTTTGGGAAGTGTGGGGTCTGTCTCGACTTCGATCGCGCAGTTTTGGTCGGCGACTTCGGCACCGAAACCGGGGAAGCCACGGCTGATTTTGTTCACCGTGTCAGAAACAGTAAACGGTTCGTAAAACAGCGATGCAGCAGACGTTCGCTGCATCTGCAGAGCCACCGCAGCCACTGCTGCGGAGACCAGGTAGGTGCTGGGCGAGTAGACCATTGTTGCTAAAGGGACAATCTACAGCTATGTCAGCGATGTCGCCTTGGAGTACAAACGAGAGAAATCGAGAATGAGCTTCTGCATCAGCCTGTAGATCTCAGAGTCTGAGTCAGATATCCTTCTAGCAAGATTACGAACCGAGCAAGCTTTGAGCATCAAAAATGTTTACAATCTGAATTGGCTCGAGTTGAGCCATACCGCATGGCTACAGTACCGGTACAGTGTACATGTATCATCAGTGGAATGGTCAATGAAGCCACTAGCTCAGATGTTCTCTCCAGAGTTTCTCCAGGGACGGCACTCGACCTAAAGAAAAAATCTCTAACTTTTACGTGATTTCATTGGTAAACAAAACTTTGCACCTGAAGAACATAATTTCTTCAGTCTCCTTCAATTTGGATGAACCTGTTATCTCCTATTCCATTTCTTATATCACAAAAAAATGTGGTGGTATTCTGTTTTTTGAACGAATTTGTGCGTACCCATATGTAACTGAATGCACCACTTCGTACCAAAAATAGATCGTTAAGCTTCTTATAACCAATACATTATCGGCCATCTGCAACCAAGGCTGTATTTCTGAAAATTCTGATCTCTGATTGGCTGCACGTAGCGTATAGACCACAATTGTGCCTTGTACAGCGCGAAACGGTGGGGTGGTGATTGCAACTTGAGTTGTTCACACGGTGGGAGGTTCAGGTCAGTTTTGCAACCCAATCTGATACAAAAAGCAAGTCAAGCTGCAAACGTACTTAGTGTAGAGCCAGATATCAAAATCCAAGTGAGATCAAGCCAGAAGTTTGCAAAAAAAGAAAAGAACGCCACAAGCCCCAGCACTATGACAAGCCAGTACAAGCGAGAGCTCACGAGGTTCATGCCGTGGTAGCGCTGTACTCGGAGATGGTAGTCGCCGTGAGTTAGCAGCCCTTAACTCGCAGATTGGAGCAGGGCGACGCCAAACAGCCGAAGTGCTGGACGAAGTCATGCGCTCACGGCGAAAGAGCCAACGAGAGCTACCGAAGATTCAGGCCATACTAAAGCAAATTGCCATGTAGCCATCTTTTCGGCGCGACGTTATTGCGCAGGATATAACTACATCTCCACCTAATCCGCCTCCGACTCGCCGAGCGTCTACGGCTGTACATTCAAAGCGGCCGAAATATTCGAACTTTGGCACGAATACCAGGTCGGATGCGGTGACCCGAAAGCAGCGAAAGACTTTGCGGCAATCGAGCGTGGTGCGAGCAAATTCGCCTTCTCTAGGCGAAAAGTGTTCTGGGACGTAGTCGCTAGCTCGGTGCGCTCAGGGTTTACCAGTGACGCAGCGATAGACAAGGTATATTCAGTCTATGGTAGGCAGCTCTCAGTGTCAAGTATCTTGGTGGCCCTCCGTGCGGATCGTAAGAATGGCGACCATCCTACTCTGCGTGTGTAGCTACCGCTTTGTGCACTTCAACACAGTCATCAGCACTAGTATTAACCAATCCAAATAGGGTTGCAAGCCAGGTTGCACAAAAGACCGATATTTCTACAGTAGTATTATCCGGTGGCCATCAATAAAACACAGAGGAATGTTGCCTGTGGTGGCCACGGGTAACATCAAAACCCATTCACCCAGTGAATGTTGCTTGGAGAAAACTGGGTGAAACAAATATCTCTTTTTGAAGCTTAAATAACCCAATGGGTGAACTCCAATAAACCAGCTGTGGCAGAAAAAAGCTCATTCGGTTCTCCTTGCTACAGTTAAAAGCTCCAATCACAGTAGTTTTGGAAGCAACATGAATCTTCTACATCTTGCAGCATGGTGGGTATTGCTTCTACGAAAGCGCTACGTCCAACGTCATCATTAAGAACCCTTTTCTTGACCAATGCATTTTCCTTAAGGGCCCACTCATTTACATTTAGCAATGCCTCGAGTGAGAACGGTGGCAACCGTCTTGGGCACGATTCCTGTCCCTCCTCTGGAGCGACCTGCGTCCAGCCACTTGAAGTCGTACGACAAGAGGATGATCGGCCGTTGGGTCGCTCGAATTAGCTCTGACATTGTCGGAATTCCTCGCCCGAATTGGTGCCTTACCCCGTCGCTTCGACGTGAAGTGTGAAGAGGGAACAACACCGCCCTCTGATTACACCATCGAAGGTGCATTTAAGTACCTGTCGTCACAGCGATGTGCAAGGCACTTGGGACGGACGACACATGATACGGCTAGCATTACCGCAACGTATACAAAGCCCAGTGAAGCGAAGGGAGGGTCATCCACAGCAGTGTACCCAAGGACGCGTGGACGTGCGGTCCGACTGAGAGAAATACGGTAAGGGTGACATTGCGAGCGAGGTGAGCTTGGTCAGTCGTGAATTTTATCTGGAAACCCCGAGTTGACTTAATACATTTGGTTTTTAGTACTTAAATTGCTATTTTTGTCAACTTGGATTACTGTTTTTTGCCCCGCACGTCTAGAGCTCCCTATTATAGATCAGGGCAAGCGTCCCGTTCCAGGGCGACTCGCAACAGCAACCGCGCCATCTTGGCGCCCGTCTTTGCTATCGCCACTATCTTTGTTTGCTTCGGGTGGAGATAGTGCGCCTCGCAGTCCAATAGCGGTAACTCATAAACCCCTTACAGCTGGAATCACTAATCCGCCACTGGCAAATTCCGCTAGAAAGAACAGTAGAAGCATTGTTTATTTACGACCTCTTGCGAGCTTCAGTTCGAAGTTTTACGTATCAGTTAAGAAAGGGCTATAAATATGCGATCGCTAAGTCCGATTGCTGATTAAAAAAACGCGGTGCGTGTACAATTGCCTTAACTTTTCAACGCATATATGCCAAGCTCTCATGGTTATCGTTTGCAATAGCCCCGCTGAAAATAATGATGCTAAGGTACATGAGTCTTACCCGCATAAGAGCTCGTGTTGGAGTTTGTATTCGATCTAGAGTAAGATTTATGTAAAAACCATGCATCTTAACAGCAGTACTATGCATTTAAGAATATGCAAGTTAAGAGAAGCGTCTCACGAAGTAAGCTATTGTCGTGTTCGCAGTGATCAATCTGGTACGTTTTTGAACATTGTTTGCTTAAAAAAACGACTTGTTTAATGTGAGCAACATTAAGGATGTAGCTGTGTTCAGGCTCAAACCTTCTTCTTAAATTTTCGTCGATACATGTAATTCTTATACCTGTTTTATTTACAGGAGTAATTTTACTTTCGTTCGAGATTTTTTTTTTGCTTTCGTTGGAAATTCAGAGCTTCCCCGTGTAATACAGTCGTGCACCTCCAATTCGGCACCGGTATCAGTCGATACCCTGCCATATTTCATGATTACGCGAATCGGATGCGCAATTACCTTTGTCAATCACCACCCTAGCCAACGGCTTTCCCCTCCTCGCCGAGGGATGACACGCCGCATCGATCTGATTTTAAATTTTGGATCGGACGTCTTCATACAAACACACAGTTTGATTTTTACCGCCAAATACAATGGGACATCGCCCTTCCTCCTACATGTCACACAAAAGCAGTCTTTGTGCGAGAAGCACAAGTCAGATCCTGCATGCTCTCACTCCGAACTTGCTCGTTGGGCAACGGAGCGCTTTAAGACCCCCAACTTGGGGGCCCCAAGCAGTAAAGCGCACTACCGTCCAGAGTATTCTTAAGCGGTCCGCGGAAGTTGCCGCCTTGCCGGACGCCTATCGCGACCGGAAGCGCTCTTGCGCGCCCGCGATTCGCGCGTCTGATGCCAAGATTATGCAGAAGATTGGCGTATATTTGGTACTGAATTAACAAATAAAATATCAGTGCACTGGATTTGCGTTTGTTTTTTGCTTTATGTTGTGCACTTATGCCCTGGCACTGTTGATATGGTCCGCCCTGCCGAATTGGAGGTGCACGACTGTACACAACATTAGTACAAAATCGGTAAGATATTAAAAAATGTATCTATATTGTCGCCTAAAGCCAGCATCAATTCTAACAGGTCTCGAATGGCTGCAACGCGACCCCGACAACCATCCCATGGCTGATGCTCTGCATGTCCGAAAGGATCTCAAACACGTTCGGCACAGCAAAGCAGCGTGTCGAGTCTTCGTCTCCATCCGAAGTGGGAAGTGGCATCTGGTAACTCGCTGTGATAGCACGGAACTTCGCTGGCAAGAAAGCTTGTGGCTTCCACGTGATCAAGATCTCCGTCGTCTCAACGCCGTTCACGAAGAAGAAAGCCAAGTGGCCGAAAGCTCGCTGCAGATCCTGCAGTAGCTCGTGCACCGGATCAAACCCAACCATCACCGGAACAGCCGTCAGATCCATGTTCTTGTACACCGACGCCACGAACGGATGCTTCTTGTCTCCATCCACGCGAATCCTCTTGGTCGGGAGGTTCTCCGTAGCCAGCTGGAGCATCGCATCGAACTCCATTTTGGACGACGAGAAGGCGGGTTTCCAGCCAGAAGACGACGCGCCAGACGCCAGCCAATGCACCAACAGGTCGTACGACGCGCGAGCTAAAGAAACCAAGCGCTGCGCCACCACTTTGTCCGGCGTGAACCGCGTCCAGCTCGACAAGCAGTCCATATCCTCATAATCAGCAGCAATGAACATGGCAGGGTGGGTGGATGGACTCGTACTGGACGCCTCGAAGCGCTTGAGGATCTCTCGACGCTTGTCGTCGTCCAATGACGCGTTCAGATCCACAATAAACGGCACATTCGGCCAGTCAAAACTCGCCATTCGCTTCAAAAATCGGAGAAAACTCGACAGAACCGAGTGAGGAGCGGACGTAGAAGCACACGACAGGAACACGTCGGCTACCAACAGCTCCACCGCTTCGATCGACAAGACGTTGCTCAACGCCTTGTCTGCCAGCCAGCGCTGCGCCAGTCGAGCTGTGGGACCGTACGCCGTGTTCTTCGTATGCAGAGCATGCACCGTACTCGCGTGCTTGGATACGTAGTCAGCCTCACGTTTCGTCTTGACGTACTCGGGAGAGTGCACAATCGCGAGCTTCTTAGCTCCCGCAGCACCTGTGACCACACTCAGCTCCTTCTCGCTGCGTATAACCAGACGGAAAACGTAGCCTTTCATGAACACATCCACGCACTCTTTCGCCACTTCACATCGCAACTTCAGTCTGGACTGCAGTTCGTGGCCGATGTGCACGTAGAAGCCCGTCTTGGCGTGCATCAGCGCCTTCTTGTCGCTCGGCCAAGCCGAAGAGCGCTCGAACTTGACATGTAGCACTAGCGGTTCGAGAACGGTGTTGACGTGAGCCATCGGCGCGGCATCCATCTTCTCTCCTTTCGAGTACGCCAGAGGGTGTGGCTGTACGGGGAAGAGACTCGTGTAGCGGAACGCAGCGTGCACGGGCAGCACATCTGACACCTTGAGTGGCAACGAGTCCAAGTCCCGCAGCGTCTTGGCAAACGCGTTGAAAACGACCCACAACTTGGACACCGCGTTCATCGTCGACTCGAACGACGCGTTCGCTGTCTTGGTCTTTAAAGTGGCAGCGTCCTGGACGTCCAGAGCCGAGTACAGCGCCGCATTCGACGTCTTGATCTGCGACAACGTGAGTTGAGGACAGTGAGCTGGCACGATGAAGTTGACGATGGCGTCCAGCACTCGGTGTCGGTTCTCCGAGCCGATTCCTTCCCACACCACAGCTTCGATGATAGCGCCGTCCTTAAAGCGACGAAGCTCCGATTTCCCACGCCAAAACTCGCGGAACTGCTTGCTCGCCACTGTGTCGTCTGCTGACGGCCCTTTGTCGACGATGCGTAGCGCGTTGTCCGAGTTGATACGCAGTCCGACAGCCACCTTTCGCTGCGTCGGCAGCGAGTAATCCTGCATCCCCCACTCCACGTCGTCTTCGGTAACCGGTCGCACGAGACTCACACGGTCTGTCAGCGCTCTGGACAGCACCAACTCGAGTTTACGCCGCCAGAACCTCTCCAACCCGATATCGTTGATCTCTCGCTTCTCCTCTAACGTGTACGTGTCTTCATCGGCATCGTCCACGGGACAGGGGGCAGGGAACCAGTAATACTGGTCGTACCGCGTCCAGAACGCGTGCTTGGCGATGAAAAGCGAGCGGAAGTCGTCCATGGTACAGTGCTGCACCAGTCGGACCGACTCCTTGGCTGCTTCTCGCAGCTCTCGCCACGCACTCGTCGACACGCGTGCGAAGAGATTCAAGCGGCCAGAAGAGTCCAGGAACACGAGCTCGAACGCCTTGCGGAACGTCTGCAAGCCCTCAGTGGTCAGCACTACGCCGTCTTCGCTCGGAGGGAACTGCAGCGCCTCGCTCTCCAGTTTGTGCACTGCGACGAACTGCATCAAGACCTTGAACATCTGGTCCGACGGCGTCTGCGCACTGATCCTCTTCTTCTGGAGCAGATACAGCAGCAACATGCTCATGAGGAAGCCGTTGACAGAGTCCGAGGCCTTGTGGAAGCCTCTCTGCCTCAGCCACACTTTGGCCAGCACACAGGCCTCGCACAGCTGAGGAGCCTCTTGCAGCGCAGCGTGCAGCTCGCGCGTGTGTTGCCGTAGCAGCATATCCTCCAGAATCGAATTGTTGTACACGGGCGTACGACACTGTTTCATCTCCGCTTCCGTCATATTGGGCTCGTGCTTGACGTTATTCCTCGACGGAGCCAGTTTCGCCAGTTTAAACAGCTCCGTCGTGGCCACGGGAAGCACGCGGACGCGCACCTTGCCGCCCTTGATACCGTGCTCGCGTAGGAACGCTGAGCTCACGTGCAACAGGGCTACAGTCTTCTCATACTCGCCGTGCCAGGCCTGGAGCTTTACTTCGCTGAACAGCTCCGTGTGACTCTGTAACTCGGACGCCAACACGCCTAAATACAAGTTGCGCTTGTCGAAATACCGGTAATTACCGAAGTCTTTGGGTAGAAAGCAGCTCTGCGGCATCTCGACTGCCAGGTCGATGGTTAGGACGCTGTAGTCGCCGCTCTTCTGGCCAGCGTAGGCCATATTCTGCAGGATATAACTGCCTACGATGTCCAGACGTGCAGGACGCTGGAAGGGCAGCACGATCTCCTTGCGCTTGATGTGGTTGCGCACTAGTAGACCTCGGGCCTGCAATGCGTCCTGAGTGACCTGTTGCTCTTGCAGGTTGTGCAGGATCTCCTTCACTTGGAACAAGAGGTTTTGTAGACCCGATGACGCCTTGGCGCTGGGTTTGCGACCTGTTGCGGCCAGTAACTCGTCGATCTGCAGGCGGAAGAACGACGCGCGGTAGGAAGTTGTGGGGTCTGCAGCGCGCAGATGACGCAGCTCATGGTCGCTGGGCAGCGCGTACTTGGATAGAGCCTTGCGCAGCTCAGATGTCGACGTCGCCATGGCTGAACTGTTGCAACCTTTGACACTGTGGCCACCAACCGATTGGCAGTGAAATCGTGATCGCTTTGGACAGGGGCATTGAAACAAATGGCTACACGTAGTCATTTTTTAGTCGCAATTCAATATAAAATCGTGATCGCTTTGGACAGGGGCATTGAAACAAATGGCTACACGTAGTCATTTTTTAGTCGCAATCCCAGATCATCATACGGACTGTTTTCGCTGTACTTTCGCTCATTAACCGGTTTTCTTCGACCGTGTCGATTTCGACTAGTTCCTCGCCAGTCTTGCCGGTACTTTTCCACTCGTTGCGCTAGACGATCACCCAGTCCAAAGAACAGCCCATCTTGGTCAGCAGTGGCTGGCGACGTAGACAATTATCGTACAGAGCACTAAAGCTACGCATACTGGAATCAGTGATGAAATTGCTGAATGAAGCACCCAGCGAATACATTTCGAAGCGAAGCCGTGGAGCTGCCCTCTATTCTTACGCTAGCTAGGATTACCGGTGAATTTATTATTGGTGGAACTGTCGAGGAAAGACCACAAGTTTATCTGATTCTGTCAACCGTAGTTCTCTTCCTTCACACATAAGCAAAAATATGCTCGTCGCTTCGTCCCCAACAGCATCGTTTTGCGCCAAAGAAAAAAAAACAAGCGAGAAGCTAATTTTTTTTCGCGTGGGTGGCGAACAGGGCGAGCAATCACACCAGCTCACTCCAAGCCACGGTTGCGATGTATGCCTCGAAGTAATAACATGAGGTTTGCATGCATTGTTACACATAGATTAACTATAAAAATTAAAAAGAGGGCTACTTTACCGCCACCATATAGATGGAACTAGGGTAAACCGCAAGAGTACTCTCACAGCAAGGCCCAAAGTAGCAGTAAACGTTTACCGCAATCTCGGCCTTACTCGACGGAGTATAAGATAATTAAACATTTAAGAATAGATTAATTGCCAAAGCGTAGTCGTCGAAACCAATTTGCCGACTACTCTACTAGCTCAACTCTCTCGTACCAGATGCCAGCTAGTACCAATTTTTACATAATGGCATGTACAACGAACTAAAGCATTATGCAGTGCAAACTAACATCATGTTAATTACTGTCAGCTGGCCTCACCAAGAGGATAGTATGATCTGCTCAAGCCTTACCCATTTTTTTTCCGTTTTAGCGCAAGAATAACTTGTGTAGCTTGTCCAAACATATAAAGTGAGGTATCCAATAATTCCTAGAAGCCTTCGATTCAGCGTTGCTCGCTGGGTGGTCATACTATATGGGGTTTCCTAAAAAAAATTACGAAAGGAAATGTTATTTAGTTTTATCAGATAATCAGGAAATATATTTTGATGATTTATTTGAAGACCAGCTTGTGTTCTACGCCTTTTGGAGTGTACTGTAACGTGTCTGATCTAGCCTTGCACGCCGAGCTTTGGTCGTTCAGTGCCGATAGGTCCAAGAATCCGTTGGCTGTCGGTAGGGAACTTCCTCTACCCCGCCGGTGTGTATCTTACTGACACACGACCTATTTGTATTTCGGTTTATTTTTCTGTCCAATGTAGTCTGTAACTAGTTAGCTAGGCCAGTCACTAGATCTACCGTTCGTCCGTCCACCAATTCGTTCGTCCGTTCCGTCGCCGTCCAGCTGCTGTAGGGAATTGTAACGGGGTACGTAGCCCTAAGTGTACCCTGGTTACATGAGGTGTGACTCGTCACACTTCAGGAGTATGACACGTCATACTTCGGCATATTTGGTACAAAGTACCAAGGTCGTCCAAGGCCAACCATTGGTTGATGACATTGCATTTCTATAAGTGACTTATAGTTTGTATTAAGCCCAAGCTTTATCTACCTATAAATATACTCAGTTTACATTCTACCTTAATTAGGTCACTTCGCTCTCTTTTGAATAAAGAGGGGACCTGTGAACTGCCGTTCACTGAGAGTTTGTATACTCTCGGAAGCTAACTTCCTCTAGCGCAAGGTGCTGTGCGACCCCGTCACACTTGGTAGCACTCGTAGTCATTCCACGCCATCGCGGGTAGACTACCTGAACCTCTCCGAAGCTCGTTGCCATGACCAGGAATGACTTCTCCCATCTGAAAGACTCTCAGTTCGAGTCGGTTCGGAAGATGGCAGGCATCTTCGGGATGGAGGCCTCGCAGAGCCCGGTGGTGTCAACACCGGCCGAGCAGCTCGAGTGCGTCAATGCGTTTGACGCGTACGAGCAGGGGATCATCGCGCATGTGCGGAAGAACCTGCAGGCTCCGGCGGTGGAAGCGAATCCGCCTCACCCGAAGCCAATACGGCTGAAGGTTAAGCCGTATGAAGGAGAGGAAGTCGAAAACCTTTAGTTCTGGGTCCGAGAAGTAGAGCTCGCGATGGACGAGGCTCTGATCTCGACCGAGCAACTTCGTGTTGCTTTTGCACTCTCCAACCTTAGCGGCCGTGCTAAGTGTTGGGTGTACACACGGGAGCCAACATCCCCTGGATGTTTCACATCCTGGGCTCAGCTGTGTGAACAGCTCCGAGCCGCGTTCCTCCCGGCGAACTACGAGTACCGCCAGCGTTCGCGCTTCCTCTCGTGCAAACAAGGGAGGTGTGAACTGCACGAGTACGTGCAAGAGATACGTGAGCTCATGGCGTCCCTAGTGGAAAACCCACTCCCCGAACACATCAAGATGACTGTGTTCATGGACGGCCTTCGAGTGGGCCCCGCTCGCACTCAGCTGTTCCGGGTGCAGTCAAACACCCTTGAAGAGGCGATTCGAGTGGCTCTTCAGGAAGAGTACAGCCATCGCCAGGCGCGTACGTCGGCCTCAGCGTGGCCTGGGAGTTCCTTGTCGACTCCCGGTCGAGCGAGCCCCAACGGACCAGTTCCTATGGAACCTGGGTCCGCCGAACAGCGTGACATCCGCTGCTTCGGCTGCGCGAAGATGGGTCACTTCAAGCGCGACTGTCCCGCGAAAAGACTCCGCAGACGGTCTTTCCCCAAGCCCGTCCTCAAGGGTCGCTGGCAGAAGCCAGGATCCCGGGGACAGGGGAACGCCGGAAATCAGTAGGGGCGGGGCGCCCTACTGGGAAAGAACTAAGTCTTTGTGATGGGTGCGCGGGTGGCGCGTACCACGGGGACTTAGCCCCTGAGAGTCTTCGCACTCTCGAATCGGCGAAGAGCAGCGGCGGGTTGCTCGTAGTACACGGTCGTGTACGGGTATACGATCATCCCTTTAGAATCTTGATCGATTCTGGGGCGTCGAAGAATTTCGCACGCCACCAGACAGTTGCTCGTAATAGCAACTAGTTGCCCAATGCTTTGAGAGAAAGCAAGGGCAAATAGACGGTGTCAGTGCGACTTGCCGACGGGAAGGTCGTCACTGTCCCCAACGTCCAAGTGGATCTGGCCGTCAAGCTTGAAGACTTTGACAGCCTCGAACAGCTCACTGTTCTCGACATGGATCCATACGATATGATCCTGGGCATGCTCTGGCTTAAGAAGCACGAGCCCTGGATCGACTGGCGAGGCAAGGCAATTGGTGCCAGCCGCCCTGCGAAGTCCGACAGAGCATTGTTGAGTCATGCTCCCACCTCTGTCAGGACCCGGGGCGAACGCAAGGGTTGCCAGGGTACGAAAGCATCCGGCAGATGCTTGGGAGGCGTCAACGTATATGGCGACTCCGAGGATGTTTTGATGGTGGCAGCGCCCAGAGGAGGCGCTGGCCAAGTTGGTAACTTAGGTCCATAAGCGGGTAACTTAGTTCCGCAGACAGCTGCAGCTGTCACAAACACCGAGAACAGCGTGTTCAGAGTCGGTAACAGAGTTCCACACACAGTCGCCCAGACCTTAACTGAAGCGGAAGACGTCGGATACGCTTCCTGTGTGGGTAACTATAGTACCCCACGAGGCCACGAGTGCCTCGGATGTCGCAGCGCCGACATCCCCAGACGTGGGCAGCAAAGCTCCACGTCACGGTCGCCGCCGTCAACGACGCCGCCGCCGCCTCAAGTCGGATACGAACCTCGCTCAGATCGACGTCGCTTCAAGTGACTCGGAGTCCAGGGCCCAGGATCCTCCGACAAGGCCGGTGGACGAGTGCTATCACATCTTCGAAGGCGAGACCGGTTTACCCGTCAAGGCATCTGGTGTCCACTTGGAACCGCTGCCAGAGGCTGCAGAGATACTGAACCTCGAGGAAATGACGGTCGAGTCTTTCCTGGCCAACCTCAAGGCTGGGAAGGTTGTCGAGATGGTGCACATGAGACCTGAGACCACTCGGGAGGAGCTGAACTCCTCCTCTGTCTTAGACGAGAGTCCTGGAAGACCTAAACAAGCAGCGTCAGACGCGCCTGGGTTCTGATATCCTTAAGAACCCCAAGGATCCGGTGTATCCTTTGGTGACGGAGTATGCGGACGTGGTGAACAAACACCCACCGACCCAACTCCCACCGGATCGAGGCGTACGGCATGAGATTGATCTCGTGCCTGGCACAAAGTATTGTGTCACGAGGCAATGGTCTCTCCCGCGCGAACAGTGCGAGGTCATTGATGCCTTCTTCGCCGCGAAAGCGAAGGCAGGCATGGTGCGGGAGTCGAAGGCCCCGCACTCGACGCCAACTTTCTGCGTTCGGAAGCCGGGCGGAAAGTGGCGTCTAGCTCATGCTTATAACAAGCTGAGCAACGCGACGGTGCCGGCCCAAACACCAATCCCACGAAAGGATGTGTTGTTAAACAACATGGCCGGGAGCGTACGGTACATTGCGCTGGATTTGGTAGACGGATACTACCAGATCCTGATGCAAGAGAGTGACATCCCGCTCACCGCGGTGAGCACTCCAAGCGGCATGCTTTGGGAGTGGCTCGTCATACCACAGGACCTGTCTAACGCCCCGGCGAAGTTCAATCGCCTGGTGACGCAATTGTTCCGCCCTTTGCGTACCTTCGTACATACGTACTTCAACGATATCTTCGTCCATAGCCGTGCCAAGGGAGGCGAGACGGCCATGGAGGGGCATCTGGGACACCTCCGTCGAGTGTTGGACGTAATGCGAGCGAACAAGCTCTACGCCAACATCGACAAGTGCGTTTTCGCGTCACCAGAGATTAAAGTTCTCGGTTGCTTCGTAAGCAACGTGGGCGTTCGGGCTGATCCAGACAAGGTCAAGGCCATAGCAGCATGGCCGACGCCCCGATCCCAAAAGGATCTTCGAAAGTGGTTGGGCTTGGCCAACTACCTTCACAAGTACAATGCAGGGTTCGCGGGCCTCGCTAAGCCCTTGTCGGGCCTCCTTCAGAAGGATGTCGACTGGCGCTGGGAGCAAGAGCACCAGGATGCTTTGACGGCATCAAGGCCAGCCTCCAAGAGGTGTCCTCGCTGTCCTGACCCTGCCGGACGAGACGAAGCCGTTTAGCGTCGTCTGCGATGCCTCCGATTACGCCATCGGGTGTGCATTGCTGCAGGACGACACGGCTGGACAGGAACGAGTCATCTCGTATCAGTCCCGGCAGCTCAAAGCCGCCGAGCGGAACTACCCTGTCCATGACAAGGAGCTCCTGGCAATGTAATATGCCCTTGTGAAGTTCCGTGTTCACCTTCTGGGCTCTAGGCCCTTTGTGATCTACACAGACCACGCGTCCTTGAGGACGGCGACTAACTCGCCTCACTTCTCCCAAAGGATGACGAGGTGGCTGTCCTTCTTCGCGGAGTACAACTTCCGCGTCGAGTACAAGCCGGGCAAGCTTACCGTGTTCGCGGATGCCCTCTCTCGGCGTCCTGACTATGAGTTGGCCCACATCACACGGGTGACAACGGATCTATATGATCGGATACGCACGGCGTATCGGGAACATGAGGCTGTCACGCCTATCGTCAAGTTCCTCACGGCAGAAACGAGCGCGAGGTTCGACTGGCTCTCATCGCGACAGCGCTCACGGCTCCACCGATATGAGCTGAAGGATGGCCTCCTCTATAGCCGGGTGGAGCCCAATGAACCTCCACGGGTGGTCGTATACAACGAGGAGGATATGAAGGTCGACATCCTCGCGGAGGCGCACGACTCGCCCTCCAGCGCCACGAGAAGACCTTTTAGGGTTCTCAGGCCTTCCGGTGGACCCATATGTACATGCGGGTCGCCCGATATGTGAAGACATGGAAACATGTCAGCGGGTCAAATCCGCAGGGCACTCCTCAGCTCCACTACAGAGCCTGCCCGTACCGTCTGACTGTTGGAAGTCGATGAGTCTTGACTTCATATTTGGGCTGTCCCGCCGACGGACACGGCAACACCGGCATTTTGGTGTTCGTGTGTCGGCTGAGCAAGATGGTACATCTTGCTCCGGTTCCCGTCACTGTTACGGGCGAACAAACCGCAAGGTTGTTCGTCGATGGCGTGTTCCGCTATCACGGTCTCCCGGAGACATTTGTCTCGGACCGAGACCCGCGGTTCACGGCTGCGTTTTGGAAAACGCTGTTTCCTTTACTGGGAACTCGTCTGCAGATGTCCACTGCGGACCATCCGCAGACCGACGGCCAGACAGAGCGCGTCAATCGAGTGCTCAAGGACACCCTGCGCAGTGTGTGCGCGGCAGCACCACGTACGTGGTCGACGCAGCTTCCGGCTGCTGAGTTTGCGCTCAACAACGCGGTGCACGCGTCCACGGCGTTCACGCCGCTCTACTTGAGCGGCTTCCGTCACCCCAGAGTGCCTCTCACGCTTCGAGGAGACACTGACTCCTCTATTCTAAGTGGGGGGGGGAAGGAGGCTTGGAAAGCCCTTTCCTCCCAGGTCTCGGATGTGAGACCCGTTTTGCTGCGGAAACAAGTGGAATCCTTTATGGATACCAAGCTGAGCGTTGTCAGCAGGGTCCGCGATGCCATGGTAGCGGCCCAGGATAAACAAAAGGAGTACTCCGACAAACATGGAAGAGGAAACTTAAGTGTATTTAAAGTGGGGGACTTAGTGTTACTAGACACGAGGAACCTACCTCTTGACACTGTCAGCTCTGTCAGCAGCGACAAGCTGAAGCACCGCTTCATCGGACCATTTGCAGTCCTGGCCAGACATAGTGCGGCGTACACCATCGACCTGCCAAAGTCAATGCCGACGCACCCGACGTTCTATGCTGGACGTCTTAAGCGGTACTTGGATCCGCAGGGGGTTGCTGAATCGCAGACCCACCTTGGCCCAGCTCCTCAAAGAGAGGGCGGGCCACAAAGGCGTCGGAGCAGGCGTCCAAGCCTCGGTCTGGATGGCAAAGCTGCGGTCTGAACGGCAAAGTTGCGGCCAAGACCGTACGCAGGAGGGGCTCCGTACGAACGGACCCCGGAGCCATACGCCGAGTACGCTGAGTACGCAGGGTACGCACCGTACGCGTACGTCTGGGAGTTTGCCGCAGGCGGCTCCGGACGTGGCAACAGAGCCTCGATCCGTCGGATCATGCGGAAGGCCTCGTCCAGATCGGACGAAGAGGCCCGGCGATCCACCCGCAGATGCAGGCTCGCGACCTCTCGTTCCAACAGGTCCAGTCGACCCGCAAGACGAGCGAGCTCGCCCTTATTCCCGGCCTGGGCGGCAGCATCACTGCCAGTCCCAAGGCCAAGTGCAATCTTAAGCACGAGGACACGTTGACGGAGGCGGTCAACCTCAGGGCCCTGTGTCGGACCCGCAGCCGGAGCGCTCGGACGAGAGTGGTTTTCGGGAGGCGCCGAGTACTCGTACTCGTACGAGGGCACCTCCGCCCCTGCTTGACCGGAATGGAGAAGTCCACTTCCACGTGGAGCGGATCCTCCAGGAGCAACGGCGTCGCGGTAAGCGACAGCTCCTCGTGAAGTGGAGGGGTTATGCCCACTCCGAGAACTCGTGGGAGCCGATTGAACGGCTCCTGATTGACTGCCCGAAGGCTGTCGCAATCTGGGAGCAGAAGCGGCGGCAGCTTCATAAGTAGTCCGGGGCTTCTTTCCTGAACGGGGTACGGACGATGAATACACTCCGTACCCGCGCTCATCGTGAGCGCTAGAAGCCGCGCGCTTCAGAATGTTCCTTGGCAGCATGCGCTTACTGACCATGCGGGCAAACCGAACACGAAGATCACGCTGGTCCAGGATGCGGGACAGCAGCTGATCTTCATGGAGTTCCCGTAACTCTGTGGGTGAGTACTTGAGAGACTCTACCCACGCCCAGAACATGTCCTCACAAGAACTCCAGGTGGGACAGTTCTCGGGCATAACCCAGGGGTACCTTTCAAAGAGGATAGAGACCACCCCGGGTCTCGGGCTTCTTACGACAAGTCGTAAAGTCCTTAAGGGGGATGCGGTGTGGCGCGAGAAGCACACACCGAGCAGTCTCCAAGTTGTCAACGAACAGCTGTTCCTTCTGAACAAGGGCACGTTCGTAAATGCCCCTAGAAGTGTGGCCGCCCACAAGACCACGAGGAGCGACGAGAAGCTCTAGGATGAAGTCAGACCCAGAGATCTCCTCGGGAGGCCAATACCCTCTTGAGTTGATGGCAGCTCCCTGGCTGACGGGTGCCACTACCGAACCCCCACGCACACGCTGGGCAGCTTGGAAATTCTCCTGCTGCTGGTCGAGGTCGTTAGTGATCTCCCGGGGCTCAGGAATAGCACCCTCTTCCTCTTCCTCTTCCTCCTCCTCCTCGTCCTCTTCATCCGAGGGACCGAAGAGGCCCCGATGGGAGTGCCGAGTCTCCTTATCCTCGATGAATGGAGATTTAGAGACTGTACGCTTATTTGAGGGCTTGGCGCCTTCGGCTTTAGAGGCCTTAGCACGCGCAAGACCCTCGGCAAGCGAGAGACGTTTGCGAGAATTCTCTTCCTCATCGCCACCAGCTTTAAGAGTGCCCTTAGCTCTGACGGCGGGACTCTCCGAACGCACAGACGTCCTGGGACTGTAATCACCTTGATCACTAGCGAGCGACTGCACGCTGTCATCCTTGTGCTCGCTGGGTACTGGGCTGTGACCTCCCACAGAGCCCACAGGAGCATCGTGCGTGCTCTCGGACTCGGCTTCGTCCTCACTGCCAGAGTCGAACTCACATTCTACGAACCGAGGGCTCGGACGATTGTCTGGAGAGGCCGAGGGCGACGGGCTGCGACGCTTGCTGGCTCGCTTGCCCACAGCGGCGTCACCCGAGGAACCGATCGCCTCGGAGGCCACCTGAGTAGCCTCCTTAAGTGCCGATCCTTTGCCGTGAGGCTTAGTGCTCTTGACTTGCGCCTTTCCGGCAGCAGCCTTGGAGCGTGTCTTCGCACCGGTCTTCGCCGTGCCACAGGGCATGATAACGGTCGATGTGAAGACCAAGAAGAGGGGCGTACAGACTGCTGCTCGAGGCTCTAACTGTGAAGTGAGCCTCCGCTGCGCTCGCGCGGCCAACTCGATGTTTTTCGACCTTGAGAATTACAGTTTGTGACGTACACCTCTTCATTCTGATTGGTCGGTAAACCGAACCTAAATGGGGATGGTTGTAACGGGGTACGTAGCTCTAAGTGTACCCTGGTTACATGAGGTGTGACACGTCACACTTCAGGAGTATGACACGTCATACTTCGGCATATTTGGTACAAAGTACCAAGGTCGTCCAAAGCCAACCATTGGTTGATGACATAGCATTTCTATAGGTGACTTATAGTTTGTATTAAACCCAAGCTTTATCTACCTATAAATATACTCATTTTACATTCTTCCTTATTAGGTCACTTCGCTCTCTTTTGAATAAAGAGGGGACCTGTGAACTGCCGTTCACTGAGAGTTTGTAAACTCGGAAGCTAACTTCCTCTAGCGCAAGGTGCTGTGTGACCCCGTCACAGGAATGGTCCCGCTACATCCAGTGCCCATCGGTCACCGACATCTCCTCGGATGCTGCGTAAAGGGGGAATGACCTCCCGTGGTCGTGCTTTCCTGCTTCCGCACTCTGGACAGCCTCGTATCCAGCGATTCACCTCTCGTCGCAACCTTGGCCACCAGTATAATTGAGCAAATCTTCCGTAGGTATGTGGTCCTCGTAGATGCCCCGACCATATCGATCCATGCATCTCTTTAAACACCGGTGCCCATATTGTCGGTGGTAACAGGACTCGCCACCCCTTCTTGGTGTCGATCACAGCTAGACTCCACCTTCATGCCGCGATATGAACCTGCTTTCGCCGCTTGTTTCACGATCTTGCTCTCGCCCTGGGCGGTCCTAATCCCCGCGTCACTCACTTGGAGCGTTCCGACCGCTGGCACTTCGTTCTCGTCTTCCCAGTCGTGCGCTGTCGGCGCCGCCGGTACCGTCACAGGATCTACACTCGCACTCGCTCGTCGATCTGTGTCCGCCGTGGTAGCTGCAGGCACCACTCGCCTGCTCATTTCCGTCATGTACTCCATCGCCATCTGATCACGCGGTTCGTCATTGTTGCCTATGCCAGTTGTCGGTTGCGTCCATGGGCGCACTGCAGGTCCCAACACCACCTCGGTCTGTGCTGGTTTAACTATCGCCGGGGTCTTCGACGTCGCTCGGGGTATCGCCGTACTATCTTCTCGTGGTACCACCATATGGTTCACCGGTTATTGCCTGGGGCTGGCTCGTTCTGCTGCCGCCGTCACAGTGTCGTCGCTCAATGACGCGCCGCTGTCTACCGCCGTGGCTTCCGCCGCGCCCAATGCTCGTTCGGCCATTGTCGTCCCCGCCGTTGGGTTTTGAGTGATGGTCGCTCCTCGGCTACGCCGAGTGGTGACCATTGTGATGAAGGAAGTAGTCGTAACAACAGTAAGTTGCAGGGACTGAAAGTCCAGCAGGGGAGAAAACCGAGTGCTGCTGCTTGCTCTTGACGGCGCAAGTTGTCGAGTGTGTAGCAGCACACGGAAAAACCCCGGTAACATATATTGGTAGGATTAGCAGTAGGATGGGGCTGGCGGCTCGCCAGCCAATGGTCCGTCGAAGTCCGGCTTCTGGACGCGAGCATCGCGTCCTGGAGGCACCTGAGCCTCAGGTTTGAGCTGGACGCAGTCCTGGCTCTTCCTCCACACTTCACACTCCCACTTGATCTAGTCGAAGCGCAGCTTCAACATGATCACCTTGTAGAGCTCACCACGATGTCCTTGGCATCTTCTAGCTGCGCTGCAGCACGACGCTTCGTCCTTGGTAGCGCTCTTCCTCCTTCTTGTCCTTCGCATGCATGAACTGGTAGTAGTAGCTTGCATTCACGCATGGCGATGATGTTTGGCTCCCACTGAACGAGCTGAGCCTTGCTGACGGTCGATGCGCAGCACCTTCATCCCATCACGGCAATGTTCGAACTTGTCCTTCGGCAATGGCTTCGTCATCGCGTCGGCGATCATGTCGTCGGTGCCAACATGGCGAATCCGTAGCTGCTCGTCCTCCACGAGGTGGCGCACCAAGTGGAACCTGTTCATAATGTGCTTGTTCTTGCTGTGCTTGCCAGGCTTGGCAGTCAGATAGATGCACGACTTGTTATCGCCAATAATCTCCGGAGTCGCGAGCTCCCAGCATAGGTCTTCACAGAGTCCACGTAGCCACTGTAGATCTCTAGTGCCTTCATTCATGGCAATATACTCTGCTTCCGTTGTGCTCTGTGCGTTAATCTCTTGCTTTCTTGATCCGTACGAAACCACGTTACCATTGACGAACGTCACGAACCCGCTAACACTCTTTCGGTCATCAGGGTCATTAGCGTAGTCAGCATCGGTGTAACACGTCAGCTTGACGTCGTTCCCAATAACAATGTCCATCACTAAGCCGTAGTCTTGAGTACCACTCAGGTAGCGTAGCACCCTCTTTCCCATAGCGTAGTGTGTGTGGTCGAAGCAGGACAGGTACTTGCTGAGATTACGCACAGCGTGCGCAATGTCCGGCCTTGAGGCTGAGACCAGATATTGTAGTGCACCAACGAGCTCTCGGTACGGGGGCGGGGAGTCATCTTTCGCATTTGTGACCACCTCAGCGCGCAGCGCTTCCGGTGTTGCAACCGCGTTGCAACCCTCCATGTGAAATCGCTTTAGCACCTCCGTAATATGTTGCCGCTGGCAAAATACCGCATGTCGACGCTCGCTGTCGATCAGTATCTCCACGCCTAGTAGATACTTGACTGGTCCAAGAGATGTGAGTTCATACTCCTCACTGAGTTGCTTAGCAACCTTAGCGCAAAGGTCACTAGGGCCGAGGAGCAGTAGGTCGTCGACGTACACCGTGAGCAACATGGTGACTTCTCCTCCCACTTTCCTGGCGTAGAGTCCGTAGTCAGAGTCGAGGCGCTCGAGTCCGATCTTCGTCAGGAACTTGTGCAATGTCTTGTTCCAAACGCGAGGCGCTTGCTTTAGCCCATACAAACTCTTCTGTAGCTTGCATACGTAGCGCGTAGAGTCTTCTCCGAAGCCTGGAGGCTGCTCCATGTAGACCTCCTCGTCGAGATCACCGTACAAGAACGCGGTCTTGACGTCGAACTGCAAGATGGCCCATCCGCGTTGCAGCGCGTATACGATCACGCATCTGATCGTCTCAAATCTGATAACAGGTGCGTATGTTTCACTGTAGTCGATGCCCATGCGTTGTAGAAAGCCTCTGATCACTAGTCGAGCTTTATATCGCTTAATCCGGCCCGTAGAGTCTCTCTTGAGCGCGTACACCCACTTGCACGAAATGACACGCTTGCCCTTGGCCTCCGTGCGTCGCACGAGCACCCAAGTTTCGTGCTGCTGCTGTGAGTCCATCTCGACTTGCATCGCTGCTTTCCACTCCTTCCACTTCTTTGACCTTGCCGCATGCTTGTGACTAATGGGGATCTGCACATCCTCGACGTTCTGCTTCGTCACATTCGTCACTACGTAGTCCTTGAGTCGGGCGGATGGCTGTCGCTTCCGCTTCGGTCGCGAGGTAGCTGCACTGTCGTCTGGCGACGACTTCTGCGTCGTGCATGGCTCCCAGTTCTCGTCTTCGTGAGCATCACGTTGACTGTCCTTGGCCTTCGAGGCTCCCACTCGATTTGCACATGCTTTCGCCTTATTCTTGCCCTTTGTGTTCTTCCGCTTGGAACCTCCCACTGAAGCTGCTGGCTTCTTAGCTTCCTCGCTTGGTAGCTGTGGGTCATCACTTCGAGTCGCAGACTCGGCTTCAACTTCAACACCTTGGTCCTGGCTCTCACCAGCAGTGGCCAGCTTCGCCATCTCCGCTGCTCGTTTTTCTGCAAGCTCTGCAGGAAGCTGCAGGTACGTAGACATTGTCGTCCGGATAGGCACGATCGGGATCTCCGCAGGTAAGTCATAGTCTCCGTAAGCGTAGGTGTTTGCAAGAAGTTGCTCAATATACACAGTGTTCACCGTGTACTTCTCATGTGCCTTCATGTTTCCATCTCTGCACGTCGTCACTGATCCTGTGCGCAGGTTCAGCAGCTTATAGCCCTTGGTCTTCTCGCTGTAGCCAAGTAGTAAGCACATCTGCGTCCTTGGAGTGAGCTTCTTCTTTCTCTGCCGAGAATCATCAGGGATGTGCGCGTGCACCAAGCACCCCCACGTGCGCAGCACGCTGAGGTCTGGCCGCTCTCCGTACAGGGCCTCGTACGGGGACTGCTGGTCCTTCAACACCGGCGTCGGCGTCTTGTTGAGCGTCTCAATTGCATGTAGGAAGGCTTCTCCCCATAATGAAACAGGCATTTGCGTAGCTTGTAACATACATCTGACCTGCCGCATGACGGTCTGGTTCGTGCGCTCCACGATAGCGTTCTCCTGCGGGCTGTAGGGATTGGATGAACGCGTGTCGATGCCGAGGTCCTTGCAGAAGGTCTCGAGCTGCATGTTGACGAACTCGCCACCACCATCGGAGAACAGCATCTTGATGGTCGCCTTCGGGAACTGGTTCTGGATCCAGCGAATCTGCTTCTGAATCAGCTCCGTGGCTTCGTCTTTGTAGGCTAATAGATATCCCCACTTGTATCTCGTAGCTTCGTCGATAATCAATAGAAACTGGTTTGATTTCGATATTGTATCCACTCCAACACTGCATAGGTCGACACAAAGCTTGTGCAAGGGCTTTGCAGAGCGAGACGGCTTGCGCTTGTAGCTCATGCGCTTCGTCTTTGACTCTAAGCATGGAATGCATTCATAGAGAGCAAAATTCTTCGACTGCATGTTGATGCCAAAGTTATAGGTTCCTGCCATAGTCTTGATAGTCTCCATGTTTACGTGGCCCATGCGGTTGTGCAGCAACGTCATGGGGTTCTCAGCTTCACTGGCCTTGACGCTCATCACGTTCTTGCTCTGACGTGGCGTTCACATGCGGTACATCCCGCGGATGTACTTGAAGCGCAGCTTCAATGTGTCCTTGACCAGCCACGTAGTCTTCTGATCATGCGAGACGCGCACCTTGAAGTTTCCTTTGAATTGCATGTAGGTCTGCGAGATCAGGTTGTAGGCAGCCGACTTGGCGTAGCTCACGTCATCAAGGAGGCGCTCCTCGATCTTGCCCGTGTGCTCGTTCAGCACTTGCATAAGCACTGTGCCCACAGTTGCGCGCTCGGTTGTGCCGTTGCTGAAGACTAGCTCTGCAACTGAGTCTTCGTGTAGCTCCGTAAACAAGGTAAGGTCGCTCGAGACGTTGGTCTGCGCGCCGCTATCCAACACCCACTCCACCATGTCCTGGTCCTTGTCCTTGTAGTTGAAGTTGTCACGCACCGCGAGTACATGCTCTTGTCCTTCAGCTTGAGTCGGTGCAGCCGACTTGGCTGTCTTCACAGTAACCACATCGATCATCCTGCGCGGCGGGTTGCTCGAGTTGTTGTTGTTGTTATTGTTGCCACGCTGGCGGCACTCAGGATCGCCACTCCAATGTCCTTGCTCTCCGCACGTGTTGCACTTCGTCTTCGCCTTTCGCTTGGCGATGTCATCCCTCGCACTGGATGAGCTCTTGCTCTTCTGCCGCTTGTTCCGCCCACGCGGCGATGAGCTGCGGCTGCGACGATTGTTGCGGTTGTTGTTGCCTCGTGCTTGGCTGCTGCTCGAGTTTCGACGTCCTCTTCCGTCGTTGTGTCCGTCGCCACGGCCACCAACAAATGCAACATCTCGCTGGACGGCACGTCCACCTCCACCACGTCCTTGCTGTAGTTCAGTCTCTTGGCGTGAGTGGTCAGCGAGTCGAAGGCGCTCGATCGCTTGCTCCCACGTAATGGACTCATCACGTCCAATACGTACTTCATGCTCGTTTACCACCGCTGGGTACACACCCACTGTATTTGACAATAGGATAGAGACGGCTTCCTGCTCAGGCAGCTGCTTGTTCGCGCGGCGAAGTCTCTGTTGGTAGTCGTCGATGTCACGAATGTAATCGTCAAGTCGTTCGTCACGTTGCAGGCGACGATTCAGCATATCTCGCTTGAGAAACACGCTGTTTACTCCAGGATGGTTATCAAAATGATCTTCCAGTGTTCGCCACAGTAGGATAGGATCAGCACGTTGAATAACACTTGTAAATCGCATCTGTAGCTCTTGACTAAGTCCCATCGTAAGTTCACGTTGAGCAACACGCAGTCGTTGCTTGAAACAGCCGCGCTGTCCTTCGTTACGTTGGTCTGCCATCGTTTCGCGCTCCATGATGGGGTCCAAGAGGTGTGCGACGTCGAGAATGGAGCAAATCTCGACGCGCCACGTCTGGTAGTTGGTATCGGTAAGTCTTGCGTTCAACTGCACGTGTCCGCTCTGGTTCATGCACCGCGTGCATCTGTGCTCTCCAACCATGGGTTCGTCCGTAGCGGAGTCGGTCCCGGCCTCGGTCTGGACTGGCTGCGCTGCAGCCTCGGACGTTCTTAGGTTTCTTGGCGGCTCGCTCTGACGCGTGCTGGCGCCGGCGGTAAGTTCCTCTGTGCTTGGGTTTCCTCGGCGGGGCCCGTACGGCGTCGGCACTCGCTGCGGTTGTGCTCGAGCCGCTGAGAATTCTTGAATGAGCTGGCTTTGTGGGCGTCGGGTGGATGCTTCCACTGGAATGTTCTGCACTTGCTGCTGATTTGTCAGTGTAGTCATAACGGTACCGAATTGGGCCAATAAGAGCTCGAGTTGTTGCTCAACTCGGGTTGATGACGCTTGTGACGTCGCATGTGCCTCGTCTGACGTTGTCTCGTCTGCTCTTGCAGGCAACTGCAACTCGTCGGACGCGCGCGAGCTCTGCGTACTCCGGACTGGGCTTCCAGCTCTCCTTCTTGGGCTCATAACCTGAGTGATGGTCGCTCCTCGGCTACGCCGAGTGGTGACCATTGTGATGAAGGAAGTAGTCGTAACAACTGTAAGTTGCAGGGACTGAAAGTCCAGCAGGGGAGAAAACCGAGTGCTGCTGCTTGCTCTTGACGGCGCAAGTTGTCGAGTGTGTAGCAGCACACGGAAAAACCCCGGTAACATATATTGGTAGGATTAGCAGTAGGATGGGGCTGGCGGCTCGCCAGCCAATGGTCCGTCGAAGTCCGGCTTCTGGACGCGAGCATCGCGTCCTGGAGGCACCTGAGCCTCAGGTTTGAGCTGGACGCAGTCCTGGCTCTTCCTCCACACTTCACAGGTTTTCTGCCCACTCATCTGCAAAGCGTACCCGCTTTTGTTCTCGCTCTCGTATGCGAGTACTTCGTCGTGTGGCCGGTGCTGGCGTCGTCTGGGCACGCTTCGCCCATCGCTTTGGTGTGGCATCCACCATTATGACCGTATCCGCCACCGCTCCGCCGGGGTAGGCCACTGTCACCGTCGTACCGTGTATCGTTACCACTGCGCCTGCCGTTGCATCAGCCGTCGCCGTCTTCGCCGTACCACCGGTCATTGTCGTTTCGTCGGTCACCACCGTCTCTGTTGTCATGGCTGGCGCCATAGTCATCGTACTATCCGGTGCTGCGACAGCGTCGGTTGCTGTCGTCACCGCTATCGTGACTGGAGTCGTCGTCGTCGGCCCATTTCCTTTCGCCCTCACATCAGTCGCCGTCGCGGCTACCATAGTGACCGGTGCCGTTACTGTCAGTGTGCTCGAGACTGCCGGTATTGCCGCTGGAGTTCCCGCCATGACCGTTGTCGTCCGGGATCCCGTCGTTACTGCCGTTCTAGTTTCCGTCGTCGTTACCGCAGTGGGCACATCTGACAACACCGCTGCCGTCGGATATGTTCCCGTACCGCCATTGCTCAGGCACGATGCGAGTCGACCGTCTCTGGGGCGTACTATTGCCCGCACGACCGCCGGAGCTCGTGACAAAGCATCCATCACAACGTTCGTCGACCCAGGCCGGTACTCAATCCCAAAATCGTACTCCGGCCGCGTGAGAGACCAGCGGTGGAGTCGCCCTGCCATATTTGGCCGCGTCATTAATCACTTCAGTGCAGCGTGATCCGTAACGATGCTAAAAGTTCGGCCATACAGATACAGTCGAAAGAGCTTATCCGACCAGACCACCGCTAAGCACTCTAGCTCAGCGTTACTGTTTACCTTCGATGCGTAAGCCACAAATTGTCAACCGCGCCCGAAGTCTTGCATGAGACAGGCGCCCAGCCCAGTTTTGCTGGCGTCTGTCACAAGCCGAAAGGTCCGCCCAAAATCGGGCTAACGTAGCAAAGGTCGTGTAGTTAGTAACACCTTGATCCTTTCGAATGCCTGCTCCTGGGCTTCCGCTCATTGCCAAGGACAGTCCTTCTTCAACAACCGAGTCATGGGCTCCGCAATTGACCCAAAGCATGCCATGAATTTCCGATAGTAACCCGCGAGATGCACTAACCGCTTCACTTCCGTAGTGTCCACCAGTCTTGGAAAGTCGGTCACCGCCTTCACAAGTCTCTCCGTCGGCTGTACAGCGTTACTGCTCAGCGTGTGCCCCAGGTACTCCATCGATTCGGACACGAAGCTGCACTTCTTGAGTTTGAGACTCAGTCCCGCACTGGCCAGCCGCTCTAATACATTTGCCACTTCGACCACATGTCGTTCGACTTTGCCCTAGGTGAATGGCACGATATCGTCCAAGTACACCAAGCACGTAGTCCAAGCGAGACCCCGTAATACACTATTCGTCAGGCGCTGGAAAGTAGCTGGTGCGTTCGTCAATCCGAATGGCATCCGTGTAAATCGGTACAAGTCACGCTTTGTTAGGAACGCCGTCTTGTCACGATAATCTCGTGCTACCTTGATTTTCCAATAGCCCGCCTGTAGATCTAAAGTAATGGACAATCTTACTCCGCCCAATGCTTCCAGCGTCTCGTCTATTCTCGGTAGCGGGTAAACGTCCTTCTTCGTTATTCGGTTTAACGCGCGGTAGTCTATACAAAAACGCACCGATCCATTTTTCCTCTTCACCAACACTTCTGGGAATCTCCACGCTCCGTTACTCTCTTCGACGACACCGGCCTTCAGCATCGTGTCTACGTTTTCCTCGATGGAAGCGTCCTCCGTCTGAGCTTACCGCCGACGTTTAATTAAGATGGGTTCTGCATCACCAGTATCGATGTGGTGTTCCACGTTCGGAGTAGTCGCTGGTGGACAATCCGCCGGTGTCTCCGTAAACTTCCGGTACGACCGTTGGAATTTCAACACCAGTACACGGGTGTGTCTATCTTACTGCCGATCGGTACATCGTCTTCGTTCTGTAGGGGCGTCTGCGTATCGCCGAGCTCACTTAGCCACTCTTCCAGCCGCTCCGCCCGCAACTCGCCGCTCATCGCCAGCAATTTCATGTTCGCCTCGAGGGGAATCCACGCATCCAATTCAGGTCCGTCTGGAGGGGAATCCACGCATCCAATTCGTTCGTTCGTCCGTACACCAATTCGTCCGTCGGTTCCGTCGCCGACCAGTTCGAGTCGCCACTTGGCAATCCACTTGGACTTAGCACCTCGTGTGCGTCGCCGTACTCAACGCAGCCGCCAAGCGGCTTGGAGACCGTTTCCTCCTGCTCGCCCTGTCCGCCGTTCGTCTACATCCGTACAGGTACAGTACTCGTTCACCGTTGTGTCCGAGCACCAGCCCTTCAGCGTTCGTCGTTCCGTCCGTAGGTCTAGTACTCGCTCACCGTTGTGCCCGAGCAATAACTCTCGACCGTTCGTCGTTTCGTCCATTGTTCGTCCGCTTGTTGTCGCTGATTGGGGTCCTGTCACGTCCCCAGGTTCCGTGCTCGGTTGGTTGCGTGCTGGTGAGCTCCTCCGAGTTCCACTTGCCTTTGCGCCGTCCGATTTGTAAGTGAGCCTCGCCTGCTTCCATCCCGGTGAAGTGCGAAGTCCCTAGTACCCGTCGGTTTCCTAGTTCTTTATGGCGTGGCGGTTTTAAATCATCAGTCAGCTGCCTCAGAGTGGCTCGGCCTGAGCTCACGCACTTCCGCGCAGTGGCACTGCCGCCAGCTTCAACACCCGATATCGCTTCGCCAGTACCAGTACGCTCAGCCCCATTACATAACAATTCGAGACTTGTCATATTAAATTGCTTCAAGTAGCGTTTGCTTGTTCTGGATATCGAGTAAAATTGGTCTGCATCTACACCTTTGCCCGTCCAAACAGAGAATAATGTCAAGCAAAGTGGACAATATGTTTTTGATTATTACAAATATCTGATTACGGGATCAAAATTACCAGTGAATCAGAGAATAATCTCATTCAAACCGAGACGACACAGTGAGCTACTTCCCATAGACCATGTCTTTCATCTCCTCGGCCGCGTTCACCGCATCGCGAGCGTGAAGCTCCATCTTCGTCACTAACGTAGGTGTTATATACTTCATACTCGATTCTGCAGCCTTCTCTAAGAAGCGCATAGTGCGCTCCTTGATCGTTATTGGGGTGCCGTCTTCTTCCACCATGTTACTCCGGTCGCAGATCTCTTCGCGATACAAGGCTAGGTATCCCTTGATTCGAGCTTTTAAAACGGAGAAGCAACCCTCAATCGGGTTGCACATCGGTGAGTAGGGTCCGAGTCGTAGGAGTACGAGGTCGTCACGTGCTTCGACACGTTCTTCGGTTTGGCGGTGAGCGGGGGCATTATCGAGGACAATAATGACCTTCTTCCCAGCGAAGCTGTCATGAAACACGGAGGATGCCTTAAGCGTCCGGTAGATTTCCTCAATGAAAGCTGCATTCTGCTCCATTCGGATGCTTCCCCTCTCCAGACGGTGGAGAACCACACCCATGGCCGAGCTTACAGCGCACCGGACTTGCAAGTTTGCACCCTTGGACGGCGGCATCACGAGCGTTGCACGCTCACCTCTCCGTGCACGTCCTCGACCTCGCGTACAGTAAACGTTGTAGTTAGGCTCATCAAAATAGATTATACAGTCACCGTTCTTTTGATGGTCCTTCAGCGATTTTGCGAACTTCTGCCGCTTGGTCTTGTTGATCTCGTTGTTGCATGTCATGGGCTCTATGCGAGTTTGTTTGACGGTGAACAGCATGCCAAGCAAGTGGCGGCTGATCGTTGAAGTGGAGACCCGCACGTTCGTATCTAAAAAGAGCATCGTGCGCATAGCTTCCAGGGTGAAGGTGCAATTGTCGTCAAGATATTCCTCCAGCTTGGACTTTGCTTCTGGTGTCATCTTCACAGTTCTACCACGAGCTCCACCGCGCGGTAGGTCTTCTACGCGTCCTGTAGCTACAGTGCGGTATGCCACCGCACGCGATATGCCGTTATTGGCGGCCACCTGAAGCCAGTCAGCGTCCCGCGCGATGGGCAGCTAGGACACGGAGCTTCTCAGCAGGGGAGTGCTTGCGGAGGAGTGGTTGGAAGGGCATTCGTCTGAAGAGGTGAATTGAAAAGTGAACTGCTTCAGGCGATGGTTTGCTTCAGGCGAGGTTATCGCGCGCATTTTGGCGCCAACGCACCCTCACCACCCCTTCACGAATGATTCCAGTCATCGCCTTTCCTTGTCTCGCTTTGGATGAGATCTTTCTCTGTTTGTTTGTTGATTACTTTTACTAAAGTTAAAATTTGTACTATAAAAACCAAATTGTCCACTTTGCTTGAAATTATTCTCTGTAGACTGCCTCCACGTAATAAAGGGTTAAGGCTTCATTTGATATCACTCTTCCTAAACTAACAACTACTTTGAGGTATTATAACCTAACTACCGGCTCGACAGGGCATTTGGAGAAAGAGGAAAATTGCTACAATTACCCATTTAAATCTAAACTGATTAATTGCAACAAGTATTCCAATGCATTCCTTTTACTTGATCATTACGTATGAAATGCTCGAGTATTCAATAAGACGACCACTACGTCTTAAGCATGAAGTTCAGGAAGCGCTTATTAATAACTAACGTTAAAAAGAGTTGGCTCAGGGCACCGTCACCTTTGGTGACTCACCTTGAGTGTGCCCAAGGAGATTACGAAGCTCGATGGAGAAGATAGGAATGCTTTGTTGCCCCTATTTGGCGGAAGAATCGAGAAGATTCACACTACTGTCAAAATCCCATACAACGAACGAGACGCAAATCCTAATACAGTATCCACAATGCCTTGACTTCTAACTCGCAGATTTGGCCCGAAGCCAACGTAATCGGTCAACGGCGGTCAAGACAAGGGAAGGATAACGAATTCCGACATCACGTGCTGCTCAGGATAGTGAAACAGCACAGAAAACATGGCATTAGTCAGCGCAGGAGTCTATCACGAGCAAATAGACCTGCAGCTAGCAGCAAGCTTCACAGGCGGGTCATGCGGGAGCCATGCTCTCCGTTCAGAACATTGGCAACAATTCTTCAAAACCTCGCACATGATGACAGCACGGATTATTCTGCTGTGGAAAATTTGTATCTGGACCCAGTCAAATCGTTGTTCAAAAATTGGTCGCGCTCTAAGTTTTGCATTAAAGCCGGCGACGTTGGGCCGTCGAGGAGCACATCGAAGTTGTTATCTTCGCGATATTTCGTTCGTCAGTTTGGTGTGCCACCAATCGCGCCTGCCGACTACTTAGCCGGTGCTACGACAGTTGGTGGCCGTTGTCATCACATGGAAAAACTCGGATGCGCCGTCAGAACTAGCACGCGAGCACTGCTCTCAACACATTGGCAGCTATAAATTTGAGCCAGGGCATCTCACGGACAATTCCAGCGATCGCAATGGCAAAGATAATTCGTACCGGAGGAGCAGTCATAGTCTGATCAAGACAGCAAATAAAAATACCAAAAAAGTAAGTTAAAATACTGATCCTTACATGTACGACACGTACAAAATACCATATCTACAATTTTTACGGAGTAATGGAGCTTCTTGGACTTGGATAATGTATATATACGCACGTACACGGTGGACGTTCGACCGAAAAATGAAGCTCTTTATCGCTTCCCGCGATGCGTGGGGCGTCAGCAAAGCCGCTAGATCGATCAGACATTCATGTACAGTACTTGCAGGATCGGAGCGACGTCGGCCACAAACGTCCAACAAAATGGCTTCCAGCCAACCCCTTAAAGCAGCCGTACCGATCAGGAAGGACTGATCAGTAATTTGCATAAGCTGTCGGCTCGAAATGCGATCTTGTAACGTACATGTGGCTGCCTGCTTAGATTTTTTTTTTCCAAAAAAGCTGGCAGGACACCAATTTACTATCGTTTTACTCTAATCAATCGTTTCTGGTATAGAATAGGGCACAAAATATCGCAAAACATGCGAAATATCAAATACAGGTACTAGCACAGTTCCCGACAACTAAATAAAGAGGCGATAATAAGAATACAGCCTTATGAGTTTTTTTTTAATAAATTGACGTGTTAGCGCGTCATCCTTGTCAACTCAACCTATTTGTGAATCCATTTGATGATAACGATGAAATGTGGTCCTCTCTTTTGCTTTAGTATCCTGTTTCTAAAGTAGGCTTAGATTGGAATGATATTGGGGCTATTATTACATCACACCAGGATTAAAACTTGTGACAAGCTTGTTGAAGGGATGCAGGCTCAAGCTATCCTTTTGAGTGAGTTATTATTTGCTACAAGTCGACCATTGTGTAAATTAAAGAAAAGCTGCAGGATAATCCATTAAATTGCACTCAAAAACAACTGCCCCACAACAAAAATACAGTGATAACTCGTTTGCGCGGAAAAATACAACTGCTGCAAATATTTGCTGAAATACCGGTATTAACAGAACAAACTGTAAGGATTTACAATGTGTTTTTCGCTAGTGAAGTTTCCAGGAACGGATGGGATGCACATGTTAAACAAGGAATCGAAGGGGGAAGGCCGGCCATTCTACGTAATCTGCGCATGACCTCGCTGCGGTCTCTTAGGGGCAAGCTTGTACGGATGAAATGTGCAGTAGTGCTGTCATTCCTTATTAAGTAGTTCTACATGTACAACTAGTACCAGGTAACTAGCCCTGCATCTTTCGGGGTGTGATTGAACTGATTTTGGGTCTGCGGTACATGTTTAGTTCATTGTATTAGTTCATTGTATTGAGGTCGGCGACGTCACTCGTGAGTGCACTCGATCATTGGCGGTGTGCAGCTGCGATGAGAAAACGGCGTTTTTAAAACGCAGTTTCACAAAAGCCAGACCAGTATATCTTGACGTGAGTTGATCCCACCAGTCGCAACGTCGTGCTGCAGTGGATAATTTCATCCATCGATCCCGCACAAACTTTTTTTGCCGCACTGCCTTGCTCACACTGAAATTTGCGTAGATAAAAGGGCAGTCGCGCATCGGTCGCTTTGCCGAAGTGTTCAGGTGTACACATGCAAAAAAATACTCCGAAGAACGTTTAACACTGTACCCAACAGAGGTAATGTACTGTATCTTCACTGTTCTTTGTGATGCGTGTATCGGATCGGAGTTCGATTCGGACAACGAAGAAAAAAAAGATGTGGCAGGTTGAAGCGGTCTGTGACGAGCCTTTCGATACATGTACTGTACCGGTATTAACGCTGCAGTATCACGGAAACCTCACTGTGCCTTGCCGGATTCATGGATTGTATAACACTTGCATGGTGGACTACTTCAACAACAATCTCAATCGCAAAAACATTCCCAGGCACCATATGCTATTCCGAAAACTCTAAAACCCAGCTGGTGTCTTAGTCGCAGCGTTTGAAATTTGTCTTGGATCCTCCAGGCACGCAAGAGTCCAGACTACCAAAATTGCGGTTATTGCTATACCGACGTAGACCGATGAGCTGTATAACTGAATTATTCACAGGTGCGCCTGTCTAACTGAGTTTTTTTCATGCACTTAATAGCGGGATGGGATGTCTGCAATTTCGAGAATCCGCAGGACTTCCAACCCGGTGTTATAGACAGGTGGCTCGTGTCGGCGGTGTGTGCTGCTGTGGAATATAGACGATTGGATTTGAGATGAGCGGGATTTGTGTATCCCAAGACCGTGCCACACAACGTCCCAGTGGGACGAGAAGGGGTGTCAACCCTACAGGTCATCCCACGCAAACTAGATCGCTGATTGGTCCATCCCTCTTTTGGGACGATATAAGACTGAGCCTTAGCAAATTGTGATGTTCAAGTCTCATTGAAGTCAATACCCTCTACAGTATGATTTGGCCTACAGTACTCAAGCTCACATTTATTTAAAGTACATGTACATGTATCGAGCCCCCAATCCTCAGGATGGCACCGATTCAGCATCACCAATTGGATTCTCTCTAAAAACCGCGTGAATGGTCTGACCGTTTTGAGCAAAATTTGACGGTCGCAATGCACGAGCGAATTTAAAAAATCCACACAGCATCTCGGCGGAAGAAACATCAAACGATACATGTAGTTTCATGATTTCGCTTCAAGGAATCGATGCTTCGGAGACGCTACATATATGCGTACCTGCTACGCCGTAGCATAACTTCATTGTTGCGACGTTGCCCACATGCTTCTAGCAAAACAGGATGCTTCCTCTGGGAAAGTCAGATGTTCGCTTCCTAGTGTTACGTGAGGCACGTTGCGATCGATTCACAAACCTATGCAACTGGAAGCCTATGCCTACATATGTACTTGTATGTTACTTCGACTTTCCAAATTTAGTGGAATCACTCAGCGTCGTTAACTCCTTGTTCCAACATGGATAGTACGTACCATCGATCAGCACATTTTTGACGCAAGTTCTTTTTTCTGCTTATGTATGCAGGTTTAGCGAGAATGTTTAACCTGGAGTTTGTATGAATATAGCCTTCCCATCTACAGGTAGCGATCAAGTTGCCCTGCCGCTGCAAAGTGCTTCAGAATTGGCGCCAGACTTCAAGTTGATATGGCCCCATAATTTTTCGACGTACATGAAATGTCCTATTCTTGCCATCTTAAACGACAGCCATGCAAAAACCTTTACAAATTAATATTAGTAACTGTATTATTTTATCATAGTTAGAACTTTGAGTTGTATGATATATTATTACTGGTAAACTCGATTTATCGTTAGAATATTCAGTTAAAAAGTCAAACTCTTCGATACTATCACATATACAAGGACAGTGGGCCGGGACGCTTTTCGTTGTTCGTCTACTATCGCCAAGCAGACCCAACGTTGCATCGCAGCCAATACCACTGTACATCCTGCAGGTGGCAGATAACAGAAGCCAATCGATGCTCCAGCTTGAGGCAAGAAGCGCGACCACTTTGCGACGTCCCGCCATTCTCGACAAAACTGACTGCGATTTGACTTACCATCAGGGTGATCAGAGTCCAAGCAACCCGAGTCGCCGTCCAAATCGCCAGCACCTGACTTTTCATTATTCTTTTTGCCGTCTTGGTACCACACAACTTCCATAGCAATGACCCGGTCGAGGTTAACTCTCGCCCTCTTGGTCCTAGTCGTCTGCCTATTTACTGCGTCTGCTATCGATTGGACATTTTGGAACGACGACGACGATGACACCCCTGCACCAACCACCAAAAACACACCTGCCCCTTCGACACCTACGCCGACAATACCCACTCCGACTGTGACGCCTTCTTCGGGATCCTCTAACCTTCCGACGGGAAACACGCCGACCACGTCTGGCTCCTCAACTCTAGAAGATATGCTCAGTGCCTCAGGCTCAGGATCGTTTATTGATGCCTCGACTATCAAGGTCAATGCTGAACTTGCCAAGGTAACGGATGCCACAAGCGACGTCAAGTCGACGTACCGCAACTGGGTGGGCCCTCGAGCCATTTCTCCCGACGCCGCCTGCTACCGTGAAGCGCATATCATGGATACGTGTCCAACAAACTTCGATCGCAATAAGGCAACCAACACATGCTGGGCCGAGTGCCCGATTGCCTACCCTGTCGAATGTGGTATGCAATGCATCCGCCAGAACGACGACTGTTTGATGGAGACACTAAACAAGGTCGGAGCTGTGGCTAACTCGGCACTGGCTATCGCTTCGTTCGGTGCCTTCCAGAAGCTGTGGCAGGTGGCCAAGGGCGTGCACCGCGCGTTCGACTGCGTCAACATGATGATCGGGACCATGAGATCAATTATTCGCTATGTGCGTAACATTAAAACTACCGATCCGAAAGCCTCTGCAGACAAAATTATGAACATCATGTACCAGTCGAATAATATCGTGACAGATCTGCCCATTGCGGTATACCTGTGCATGGGTTGGGATCTGCCACGACCACTCGATATCTCTGGTCGCGTGCTCACGACGATGAGCTGGATCCTGTTGAACGCCATCGCCTACCGGGAAGACATTTTCTCCAGCTGGAGTAAATTTAAAGCTTTTCTGGTCGGTGCCAACTTCACGGAGGCCGCCAACAAGGTCAACGAGACAGAGATCGGGACGCTCAGCGACGCTCTGAAGTCCAAATCGACGTGTGGCTACGATCTCCGAGCGTTGACGGACCGCACGTGGAACACCGTGAACCAACTGCGAGCAGACAACCCGGGCATCTCAGAGGACGACCTGCGTCTCAAGATGCAGAACACTCCGCTCGTGACGTCTGACATCGCTATCGTCACCAATAACTGCATGGAGCAAATGATTGCAGAGTCGGATGAGGCTACGGCCTACAAGACGCGTGAGAAGATCCGCACGGCGTTCAGTGGCATGATCAACCAACTTGTGTCCACGGGCAAGAGTAACAATGGCTCGACTGAAGATGCGAATCAATTCATGTACACAGCGTTCAGCAAGACCCTCATTTCGATCGCTGTTACCGGTTTCGACCTCATCGGTGTCATGGGTATGGCCGCTGCGTACTTACAAACGGTGTGTGGTCCGACGAATTTTATCGGTGAGATAGACGACGGAAATGACCCGAAGACACTAGGTCTAACTACGATCCAGAAGGCTTTCACCAATAGCTCCATGTCTTGGACCAAGAAAGGTGACGGCGCAGTGATCGTTGATTTTAAGAGTGTTGACACCAAGGACGTGACAGTTAACATCATGTCAGGTGGTGACAAGGTCGACGAGGTGGAGGTCAAAGCAGGGGGCACCGCCAAGTGGAAATCCAACGTCACGGGCTTAGCAGGCAAGACGCTTTACTTCGATCGTTGGCATCCAGGCTTCCTAGGTTTGCCTGGAACAGGAGGTGGGTCACTTCTCCTGTGGGTGCCTCATGCATCTGAAGGTGGCCACTTGGAGATTCAAGCCAAGCTGAACGTCAGCTAAACACATTCTAGTACCCAAATAGAGAAGGGATAATAGTGCGTCCAATAGTCAATAAGTAACATAATAACAAAGTAGATGTGAATATTTCTCAGCACGATATTTCTCAGCAACTCTTGCTTCTACGTTTTGGGGATAAGGTTGATGGAGCTTGCCACGTCGACCACCGTAAGCCTACTCAGCGGAAGTTTATCTCAGCGATCAACGCAAAGACCTTATTAGAGTTAAAAATATCTGTAAGAATATCCTTTGTGTGGAAACAGCGTAGCTCATCTAAGCCAATCGACGTGGTGCTGCACCCAACATACCGCAGCGTCTACTGAGAGCTACTACTACGTAGTACTACTAAGACAATCCTAATAGCTTTCCTCCTTCGGATACCATGACTTCTACTGAATACTGTACTTCGGGGGGGGGGGCTTACAGCTCACAATTTAAAAGTGCCAGATGATGATGAATTTTAGGAACTCGACTTGATTTATCCGAACTTGAAGGAGCATTTCGACCACATGAAAATGCCCGAGAGCTAGGAGCGAACATGCGACTCGGTGCGATTCGCACTGCGAACCTGTTAACTGCGCAGAAACAGCCAGCACTGTGAGACCTGATAAACACGTGCTTTCGAGAAAGAAGAAACCGAAACCTCGATATAATTGCGGATGGACTTCGAGCACTGTGCACAGCGTGTACATGTACTGCATGCACACTGCGGAGCGCTTGTTTGCAGCTTGCTCCAACGTCTACAAATGTAGTGTACAGTACCACAGTACATTTTACCGCGAGGAGAAAACGCTACATGTATATCGCCAACCCTTGGCGCTGAATGAGCAACTTAAATGCCGTTGTTTATAAACTTTTGTTTTCACGTTAAATACAGTACAGTGCGTGTACTGTGTGAGCTGTTTTCAGGAAAGTGCTTACAGTTTTGCACTGTTTTTTTTCTTGACTGAATTCAACCGGAAGAGCTGTCAATAATACGAGCCTTCCATCAACAAGCTTGGAGTCCATAGGTAAGCTTACGCATTGTGCACGCAAGTAACAAGTACCAAACACGCTTTTGCCGCCGGTACTACACATAAGCTAAGCGAGGGCATGCACCACGCGTTCGACTGCGTTAACATGATGATCGGGTCCATGAGATCAATTATTCGTTATGTGCGTACCAAGTCCACAGACAAAATTTTAAACCAGTCGAATAATATCGTGCCAGATCTGCCAGAGTGACTAATGTATCACCATATTTTGAGCTACTTGGGATTTGTAAACCGACGGTTTTCCCCATAAAGTACGAAATAGGGAGGAGGGAGTGAAATCGGCAACACGAATCATGCCTGTGGTTTAAGATGAAGCACGCGGGCTTAAGCCTCGGACCAAGCATGACTTTAATAAACCTTGCTCGGCCCTATAGGGCTAATGCCCAGGAAGGTCTGGGCTTCGGTTTAGGAGGGTAAAAGAATTCACGCCAAGTCCTCCACTTTTGGAGATTTGCAGTCTCATGACACCCATTCCCCCCTTGTGGCGATAGTCTCTGCCATTACGGTAGAGCTTATGAAAAATCCATAAAACCCGGGTTCTATGGATTTTTCATACCCTATTCAGTAATGGAATCAGATAATCAGACCGTTTTATGAGAAGTGACAAAGAAGTATAACCCCAACAAAATTTGTCCTTAAAATGAGGACGAAATAAGATGCAAGATCATGAAATTCCAAGTGATTTTGTCCTTAAGACCTCGATTATAACTTATAATTATTATCACGGGCCGTGAGCTCTCCACAGATGGTGAAATGAAGCTTGCGGGTGTGAGGAGGGGAGTCGTTACTGCAACCTGTCTACGATTACACGACAAAGTGCTGAGAGCAACCTACGACGCTCTTGGGTTGCTGGGTAATTTACCATGGTTTATATTACGTAAAAAATCACAAGAGCCGAATTTTTAAATGTTGTGATAACTATGTTCGACTAAGTACGAATTGCTTACTTTGTTCGAGTAAGTACGGATCCCATGGTCCCCCCGTTTTAAAGTAAAGAAAGCGGGAGGAAGCAGCAGTGGAGGCCGCAGCCTCGGCGAGGATGTCGGCAAAGGGAGCGCCAGCGCAAGGAGAAGACGGCTCTACAGATGGAGGTACGGGTTCAAGTCATCGTGGTACTCGTGCTGCTTCCGTCACCTGACGATATTTTGTTTGTTTATAGAACGTCGTGCTGGTTTGCGATACCACAAGCCAGTCGACTACGTCCGCGCTGGTCAAGGGTTCACCACGGACCCTGTGGACAATGATATGTATATCGATGACCCGTCAGCCACCCAAGCGGATGTGATGAATGAAGATGCTGACATGGAGGGTCTGGTGAACGAGGACGAGGTCTACGACGCAGGCGCAGACGCCGCAGACGGAGAAGCTGTAGACGAAGACGCCGCAGACGGAGACGCCGCAGACGGAGACACCGCAGACGGAGAAGCCGCTAACGCCGACGCCTCAGTAGACGCAGATGTAGCGACAGAGGCCGCTAGCGCAGACGCCGCAGACGGAGATGCCGCAGACGGAGACGCCGCTAGCGCAGACGGCGTACACTCACGAACTACGGCACCTGTCGAAATAAGACCTGCTAGTCAAGTCAGCCTCGGTATGTTGCTTGCTGTGCTGCTTCATTGTGTTGCTTTGTGTGCTGTTTTGTAATGTTGCTAACTTTTTGTGGCTGTTGATATTAAAGATGCGGTTCGCCAGTTTGTGACAATCACCCGACAGAACGCCGAAGCTGAAGCTGCTACACGCAATGTCAGAACAAGCTGTCAGTCAACTGCGGGGTCGAAGTCAAAACCGCAAAAGAAAACGTCTCGAACGGAGTACGAAGATTCGGATTGTGATGACGCAGTAACAACTGCGTTTCCACCCAAGCGCTCCAAGTTTAATTATGGGGGACAGCCCCGCCATGCTACTTCCTCTCAGACTGTGTCGGCGGGACGGCGCCTACCTCAACGAAAGACTAAAACGTGGGAAGAGCGAAAGAAGATGCTGAAAGCGCATAAACCTATGGATAACTTTGTGCCAGAGCTTCCAGTCAAGACATTCAACAACTGGACTGAGTTTCAGACAGCACTCGAAAGGTACGAGGCAGAACTTTTTCTGCACTACCGTATTCGAAGCTCTGAAACTCGGGAGAAGCACAACAGGTAATCGTCAAGTGGGGTTGACGAGTGGTGTTTTAAAAGGATATACTAACGCTTTTATTATTCGATTTTGATTGTTGTGTTGCTTTCGTGTTGCTTAGCCGCCCCGACGCTCTACCCATTCCGGAGCGTCTATCGCACAGTTTTAAGCGGATGCGGTGTACGCACAGCGTAATGCAAGCACCACGTGGGGAAGGTCGACGAGACCATGGGTGGAGGTACACCGGGTGTGAGGCAAGCTTTACGATTCGATCAGCAAAAGTTGTAAAGAAAGGGGTTGCCAAATGGGAAGTCGCCGTCCAATTGGACTCGGAGGTAAGAATGATTGACATTATGTTCCTCGTTTGTGAGCACCGACTTATCATATTATCGTTTTCTGTAGATTTCGAAGCACAACCACAAAACCAGCAAGACTATTTACGATTCGTACCGCGGAGCTAAGTCGATGCCTTTGTCGTCCAAGGTTCGAGAAGACCTCGGACTTTTGGCAGACATGAAGGCCAGCACTGCAGATATTAACTGATATCTTTAAGCTTGGTGGGTGCTTCTGGTGACCGTGACGAGGATGTGTCGGCCAAATTTTTTTTATCAATTTAAATTAACATTGTTGTTTTATTTTTGCTTTAACAGATATGGTTCTGACTTCACAGCAGACTAGAAACATTTTGCAAGAAGTGTTGGGATCTACAACAGTGGAGCGGACCAGGGTGCTACTGGATACATTTGTGGAGGAGGACAACAACGACGTTCTTCTTGTGCAAGATCAGATGGGGATTGCTTGTGTCATAGCTATACGAACATCGCTTCAGAAGACATGCTTCGAGCAGTGGGGCGACAGTTTGGTAATGGACTGGACGCACGGTACCAACAACTTGGGGTATCATTTGGGTTAGTATGATATTTACAAATTATTATTCATTTCGTCTAGCAACTACTAACAATTCATATGAATGAATTGTACACTGGGAGTTTGGTAGTTACGTCAGCTACTGGAAGAGGCATCCCGATTATTGATTTTCTTGCACTAGATCAAAAGGCTGTTACGATGGAGTACATTGTTGAGTTTTTCAAACGCCACAGCCCATTTTGGAAGCGAATCCAGACAATTGTTATCGACAAAGACTTTGTGGAATGGCGCGTGCTGGAAAAGGCGTTCCCTCACACCAAAGTACTTTTATATCAGTTCCACGCGCTCACGTATTGGAGGAAAGTTTGCAGAAGACCAAAATTTAACCTGAAGATGGCACAGCGGGAAACGATGGAAGCTGCGTTCGCAAAGCTCGTCTATTGGTACGGAGCAGCTCACTGATATGTTGTGTTGCTTCTTATGTTGCTGACTAACTGTGTTGCTCTATATGTTGCTGACTCACTGGGTTGCTTCGTGTGTTGCTGAATATGACATTGGGTGGTGTTTCGAATGTACTTTCAGTGCAAGTCGGAGGAGCTTCGATTTAGAGCTGGCTGAGTTCACGAAAGTCTCCAAGAAAGAGTGCCCCAAGCTACTCAAATACTTCTCGGCAAATTGGAAACCGTGCGTGTCAATGTGGGCAAATCACGTACGAAGTGAATTTTTCTCAGCTGGTAATACCACTACCAATCGAATCGAATCAAATTGGAACCAGGTAAAACTTCTTCTGGGCAAAAGACCTCGACTCGACGCGACAATCAGCGGGCTTCTGGCACATCAGAAAACAATCGTTCGGCAGGTTCTTGCTACTATGGGAAAGCATGCATCTACCTCTCGTCTACCGGGAACTGTGCCAGATTTTCTAAGTATCGTTTCTAAGCACTTAAGTCACGATTCATTGGCTAACGTACGCTCTCAATGGGACTATTTTATGGTTTATTCGATGGACACTACGTGCACAAAGGAAAAAAGGTAGAGCTGGTATGTGGAACGTGAGATCCAATGGGTACACATATGAATGTAACGATTTCGAGTGGACTTGTTCGTGCTCATTCTATTGCAGTTACAGCCTACCGTGTCAGCACTTGATGTATGTTGCTGAGCATGTCCATCGTTATGAGTATCTACCTGCCATGACTGTTCTCGCACGCTGGGATATGATGGCGATGGTGGAGCTGGAGAAGGATTTCAGAGATGGTATATCATCGCTTCAAGCTGTGGAGGCCTCGATGAAAGTAGCAGGTACAGCTTATGAACATGATGGTTTGACTCAAAAGAAAGCGGGATCGGACGCGGTCGAAACACAAGTTGAATTGGTCGAGATGGTCGAAGCGACCCATCATTATTCCGCAACACAAGAAGCAACCCATGACTCAACTCAAGAAAAACATGATCGAAGTGGCGGTGGAGCCCAGCGTAAGCATAAACGCCGTGTCGTATATGTAAAGATGCGGCGCCGAGAGCGTGCCAACGTTGTTGTTCTGTCCTCAGAAGAGAAATACTGCTATGCAAAAGCTTTGTTGAGCCTGTGATGGAACATCTAGCGGAATTGTCGAGTCCAGCATTCTACTCCGCCCTGAAGGCCTGGAAAACAATAGTTAACAAAGGTCTACACGATGTTGGATCAGCCGAAGAGCAAACATCAGACGCTACAACAGTGCCAGATGAAGACGGATCAGGAGAAGACTTGGATGCTATTGACGCTACGTCTGACACAACACCAGCAGATCTCATTGAAACTATGAATTTCATTCGTGAAATGGAGAAAAGTGAGTTCGATCTACAAAGAAATACTACAAGGGCCGAGTCGTTGCAGAGAAGTGAGCTTGGTAGTTCAGCCTCACGGAATGAAACAGCTCCATCCAGTGACATTGACATCGCCACCTCTTTTACTTCGGCGAATCCTGGCGTGACGCCCGGATTAACGAAGTATTACCCGGCAAAAGCCGCGGTCACGGTAAAATCTACGGAAGAACCACCCAGTGGGAAGAGCGATTACCCCCCAAAAGCTGCAGTAAAGGCAGAAGCGACCAAGAAAAGATCGAAAAAAGTTGGAACACAAGGAGGCCGTCTGGAAGTGCTACGTATTCCAAACCCAAACCACGAAGCAACCAGCGAAAAAAACTAAAGCAAGCTCGGCTGGAAAAACTCGCAAAGCCTAATAAGCTTGCCGTTATTACGTTACCGGACAAACATGTGTCATCTGTGTCTCGCGTCATCGTGTGGGCAACAAATACTTCCGACCAGAATCATGTCAGCGAGATCTTAGCAGGTTACCCAACGATCTTGGACGACGATTTCATGAATGCGCGTGTTGCACACAGCTGTCGAGAGTCTGTGTCTCCCAAGGACTACGTCTACAACTTTGTGATTCCCAAACCGCTAGTAATCAAGCTGAAAGCGGTCATTGAAGCAGAACGGAAGAAGCGACCCAAGTCGAAATATTTCAACCCCGTGGTTGAGCACCAGGACAGCAACACTGAAGCAATTATTGCATATTTTCCTGGTGGAACGCCACGATTTACAAGGTAAGCTTTTGTTGTGTTGCTTGTTGTGTGCCCGGTGTGTTGCTCGGTGTGTTGCTGTGACTGACTTGCTTCTACAATGTTGTTGGCTGCTGTACGAATCCGTTACAACAGTGAAGCCGTCTTCAAAATGTCGGAGTTTTACAACGTGGTAAAAACAATTAATGCATGGAGAGCTGACATGGAATGGCTGCAAACGACCGAGTGGAGCAATATCCTTGCAAACCCTGAGTTGTTTAAAGCGGAGACTGATTCGGACGACATATTCTTACTGTCGGCGGGGGGAAAACATCAGGAGCTGGCAAACGAGGTGGTGGTACAGCTCGAGGGTGCTTGTTTAAGTTCTACTTTCCGACTATCAAGTGGTGAAGGCACCGTTAAGGTCAACACGCTCGTTGGAATGCTTGCGCGTGACAGAATGCTCTCTGATGTCATTATCATATTCAGTGTTCGATGCATCTGCGATGCGCTGGGAGATTGTTACGCATTGGATTCATTTTCTCCAACTATGGGCTGTCCGAAACCACCACAGTCACGGATTTCAAGCTTCCACTACCTTGTGTTGCCTCTGCATTTAAGCAACATCCATTGGGGTGTCGTCATCGTCGCTATTGCTTACAAAAGAGAAGATCCGTGCTTTACACCCTACTACTACGACCCAATGTGCGGATCTTCGTATAGCGATACGATGGAAGCGACTTACACGTCTACGTCTGTGCCATTTTTGAAAGAGTGGCATGATAAGACAATGCCGAATGAAGATTATCCAGTGGAGAACAGTAAAGTATGGTTAATGTTGCCAAAGCAGCCCATGGAACTTTGTGTGGTGTGTTGACTATTGCCCAAGTTTATTCCGTGTTAAAGGACAGCTTCCAGCTTGCGCAAGGTGCCGTTACAACGGACGATATCGCAATTATGCGGCTTCGTATCATGTGGATGATAGTTATGCAACCAGAAGCTAACACTGTAGCAAACCAAATTGCTAAGGAGATAGAGGCGACTGACTTGGAGCTACTTGCGACCATAACACATTAACACGAGCAGTTGCCTTCGCGAAATGGTATCGATTTTTTTAATTGTTACGTCGTCTCGTCTTCTTCCTGTGATTTTTGTATTAAGCTGATTTAAATGTGCTCTAATAGAGCTTCGCAGCACTGTTCGAGAGCCACTGAGAGCGACATCACGTAGCCTATTTCGTGCGTAGGTACTCCAGCAGCGGCGGCAAGGCGGATAGTCTGTTCCTTCTCGTGAGCTATCATCAGAGCCAACTCGTCTCGTTCATTCATAAGCTCTAGTGAAAACTGTGAGATTTTCTCCATCTTTTCTTCTATCCGCTTGATATTCTGGAGGCGAGCGCGCAGCATTTGTTTACAAACCATAGCCTTTCGAGTGCGCTAGATATTGGTGCCTTCACTACTTCGTGGCTGTAGCGTTGGGGGGGGGGGACAGTGGCGGTGGCAGTTGATCGGAGCAAATGCCGTCGAAGTGTTTGCTGCTGCCTTGGTCCATTTTGTGTGTGCGCCAACAGCCGCTATTCCTCTTGGGCAGCTGTGATATTTGTCAAATGGCTTATGGAACTTTCACAGTTCCGGTATTTTATTTCTCAAAAGAAGGAAGCCCTAAAATAAATTACGCCGTGTTTGCTTCTGGGGGTTGCTTCTTGTGTACGGGAGGCTGGTAGGTTGCTGCAAGACCTGTCGTTTTGTCGTAATTAGGTTGCAGTAACGGGACTCTGTGAGGAGCGTAGCCGAAGCAACCTCGAGCGGGGTGCCCGCGAAGCAGGGCCCAGCGACGAGCTCACCAGCGATCGGACCCGTTGCAATATCCAGTACATGTTTTTCTATTGCGGGGGGGGGGTCTAAGGGTGTAACAGCCAGCATGCTTTTGTTAAAGTGTTCTGTGGATTTTTACTGCGCTCTCGCTCGAGCGCGGTTGAAAATGCATAATGAATGGGCATAGATTTTATGCGGTCACACTTTAATACTAGTTTTTGTAATCTATATGATTTCCATTAATTAACATTATGGGTTTCTAAATTTTTTAGTGCACAGTGTATTGATATACCCTTGCCTCGGAGGGCTTAGAAGAAGTTTAATTCAGAACTGATATTTCTTACAGTTTGTGTTGTGTCTTGTCTCCGACTGGGGACAAGAGCCAAGAAAGAATGTATAGAAAATAAAGTGAAACTTCTACTCAAGCTGCAATGGCGGTCAGCATCTTCATGCGAGCACCCTTGTCACCTCGACCCCATGACAGCAGCCCAATAGCAAAGAAACATTCGACGGCCGTTGTAACGGATACGTAGCCCTAAGTGTACCCCTAGTTACATGAAGTATGACACGTCATACTTCGGGATATTTGGTACAAGGTACCAAGGTCGTCCAACGCCAACCATTGGCTGATGACATTGCTTTTCTATAGGTGACTAATAGTTTGTATTTAACTCAAGCTTAGCCTACCTATAAATATACTCAGTTGACAGCCTACCTTCAATTGGTCACTTCGCTCCCTTTCGGTAAAAGGGGACCTGTGAACTGCCGTTCACTAAGAGTTTGTATACTCTCGGAAGCCAACTCCTCTAGCGCAAGGTGATGTGTGCCTCCGTCACACTTGGTAGCACTTGTAGTCAATCCACGCCAGCGGGGGTAGACTACCTGAACCTCTTTGAAGTTCGTTGCCATGGATAGGAACGACTCACAGTTCGAGTCGGTTCGGAAGAATGCAGGCATCTTCGGGATGGAAACCCTGCAGAGCCTGGTGGTGTCAACACCGGCTGAGCAGTTCGAAGGCGTCAATGCGTTTGACGCGTACGAGCAGGGGCTCATCGCGCATGTGCGGAAGAGCCTGCAGGCTCCGGCGGCGGAAGCGAATCCGTCTCATCCGAAGCCAATACGGCTGAAGGTTAAGCCGTATGAAGGGAAGGAAGGCGAAAACCTTTAGTTCTGGGTCCGAGAAGTAGAGCTCGCGTTGGACGAGGCTCTGATCTCGACCGAGCAACTTCGTGTTGATTTTGCACTCTCCAACCTTAGCGGCCGTGCTAAGTGTTGGGTGTACACACGGGAGCCAACATCCCCTGGATGCTTCACATCCTGGGCTCAGCTGTGTGAACAGCTCCGAGCCGCATTCCTCCCGGCGAACTACGAGTACCGCCAGCGTTCGCGCTTCCTCTCGTGAAAACAAGGGAGGCGTGAACTGCACGAGTACGTGCAAGAGATACGGGAGCTCACGGCGTCCCTAGTGGGAAACCCACTCAACGAACACATCAAGATGGCTGTGTTCATGGACGGCCTTCGAGTGGGCCCCGCACGCACTCAGCTGTTCCGGGTGCAGTCAAGCACCCTTGAAGAGGCGTTCAAGTGGCTCTTTAAGAAGGTTACAACCATCGCCAGGCGTGTACGCCGGCCTCAGCGTGGCCTGGGGGTTCCTTGTCGGCCCCCGGTCGAGCAAGCCCCAACGGACCAGTTCCCATGGAACTCGGGTCCGCCGAATAGCGTGATATCCGCTGCTTCGGCTGCGGGAAGATGGACCACTTCAAGCGCGACTGTCCCGCGAAAGACTCCGCAGACGGTCTTTCCCCAAGCCCGTCCTCAAGGGTCGCTGGCAGAAGCCAGGATCCCGGGGACAGGGAAACGCCGGGAACCGGTAGGGGCGGGGCGCCCTACTGGGGAAGAACTAAGTCTTCGCGATGGGTGCGCGGGTGGCGCGTACCACGGGGACTTAGCTCCCGAGAGTCTTCGGACTCTCGAATCGGCGAAGAGCAGCGGCGGGTTGCTCGTAGTACACGGATGTGTACGGGGATACGATCATCCCTTTAGAATCTTGATCGATTCTGGGGCGTCGAAGAATTTCGCACGCCGCCAGACGGTTGCTCGTAATAGCAGCAAGTTGTCCGATGCTTTGAGAGAAAGCAAGGGCAACGAGACGGTGTCAGTGTGACTGACCGACGGGAAGGTCGTCACTGTCCCCTAACGTCCAAGTGGATCTGGCCGTCAAATTTAAAGACTTTGACAGCCTCGAACAGCTCAGTGTTCTCGACATGGATCCATATGATATGATCCCGGGCATGCCCTGGGCTGAGAAGCACGAGCCCTGGATCGACTGGCGAGGCAAGGCAATCGGGGCCAGCCGCCCTGCGCAGTCCGACAGAGCATTGGTGAGTCATGTTCTTACCTCTGTCAGGACCCGGGGCGCCCGCAAGGGCTGCCAGGGTATTAAAGCATTCGGCAGATGCTTTGGACTTGTCGACGTATATGACGACTCCGAGGATGTTTTGATGGTGTAACGGGCCTGGGGTGTCCGTTACTTGCTTACACGTAGTGATGAGGAAGCGTACAAGTCCAGTGATACTGAAACCAAGTACTTAGTCTGAAGGAAAATCAACTCTGTTTTTATTTAGGTCCAGGGCGGCTTGCCCTGACCACTCAAATACACGTCAACCCCTTATTGGTTGATTATGGGTCTGGCTCCCCATATTTCAACAAATAGGGTGACGGCAATTCAGCACACGATACTCGTGTGCTGCTGCACCTACTTTTGTAATGCAAATCTACCTACTTATGTAATGGGATGAACCACTACAAAGAATTTATAAAACTACCTACGTATGTAACTTGGGAGGGCCCATTACATCACCCCCCTTTTAAGACAGCAATCACCTAACGTGAGTGCACTTCGGAGAACAATGGGAAAAACTGGGAAATGGCGGAGAAGAGAACGCTTGTGAACTTGACGGACGGGAGCTCCTGCGAAGCCCAGGAGCAGCACAATACAACTTGCGCGGACGTGAACAACATGGCGCAGCAGACGGGGGCGGCGAACTAGACAGGAAGCGGAACAACGCGGACGGCTCCAGCGTCGGCGACGACGCTGAACAGTGGGTGGACCGCTGATATCGCACCTGAGAGCGTGAGTCGACTTGAGGCTCGGCCCGGCGTAATGAACGAGGATATGAAGCCGTGGGCGCTGTACGACTTGTCCGGGGCGGTGACCCCGGACGCGCTGGACACCATGCAGGACCACTTTCGGCGCTTTAGGCGTCTCCGGAACAAAACACTCGACGGCGCGTCGTACGAAGCTTTGCAGAGATCATGGTGCGCATTTATCCGGCGGTGGAATCGGATGCAAGAGGCTGGAGAAAGTGTCGTCGGCTGGCTCGGTGATCGTGAAGCCTTACAAGCCGAGCATTCACTCGGTGATCTGCGCCTGAAAGTCTGCGACAACGCTTGGACCGAAGACCGTTTGTGCTATGTCAACGTACGCGAAGGTTGCAGTTCGTGTGACATCGGGCGACGCCCGACGCAAGCTGAGTGGGATCAGCTTATTGTCGAGTATCCGCTCATGCCGACCGAACACGCTTGGATCGAGAAGTATAAGCGCTCACTCTCAGAGTTCACCCAGGCGGCTAATCGCGGCGGCTCGCGCCGACAGCGTTCGCGACGGAGCCCGTCTCCGGCGCATTCGACGTCTCGTCGGGCGCGTAGTCGATAGCGCTCTCGATCGCCGCGAGGTCGCTCGCGGCCGCGTTTGACTCAAGGCTGGAGTCGTACTCGTGGACGACATCAGGAACGCCACGAAGCAAGTTGGCGCGAGGCTCCCACGTATCATCAGCAGGTTGAAACCCGAGCCATCGTACCTTATACTTTCGCGCGGCGGGAGCCGCGTGTTGAGCCGACGACTTGGTCGAGTTACGCGCGCGGGGAGGATCTTCGTGATCAACAATACGGTCCACGATGCAGCACGTATCTCCATTCGAGTCAACGATGGGCGGAGGACCGTCGCGGTGGAATTCGACGCGACCCTAGTTGACCAGAACGACGTTGAGCAGGCGCTGAACACTTCTCGGGACGCACAGGAGGAGGACAAGCGGGCGGCTGAGAGCTCTCGGAACGCCGAGGCGACGGCGAGTAGTCTGCGGCAGTCGAATCGTGAACCCTTGCAGCGACTGCGTAGTCTGGAGGCGCGGGTGTTTGGCGGACCGAGGAGTGGAGCTCTTCCGCGCGAGCGGGGAGCTGGGACAGATGGGACGCTGGCTCGACAGGCTCGTCGCGAGGGCCGCTTAACGCATGCTCCTGTTCTGCCTCCGGGATCGTCGCGGGAAGATAATTCTTAAGTCGCCCGACGTAGAACGTCGGGTGTAGTCGTAGCGACGTATGAATGTCTAGCGTGTAGGCATCACCCATAATTCGTAGTACTTTGAATGGCCCAATGTAGCGTGGCGCGAGTTTGCTCGCGCCTAGGTTCGTAATAGCAGAGGTACGAATTCCATCCGTTGAGAGTAATACACGCTCACCAATCTTGAATGAACTTGTGTTCTTGCGGCCACGTTTGTCAGCATTTTATCTCTGCTTGTCAACCGCGAGTTGTAGCGCGTCACGGACGAATCGGGTAACCGATTGGCGATGAAGGACAAAGTCGGATACCGCTGCCTTGTCAGCGGGTCGCGCTGGGGGTTTCGGCGCGTAGTTAGCCACAGTCAAGTGTGGCTGTGCTGGAGCGATCAGCGTTCGGTGTGCCCAGTCAACTACCGGCGACGACATGGATTGCACGGGTGCAAGGAACTTCTTCGACTGTAAACGCGTCGCCGCGTTGATGTCTACTGCAGGAGTAGCTGAACTCGTAGACGGCAGAACCGTTGTCTCACCGGAAACCGGTGGTTGAACCAGTATCGGAACCGGTTGGGCAGGGTTATCACATTCCTCCCCCTCCAGAGTGAAACCATCAGTCTCCGTGGGTTGGCCCACAGCAAGATGTGCGGGGACACGTGGATGACGTGGGTTGTTGACGAAGAACGGAGTCAATCCCGTCGACGCGTGTTCGGCATTGTTGAGTGCAAGCTCCGCAAGTGGCAGGAAGGAACTCCAGTTCTCGAAGGACGGGGCGTAACTGCGTAGAACGTCTTTTAGCACGCGGTTGACGCGTTCCGTTTGCCCGTCAGTCTCCGGGTGCGCCGCCGTCGACATGAGGCGTTTGATGCCCAGGCGGTCGAAGAGTTTCGTCCAGAACGCCGATGTGAATCGGGGATCGCGGTCAGAGACGATTGATTCAGGAAGACCGTGATGTCGGAAGACAGCGTCGACAAAGTGCACCGCGGTATCGGCCGCGGTGATTGAGTCCGGAACCGGAACGAGATGGCACATCTTGCTAAAGCGATCCACGAAGACCAGAACACCAGTACGACCGTCAGTATCGGGTGGGAGACCGAATATGAAGTCCATTGACACAGAGTGCCACGCCTCTGTCGCCAGAGGGAGAGAACGCAGCGGAGCTTGCGATGACGGTGACGGTTTAACGGGTTGACAAGTTTCGCAGGAGCGGACCCACTTGCGCACCCACTTGTATAGTTGAGGCCAGTAGAAGTCGCAGGATACCGCCGCGAAAGTCTACTCACGGCCCAAGTGGCCACCCACTGGAGCGTCATGGAATTCGTGTATAATTCTTGCGCGTAGATCGGGGTCGTTGGGGACAACGACGCGAGGAGCATCGAATCGATCGATACTGTACATCAGCAGATCACTGTCAAGTTGGTATCTGTGAATCTGGTCGCGCGTGGAGCGGCTCAGTGTCTTTAGCATGGTATCACTTGGTGTGCAAAGATGTTCCAGGATACCGGCATATATCGAGTCATCTCGATACGCAGCAGCGATCTCTTCCCGCAGGGGAAGTATTGGAGATACCGTCGTCATCAGGTTCATACCTGCGGCCACACATGTGGCGCAGTCCAATTCGTCGTCGTCCTCGTCTTTAGGTGACTGACGACCCAAATCTCGGCGTGGATCGTAATCGGGCGCCGAGATAGGGCATCCGCAAGGATGTTATTCTTGCCTGGCTTGTAGTAAACGACGCAGTTGTACTCGGAGAAGAATGACAGCCATCGTGCCATGCGCTGAGAGAGATGAGGGCTTTTCGTCGCTGTTCGCAGTGACGCGTGATCTGTGTAGATCGCGAATGTCTGCTCACCGAGTAAGTACACTCTGAATTTGATCAGTGCGTAGCGCATCGCAAGGAGTTCCTTGTCGTGGACCGGATAATTCTTCTCGGCGGGCTGGATTGGTAACTCACGACGCGTTCTCGACCTTCGTCGTCGAACTGCATCAGTGCGGCGAAGTCGCTCGCGTCGCAAACAACGTGGAATGGCTTTGAGTTATCTGGAAGCGCCAGGATTGGGGCCTCCGCCAAGCTTTTTTTCACTGCATTAAAGGCTGACTGATGTTCGGGAGTCCACGACCACGTGATGTCTTTCTTCAGCAATGAAGACAATGGCTGGATCAGACCAGCGTAATTTTTCGTGTACTTGTGGAGATAATTTGCGAGGCCAAGCCACTGACGCAATTCAGTCAGATTCTGCGGCGTGGGCCACGCACAAATGGACGAGACCTTCTCAGGATCCGCTCGGACACCATTTTTGCTCACATAACAGCCAAGCACCGGAATCTCCGGGGCACAGAAGATGCACTTCTTCAAGTTCGCGTACAGTTTGTTTTCGCGCATGACTCGGAGCACTTGTCGTAAGTGATTCAAGTGGACTTCTGTGGCGCTGCGATCGCCCTCAGCTTTAACGTGGCTGGTGCGTTTTTCAGGCCCTGCGGCATGACAAGACACTCCCACAGCATCCCGCTGGGAGTGCTCACCGCTGTGAGCGGGATGTCGCTGGGTCGCATAAAGATTTGATAGAAGCCTGGGTCAGGTCGATGGCGCTGAAAATAACACTGCGGCCCATGGTGTCAAGTACCATATCCTTCCGAGGAATCGGAGTTTGTGCTGGGATGGTGGCGTCGTTTAGCTTGTTAAAAGCGGGAGCAATGCGCCAACCACCCGTGGCCTTCTTCACGCAGAACGTCGGACTCGAGTGTGGCGAGGTACTCTCGCGCACGTGACCCGCTTTGCAGCGGCTCTCGAAGAAGTCGTCAATGGCGTTAGCTTGGTCGCGTGGGAGGGGCCACTGTCGCGTAACACAGTACTTGGAACCCGGCGTGAGATCAATCTCATGGCGAATGCCTATGTCAGCTTGGAGTTCAGCTGGATTCTTGTCGGGAAAAACATCCGCGAGCTCGCGGACGGTGTCGTATACTGGATTGCCCGAGTCGCGGAGTGACTCCCACGACTGGGCTGCGAAGCGCTCTTCGCGCGCCGACTTCGGCTCAGCGTTCTTTGGACGAAGTGGAAAATTGTCGGTAGCGACCGTGTGGATCTCTTCCGCCGAGGCAGACTCGGTGATCAAGCAGACCTGCTCGATGTCTCCTGACTTCAGATCGCGCAGAAAATGCTTCCAGGAAAGACCCGGAAGGCGTGTGATGGAAGAAGCTTCGCGAGGTGGGCTCTCAATGTCAAGTGTGTATGAGCGAACGGCGCCTCCTTCCACGTGTTCCAGGACGTGTATGGACTCATTCACTGCGATATCGGCGGTGGGCTGACCACGTCGCTTAAGACGGCGTCACTTGGATTTCTTCTTGTTGCGTCTCGAACCGCTGCTCGAGACTGAAGACTCGCTATCGCTGGACGAGGGATCACCCCCCTCTAGACACGGAGGGGCACCATCAACCGTGTCGGTAGTGCGCGTGAGCTCTCGATGCTCGACCGCACCATCGACTGGCGAGAGCCCCTGCTCGATCGCCGTCGTAGCCGGTGGGAGTGCTCGACCACCGCTGTGGATGACGGGAGCTCCAACTGCTCGACCGCCGAATCGCGTTGCGGGTACCTCTGCTCAACCGCTAGAGTGATTTGCGAGAACCCATGCTCAACTGCCTTGGTGTGTTGCGGGAACCCATGCTCGACCGCCGTGTTGCGTGACGGGAACCCATGCTCGACCGCCGTGTTGCGTGACGGGAACCCATGCTCGACCACCGTGTCGTGTGACGGGAACTTATGCTCGACCGCCTGCTCGGATTGCGGGAGCCCCTGCTCTACCGCCAAAGTGCTAACAACCTCGCTTCGCAGCGAGGAGTTTTCGTGCAACAGCGCTGTGCAAGACATACAGAGAGGACCATCGCTCGCTCTCTGCTCAACCTGCATTGTGGACAACCGGTCCACGCCCGTGACATGGGGCCAGTCTTTCTGGGCAACCAGGAGGTGCGTGAACACCTCACTCACATCGAAACCAGAGCGGTGTTTAACCGACCGAGCCAACCAGTCAATCTCTGGTTGATATCGCGACAACCACGGGATACCCAAGATGCAGTCGAACGCGTAGTTCATCTCAATCACGAGGAAGTCGTCGTTGCTGCGGAAACCGTCGAATATGTACGGCAACGTGATCTCGCGCCGCGCAACGCGGCGTGGCTTTTCGTCAGCAAGTTTGACGATGACCTGACCTCGACCATTACGGACTGCGATCTCTCTTGGAAGCATGGATAAGCAAGATTCGCGAAAGAAGTTATTCGACGCTCCTGAGTCCAGGAGTGCGCGAAGTGGTCGCCGGGCGCTGGCGACATGAAGACTGACGATGATCAGCCTCGGGTCGCCCGACGTGGTGGTGGCATTAAAGTGTGCGTGGAGCACAGGAGGGCTAGAAGATTGGGTAGCCACCGGGGGACCCGGACCTCCATTCCAGCCAGTAGGGTGCCCCGCACCTACTGGCCCTGACCGTTTTTTGACTGAACGGCAGGTGAGACTTCGGCGGTGTGCGCGAGTACCGGCGCTGGCGCGCGGCATCCCGCCGCGCGATGACCGATCTTCCGGCAGCGGAAGCAAGTGAGCGGGCGATTAGGACGGCCGTTGGGCCCACAAGTCGACTGACGGTGACTATTCGACGCGTCAATCGCGTCGATCTCCATGGGCTCGGGGGCTGACGCACGAGCTGCCGTAGACATCGCGCATGCGTAAGACGCCGCCACAACATAGGCTTCGCGTAATGCGAGGGCGAATGCTTCCTCGAGCGAGGAAGGTTCCGCTCGGGTCAGGCAGTACCGTGTCATGCCTTCACGCATGCCGAATACGAGTACATGAACCTGCGATGCTGTGTCAATCGGATTTGTCACGATGCATGACGCGAGGCGGCGAGTCTTTTGAACGTAGTCGCGCATAGTCATTTTACCTTGGCGAAGGGCGAAGAACTCGGCACGCACGCGGGACTCGTCTTGAGGCGGATCGATCGCGAGCCTGAGATCTTTCTGGAGAGACTCCAGAGTGGGGAATGCGTCGTGATCAACAACAAGTTTACCGAGGGCCCATTCCTTGGCCTTCCCGGACAGCCGGGACAATAAGAAATTGACCTTTGTCCCTTGCGCTTCGATCATTCTCGAAGCAATCGCGATGTCGATCTCGCGAAACCACCGGTTCAGCGGGAGGCGATTCGCTCCTTCACCGGAGTAGGTAGACGTCTCCAGCTTCACGACATCATTTTTCGAGGAACGCGCGGGAGTTGTTGCTCGCCGATTTGCATCGGCTAGCTCACGTTCCATGAACGCTTGGGCTGCTTGGTCGGACGTCGCTGAGCTCAGCAGCGACGCGATTATAGCCTCACCAGACACCGCCGCGAGGCGGTGAAGGGCTTTCCACTCGACACGAGTGAGATGAGGGAAAGCAGCATGTTCTAGGGTCGGCCCTGGCGTTTCAGACGTCATACCTTGGCTCATCGTGAACTTGGTCATGGGAAGGACTACAAAGAGCTACCAGGTGTAACGGGCCTGGGGAGTCCGTTACTTGCTTACACGTAGTGATGAGGAAGCGTACAAGTCCAGTGATACTGAAACCAAGTACTTAGCCTGAAGGAAAATCAACTCTGTTTTTATTTAGGTCCAGGGCGGCTTGCCCTGACCACTCAAATACACGTCAACTCCTTATTGGTTGATTATGGGTCTGGTTCCCCATATTTCAACTAATAGGGTGACGGCAGTTCAGCAATCGCTACTCGTGTGCTGCTGCACCTACTTTTGTAATGCAAATCTACCTACTTATGTAATGGTGTGAGCCACTACAAAGAACCTATAAAACTACCTACGTATGTAACTTGGGAGGGCCCATTGCAGATGGTGGCAGCGCCCAGAGTAGGCGCTGGCCAAGTGGGTAACTTAGGTCCACAAGCGGGTAACATAGTTCCGCAGACAGCTGCAGCTGTCACGAACACTGACAACAGCGTGTTCAGAGTGTGCAACAGAGTTCCACACACGGTTGGCCCAGACCTTAACTGAAGAGGAAGACGTCGGATACGCTTCCTGTGTAGATAACAAAGCTCCACACACGGTCGACAAGTTCTTAACTGAAAAGGAAGACGTCGGATACGCTTCCTGTGTGGGTACCACAGTAGCAGACGAGGCCACGAGTGCCTCGGATGTCGGCACTCCTACATCCCCAGACGTGGTTAACAGAGCTCCACGTCACGGTCGCCGTCGACGACGACGCCGCCGCCGCCACAAGTCGGGTCTGAACTTCGTTCAGATCGACGTCGCTTCAAGCGACTCGGAGGCCAGGGCCCGGGCTCCTCCGACAAGGCCGGTGGAAGAGTGTTATCACATCTTCGATGGCGAGACCGGTTTACCCGTCAAGTCATCTGGTGTCCACTTGGAGTCGTTGCCAGAGGTTGCAGAGATACTGAACCTCGAGGAAATGACGGCTGAGTCTTTCCTGGCAACCTCAAGGCTGGAAAGGTTGCTGAGATGGTGCTCATGAGACCTGAGACCACTCGGGAGGAGCTAAACTCCTCCTCTGTCTTGGACGAGAACGTCCTGGAAGACCTAAACAAGCAGCGTCAGGCGCGCTTGGGTTCTGAGATCCAAAAGAACCCCAAAGATCCGGTGTATCCTTTGGTGACGGAGAATACGAACATGGTGAGCAAGCACCCACCGACCCAACTCCCACCGGATCGGGGTGTACGGCATGAGATTAATCTCGTGCCTGGCACAAAGTATTGTGTCACGAGGCAATGGCCTCTCCCGCGCGAACAGTCCGAGGTCATTGATGCCTTCTTCACTGCGAAAGCGAAGGCAGGCATGGTGCGGGAGTCGAAGTCCCTGCACTCGACGCCAACTTTCTGCGTTCGGAAGCCGAGCGGAAAGTGGCGTCTAGTTCATGCTTATAACAAGCTAAACAACGCGACGGTGCCGGTCAAAACACCAATCCCACGAAAGGATGTGTTGTTAAACAACATGGCTGGAAGCGTACTGTACAGTGCGCTGGATTTGGTAGACGGATACTGCCAGATCCTGATGCGAGAGAGCAACATCCCGCTCACCGCGGTGAGCACTCCAAGCGGCATGCTTTGGGAGTGGCTCGTCATGCCGCAGAGCTTGTCTAACACCCCGGCGACATTCAACCGCCTGGTGACGCAATTATTCCGGCCACTACGTGCCTTCGTACAGACGTACTTCGACGACATCTTCGTCCGTAGCCGTGTCGAGGGAGGCAAGACGGCCATGGAGGTACATCTGGGGCACCTCCGTCGAGTGCTAGACGTGGTGCGAGCGAACAAGCTCTACGCCAACATCGACAAGTGCGTCTTCGCGTCACCAGAGATTAAAGCTCTCGGTTGCTTCGTAAGCAACGTGGGCGTTCGGGCTGACCCAGACAAGGTCAAGGCCATAGCAGCATGGCCAACGCCCCGATTACAAAACGATCTTCGAAAGTGGTTGGGCTTGGCCAACCACCTTCACAAGTACAGTGCAGGGTACGCGGGCTTCGCTAAGCCCTTGTCGGGCCTCCTTCAGAAAGACGTCGACTGGCGCTGGGAGCAAGAGCACCAGGATGCCTTTGACGGCATCAAGGCCAGTCTCCAAGAGGCCCCTGTCCTGGGCCTGCCGGACGAGACGAAGCCGTTTAGCGTCGTCTGCGATGCCTCCGACTACGCCATCGGGAGTGCACTGCTGCACGCCGACACGGCTGGACATTAACGAGTCATCTCGTTCCAGTCCAGGCAGCTCAAAGCCGCCGAGCGGAACTACCCTGTTAACGACAAGGAGCTCCTGGCAATGAAATATGCCCTTGTGAAGTTTCGTGTTCACCTTCTGGGCTCTCGGCCCTTCGTCATCTACACAGACCACGCATCCTTGAGGACGGCGACTAACTCGCCTCACCTCTCCCAAAGGATGGCGAGGTGGCTGTCCTTCTTCGCGGAGTACAACTTCCGCGTCGAGTACAAGCCGGGCAAGCTTACCGTGTTTGCGGACGCCCTCTCTCGGCGTCCTGACTATGAGTTGGCCCACATCACACGGGTGACAACGGATCTATATGATCGGATACGCACGGCGTATCGGGACGATGAGGCTGTCGCGCCTATCGTCAAGTTCCTTATGGCAGGAACGAGCGCGAAGGCCGACTGGCTCTCGTCGCGACAGCGCTCACGGCTCCACCGATATGAGTTGAAGGCTGGCCTCCTCTATTACCGGGTGGAGCCCAGTGAACCTCCACGGGTGGTCGTACCCAACGACGAGGATCTGAAGTCCGATTTCCTCGCGGAGGCGCACGACGCGCCCTCCAGCGGCCACTTCGGCCGCGAGAAGACCTTCCTGTCGGTCTCTCAGGCCTTTTGGTGGACCCACATGTACAAGTGGGTCGCCCGATACGTGAAGACATGTGAAACATGTCAGCGGGTCAAACGCGCTGGGCACTCTTCGGCTCCACTACAGAGCCTGCCCGTACCGGCTGACTGTTGGAAGTCGATGAGCCTTGACTTCATCTTTGGACTTCCCGCCGACGGACACGGCAACACCGGAGTTTTGGTGTTCGTGTGTCGGCTGAGCAAGATGGTACATCTTGCTCCGGTTCCCGTCACTGTTACGGGCGAACAAACCGAAAGGTTGATCGTCGATGGCGTTTTCCGCTATCACGGTCTCTCGCATACGATTGTCTCGGATCGAGACCCGCGGTTCACGTCTGCGTTTTGGAAAACGCTGTTTCCTTTACTGGGAACTCGTCTGCAGATGTCCACTGCGGACCATCCGCAGACAGACGGCCAGACAGAGCGCATCAATCGAGTGCTCGACGACACTCTGAGCAGTGTGTGCGCGGCAGCACCACGTACGTGGTCGACACAGCTTCCAGTTGTTGAGTTTGCGCTCAGCAACGCGGTGCACGCGTCCACGGGGCTCACGCCGTTCTACTTGAACGGCTTCCGTCACCCTAGAGTGCCTCTCACTCTTCAAGGAGACACTGACTCCTCCATTCTAAGTGGGGGAGAGGATCGGAAAGCTCTTTCCTCCCAGGTCTCGGATGTGAGACCAGTTGCACTGCGGAAACAAGCGGATTCCTTTGTGGATACCAAGCTGAGCGTTGTCAGCAGGGTCCGCGATGCCATGGCAGCGGTCCAGGACAGACAAAAGGAGTACTCAGACAAACATGGAAGAGGAAACTTTAGTGTATTTAAAGTGGGGGGCTTAATGCTAATAGACACGAGGAACCTACCGCTAGACACTGTCATCACTGTCGGCAGCAACAAGCTGAAGGAGCGCTTCATCGGACCATTTGCAGTCATGGCCAGACATGGTGTGTCGTACACAATCGACCTGTCTAAGTCAATGACGACGCACCTGACGTTCTATGTTGGACGTCTGAAGCGGTACTTTGATCCGCAGGGGGTTGCTGACTCGCAGACCCACCTTGGCCCAGCTCCTCGAAGCGAGGGCCGGCCACAGACGTCGACGAAACCTCGGAGCAGCCGACGTTAGATTGTAGCTGCTCTAGCCGCTCTTCTTCTGTGTGAAACACGCCCGGTCACTATGCGACGCAGTTTTGTGCAAGTTGCATCACTTTCCACTTTGATCTGCGACGCTTTGTTCATGTGGTTATTGTTCCACCTCTTATGCTTACCACTCTTGCCATTGTCGCTTGCCGTTCTGCTTATTCGGCTTACCCGCCTCCGACTTGCCCTTGCTCTCTTGTCCTTCGCCGCTCCGACTTCTTAAGGCGCTCAAAATACTGCACGGACTGCGGCATACTACGTCACAGCTCTCGTGCGCACCTTACCAATCTCTTGGCCTAGCATGCTTGAACACCTGATCATAGCCTTGTCGTTACGCCAAGTGCTTGGGGTTCGTCGGCAAGTCTCGTAGCATGCGAGCAATCTTTTTCATGCGCTGATGAATTTTTGATACTGTTTCACTGCGTCGTTATGCGAACATGAAAAAACCTTCTTCGAACTGCTCGTTATGAGCTCACGGAACGTCCATGCGTCCCAAAACGCGTACGCCTTCGTATACTGTGTCGCGCTAGTTATTTCTTGCCATCGAAAGTATCTTGCCTCTGGTGCATCATTCTCCAGTTTCAACTGCAAGTTCAAGTCCTTCTCTTCGGGCGCCCACCTTTTGAGCTGGCCCAGACGCCCCGACTTGTGACTCCACTCCAGCCAGTCTTGAGACGTGCCTCCGCTGAAGCGAGGAAGCAAAATTTTCACGTACTCGCACTCTGTGTCATACCTCTGGTCCCGTGTTGTCAACTGGAGCACCCCGCCTTCCTCTGCACGGTTCATCGCGTTCATGGTGTCTTGCTTGGTCTTCACCCGTGCGGAAGTACTTTACATTCTCATTTGAACTAGTTCAAAGTGATACACCCTTCCCCCAGAAGGGCTTAGAAGGATGTTAATTTGAGACTGATATTTCTTTCAGTTTGTGTGGTGCCTTGTCCCGCCTGGGGACAAGGACCTAGAAGAAAAGAATACAAACTAAAGTGAAGCAACAAAGCAAGCTACAATAGCAGTCAGCATCCTCCTGGCGACATCCTTGTCTGAATGGGAGCCTCGCAATTTATAATGCGATTAATACCAATATCGGGAGCCGCCTTCACGGAAGCAATTTTCTCCGACTGCAGCCAATTCGGAACTCTTCGGGTCCGTGCCAGCTTTACGGAGGCCGCCAACAAGGTCAACGAGACAGAGATCGGGACGCTCAGCGACGCTCTGAAGTCCAAATCGACGTGTGGCTATGATCTCCGAGCGTTGACGGACCACACGTGGAACATCGTGAACCAACTGCGAGCAGACAACACTGGCATCTCAGAGAACGACCTGTGTCTCAAGATCTAAAACACCCAGCCCGTGACATCTGGCATCGCTATCATCACCAATAACTGCATGGAGCAAATAATTGCAGAGTTTGACGAGGCTACGGCCTACAAGACGCGTGAGAAGATTCGTAAAGTTAACCTGGGGGAACGCGGATACTAAAGTCGACCGTCTTCGAGCAAAGTATAAAGAGGAACCGTTTACTTTAAAACCTCCAAGCAGAGCTGACATAACAGAGTGGGTGTCGACATCCCGGGATAACCTGTTTAAAACAATAGTTATTCGTGGCTTTGACAAGATTAACATTTCGGGGGACAAGCAGACAGCAGAAGAGGCACCAGCTATTGAGATGGAGCATATAAAAAACTGGCATTGTCGAAGCGTTGAGAGAGCTGAACACGTGAGGGAGGACATGTCGACTCAGACGACGACATCGAACTTCGCCAGAGATAGCGAGTTAAACAAGGACTAGTTCGTCGAATATTCTTTTTAAAACAATGCCTTGTACACATGCGCTGGTTCCTATAACTTGAAATGTTGATATTTAAGTTCTTGTAGTTGGGCCCTGGAGTAGGTATCAGACCATACAGGGTAAAAAGCCGCCAAGGTGAACACTAATCAGAATATTTCGGTTTTGGCTTACGGAAAGCGTGCTGGCTTGGAGTGAGTACGATTCTCAACACTATTGCGACAATTAGATGCACAGACCACGCGAGAGAGACGTCATCCGCAACGTGCACTTTCTGGTATGTATTGGGCTGTTTGAACATCCTCCAAGAGAGTTATTCGCTTTTAGGAGAGCGTACATCAGTCTCCGAGTTTCACCGGAAACCGGCACTGTTACACATGCTTTTGACATATCAGACATCTCATAACTTAACTAAAAAGACTACAGTCTAGTATGACCTTCTATCGCTTTTAGTGATGTCATTGACTAAATTATACATTTTTTACTTTGGGAGGGCAGATGACTTTTCAACTAATCCCGGGAGCTCAACTCGTGCAATCAGGGCTCGATAGTAGCATGCCTTTTCACCAAACTACTGTATTTGAATAGTACAAAACTAATACTTAAGTATTATTAGAGAGACAAAAAAGCAATACTATAGTAGTAATTATATTACTTTATAATTACTGTCGACCACCCAAAACTATATATCGACAATAATTTCTCTCCTTAGGAAATTTTGTCCATCTAGGACAACGGGCATCTAAATGACCCGGGGCTAGACGAAAATAGAAGAATAAAAGGCTTTAATTGCAGCCAATCCCCAAATGATGCCAGCACAGGAATCGGCTGTTCACACGACGTCTTGGATTCCTAATAAAAGACAGAATGACCGCTCATTAGCCCAGACGAAACAACTGGTGCTTGCCATACAAACTCATCAAGCGGCTCTATCACTAGCCGCTCAGGAGCTAATGTAAATAAACAGCTACGTTAGTAGTTGTTGTCTTGCCCGGCAGCCTGCCAATAACAATTCGGTATTAATTAGCTCCATAATAGTACTAAATGTCGAAACTACGGTCATGCCGCAGTACTGATAAAAAAGGTTCCGTCTTACAGCCTATACCGGTGGATCGCGCGTGTAAATCTGATCGCTGTGCATCTGACCGTCAAGTAATTTTCCATTTATCATGCACTCCTCGATCGCGTCCAGGCTGCACAGCACATCAATGGTGATCTCTAAACTCTTTTAGAAGCGAAAACGACTGACGAAGCTTGAGGGCTGCTCATTTGCGACCGTCGACGATCGATCCTTATCGCTGCGATAAACAAGTTCGTGGAGTGGACTGACACCGAATTATTTATTTAAATAGCTCTTAAATCGACAAATAAAGAGCGAAAAAAAACTTTTAAACCAGTGAAACGTCTAGCATATCTAATAAAAATCATAAAAATCATACTATTATATTTTTAAATGGCATGTAGCTTTTTATTGTTTCTTTGTTTATAGGCGTAGCCGCAGCTTCACACCAGAGATAATTCATTTATACTTAGTGTGGTAAGGTTGGAGCGTCCAAGCTTTCAGCACAGTATGGATACCGGAATCACAGCGCTATTTTTCGTGAAACAAAAAGCCAATACGTTACGTTTTAGCAATTTTAAATTTTGTTAATACCTCATCGCCTGCAATTGCATGGTTTTACGGGTTGAAGTCATAATAGATGATCTAACTCATACCTGCGCTTTAGTTTCATGATGAACTCCGCTCCGGGCCACACGATGCCTGTTAATAATGCTTTGGGTAACGCAAATTAGATGTAGAGATAATGATGTTTGAAACACTGTAAAATGTTTGACGAACTCCTAACAGAGGATACGATGTTGTAAGTTTCCTTGAGGCCGCAGTGCAGGTCCTTTGTCGGTGATTTGACGAGCACTTTACTACTTATATAAATTCACTGGCTAACGGTGGACAGCTGTGTCGTAACGTCAACCCGTTCCAGGACGACTGGAGAACCACAAAGAGAGAAAATGGAAACTTCTAAGTTAATACTACCTAACTACTTCCTGTAGCTTATACCAGCACGCACGGATAGCAGCCCATTCTCATAGAACGACCAGATTCTCGTAGCTTCTCAGTACTCTTCTCATCTACAGATCTCACATGAATTATCTAACACGCCTTTCTCGAAGCTTGGTCTTCAAGATTGCAGATTAGCCATTAATCATATATTATTCCAATTCCAGTAATCACGAGCAAAGATCGAAGACGCTTCTTACCCAAAGCTTCATGGAACGCGTCGGCGGCGATCCCCCCCCTTTCACTTTGTGCAGCTCAATGACGCCCTTCTGCACTTGCTTACGCACGTAGTGCCATCTTAGATATATGTGGCGCGTACGACGACGGCACGGAAGTTTTGTCGCCATTCTATGAGCGGCCTGATTGTCGATTCCAATTTGTAGCTTGATGGTGTGATGAGGTAGGATCCCTTGGTGTATATTGCTCTCTTCCATCGCCTCTATACTTGTCTCACACGCTGCTACGTATTCGGCTTCGGCCGTCAACAGCGCAATGATTGTATGTCGTCTCGATATCCATGCGATCGCGCCTCCAGTCAATATGAACACGAATCCCGTCGTGGTCTTCCTTTCTCAGGGTCGTTCGCCCAGTCTACCGTATCACTCAAGAGCTGCTTCATCACCAGCCCCCTGTTGTCTCTCGTAGGTTATACCATAGTCGAGAGTGCCAGCTAGATAACGTAGTACACGTTTTACACATCCAACATGTTTCGGTGGTTTCTTTGCAACGACTCAGCAGACTCAGTGTAAACGGCAAATGTGGTCTTGCGTTTGTAGCCAGATGTGGCAACTTTCCTATCGCCTCACGGTATAGAAAGCTGGTGTCCGTAGAGAGCTTTCAACACAACATACACACCCTGATCTAGCAAGGATATCCATATATGAAGGGCAGGTACTGTCGAAAGCCAAGCCACGAACTCAAATGGGCCGTGTTAATATCTCCACCCTATACCTCCAAATCAAGCGCATCTGCAAGTGCCAGCAAGAATCGGAAAAAGGACATCCTCGCTACCGCTGTAAACGTCTCGCAAAATTCGATGCTGGTGATTACCTACAGCTACAATCCGAGCTTTGATCCGGATCACGTAGCCTTCGTGATCTGACTTTAATGCGTCGAACCACATAGTGCCTACAGGCTGAGCATCGTCGGGAATTGTATTACTAGATCTCTCTTCTTCTACTCGCTCTTCCTCGGATGAACTACTTCATCTCAATGGGTTCGCTGTAATGCACTCGATGGTAGGATCGCACTAGCATCTTTCGCACTTCCAAGATACTGTGGTTACTGACTTCTGTAGTCTTATCGTGATCACCATTTAGCAATAAGGTGATCGTCATGTTCTCATCATTTACACTGCGACTGTCCACATTTGCGAACACACTTGCCACTGTAGTGCTCTCACAATTAACTGCCTCGTTTTCGTCGTCACTTTCCATGGGTCGGCTACTGATGATCTGCACGTGCCCGCCACAGACACAGCCTCGTCAGTTTCAACATTGCCATGATATTTTTTTGATGTTATAAGAAAAAAAAACGCTGTGCTTATCGAGGTGCAGTAAATTGTCGCCGTCATGCTCGAGTCACATCTCGTGAAATGTCACTCTGTCTTAGATGTCATCGTCGAGGAACATCATGTTCCAAGTCTACAGTCAATCCAACTACATCTTCGGCATAGCCCATCATGAAACCAATCTTCGCGCTGCTGTGATGCTTACGTTACTTCGGCGATACCAGCACATGGACGTACGCCAACGCTCCGAACTTCCGTTTGTAGTGTACGTCTGGCTTGACGCCAAACATCATTTCGTACCATACGCCTTGAGTGCCCTTGTTGTACACTCTTTTTTGCACATACACAGCATTGCGCATAGCTTCCGGCCAAAGGCTTCGTGGAAATCCATCCTGCTCATGGTAGCCTTAGTCATTGATTCTAATGTCTGGTGCGTCCGCTCGCACAAGATCAGCTGTAAAATCTTTGGTCTTACGCGCACATGCTCGATGCCTTTGATGCATACCACTCTGGCATATCTCGGCTAACGACCTCGCCACCATTATCGGTTAGCACCTGCCTCAACCTTGGATGTAGAACCATTCTTATCTCGGCCGCCTTGTCGGTAGGCCCAGAGAACATACTCCTTCTAATACCTTTTTATCATATAGTACTCAATTTACTCGCCAGCTAACGAATGTAGTGAAGCGAGAAAAGCCGTCCATGATCACCAGATTAGGCTCGCATCTAGTGCCATTCGACTTTTTTGCAATGAGCCGATCAGCATACATAACTTGATTCGGCTCGATTGTGGCTCTATCAAGTTTCGTTTTGTGTTGTTTCTTCCTCTGCTTTCCTAGTGGCAAGCGTCACACGTGTCCTGTTGACGCTACGTCAGAACCATGCCTCACACTTGCTCCCTATCCATCATAGATATTGATACTGTGGCCAAGTATGGCACAATCTCTCATGCCACAATACCAGCGTGCCAACGCCCTCAGTCACCGTGTAGCGGCATACCGGGCTATCTTCTTGTCCTACTTTGCCTTTATATAATGTCTTCTTTGACTGTGGACACGGTGACCTTGGTATTCCTGAAGCCGTTATTGGATGTCGTGGCCGAATAATTGTATTCTGATCGCATTCTGATCTCGGTTGCAGTCACGAAATTGTGGTGTAGCAGGGTTAGCAAAATCTGCGAGATTGCTGGATCCAACTTACCAATAGCGCCCCGACACCGACCAACGGAGGGGTCCACCGATGATCCGTGATCTGCTGAGCTTTCCTCACCTTGTGTACCCGTCGGTAGGGCGGGATCTTGCTTTCTCGATAACTTCCGAAGCGTTGAAGTCGTGAAACTTGAGTATCTTGGCGAGACGTGGGGATGGGGTGGAGCAGATGGGGCAAGATCTTCACTCTGCGTCCGTAGTTGTTGTGTTGTTTCTGGATCCCAAGCGAATATTCGAGCTTGGCGGATCCAAGGCCTCTATCTGGGATCTGGCCGTAGGGTTGCCTTGTGGGTATGCTACCTTGCGTTTGTTTTCCTTTGCGTCGTACTTGCGGCTTCCTGAAGCGAGTTGAGAGCTTCTTAGGTATACCCGGCCAAGTAGTAAATTCAGTTAACCTTTCGGACCTGCACGTGTAAAGGACAACTCACTAGGTGGTAGAATCTGGTCAATGTATTACTTAGTTATCGCTACCAGCACTAGATTTGCAATTCCTGATCTTCACCGAGCTCGTACGGCCAATGTGGTTCCACTTCTCGAGGGCAGGAAGGCACTTGCGTTTTACGGTGCAAATTGAAGTCTGATTCATAGTTAAGCCTTTACCTGCCTGAATTTCTAACTTCTATCTCTTTTACCTGCTAAATCCCCTACCAGGCTCGGCTGCATTCCCTTTTTTCCTTGGTCCATCACCCCAGCTGTATCAGCATCAGACCCACGGGATTGATTGCGTAATCATAATGCGGTCGCCATATTATGGGTACACTGTCCCGGATCCAAGCCACTTTAAAACACCTTGCTGCAAGTGTACACTCATCATGAATCTGAGCCCTCCAATCCTCCGACATCGCCTTACAAATGTCTGCGGTCTCCATCGCTCCACGAAAGCTCGAGATCCGTTGCCACCATCTCCATATCCTGGATCTAGGTCACTCGGAGTGGGATTCTCAATCCCTTGGATCCGGACTCGAAGAAGACGGATCTGAGGCATATAGCGGTGGATCTTGCATTCTCTTTTGTTGTTGATACCAGATCCACCTCCAGCTGACATCCTCAGCCTTCCCTCCATAGGATCCCCACTCGATCCACCCGCGCATGGTATATCCCATTTATCTCGGTATAATTAGGTGAGAGTGGATCCGAGTTGCCCTTAGGCTGATCTCCGCTATACCACTAACAATCATGTTCCTTTTTTGCTCTTCATACGCTAAGCCACTATTATCCCTTGATCCATCGTCGACCCATACAGGATACCACTTTACCTTGGCCCAATTCACTTCGAGCAGCATGGATCCATGCTGGGCAATCCTGATCCACCCTAACCACCGGGTGTTGTCACTAATCTGTGATAATGACTCCTTGTCAGATCCCGTCTCTCATTTCTGAGAAAGCACTTCACCACAAAATGGCCGTCGCCGGTAGCACGTTTCAAGCGATCATGGATGTCGATCCGCCGCAATGGGCTTTACAGGCTACCAACGAGCCCCGTCTCACTTTGAACCCGGGCTTCGTCACCTGACCAAGTATCTGGATTTCGAAGATGGCTCTGTGGGAGGCACTTCCCGTTTTGCCAATCACGTCAGCTATGTGTCGCCAAGCACCGCAGCTGGCTGCGCACCATCAAGCCGTCATCAACGCAAAGTTGGTTCGGAAAACTTGGCCAAGATGCCGTCGCCACGTAGTGAAAGGGCTTCAGCTTCGTCGTATCGACCTCGACATTTTGCTCGACAATTTCTCATTGCACTTGCCCAAATCGTGGAAGCCCAAAGAGTGGTACCCACGGGTTGGGAACGGAGATAGAACGATGGCCGACGCCTTGAAACTATTCGATCAATAGGATACTTGACGCAATCATTATTAGACTCATCCTGCTGACCTTCCTTTCATACTGATCATGCATTTGAACGATAAGCTCGTACCTCCGCCGGGATCGTCGCGTTTTTAGCTAGGCTGATTATGTGTTTGTTAGTACGATGGTTGGTCACGTGCGTAATCGGCCTCATCTTCTCGCACTACTAAACCTCCGTCTTGTTCTCTCGCGATCTAGCATTTTTCACTCTTCCCGTTTGAGCTCCTATAGTTTGCAGCCTTCCACTCTTGTGGCTTTGTGAGTCTGTTGGTTTTCTCGTCGGCGCGACTTCTGCTTTACACGAGGGCCCTGTAGCTTTATCCCATCACTTACTTCATTTCAAACGATTGTCCATACGATACGTCTGTGTTGTCTTGCGTCTTTCCGCCCCCGGGTGTCTTCGTCACCGAGGACGTACTGTTTACACCAATAAAAACACAAAAACACCAAACCTATACTAATGGCATCGCTAATCCACGACTAACACACTAATATCACGAGCATCACCAATTTTTAAGACTGACCAACGCAATAGTACGTCCTGCACCAACCATAATTCAATTGCTAATTTTGACCAATCCCCAGCCTAATCGTCACAGAAATATCGTCCAACGAGCGCAGTCCACCGGCGAGGGGGGGGGGTTAAAGCAAGATCATTTTTCAACCAGCCGCATCAAGCTCATTCTTCCAGCTCCTTCCTTTTGAAATGACCATTCGACACCCCTGGCAGCTCCTCGCCTCAGCAATGCCATGCGTCCAGGCAGCAAACCTTCTGGATGGTTTTAAGCAGACTAGGGTGGCGAAGAGTGAGCTGGCCCCGTGCTCCGTATGCATGGCCCCTGCCCCGCATCCCATGATAATTCAGCGCCTGTTTTGCGCGTGCAAGGCTTTCGCCGACGTAACGTCGGGACAAGAGTGTCCGGGGCGAGCCCGGGTCATGTCCTGTCAAGTGCAAGGCTTAGTGACGGTCGAGGAGGCATATACCCATGCCACACCAGCACGCTCGCCACGCAAGCTGGTGCTGACCCCACCAATGAAGGAGGTGGTGAAGGACTGAGGCCCAAGCGCATCTATAATGCACTTCTTCAGCGTTTCAACCTGACCGAGGCGACTGCGCCCTCTCTATCAACTGTGCAGCGTTTTGCGCATCACCATGTTATGGGACGGCTTCAGGGAAATGACCTCCTAGACTCCGTGCGCAGAAAAATCAGGGACTCAGGGTTTACGGGATACGAAGATGAAGCAGCTCCGTTCACATTCACAAGCCGCAGTCATACAGACGGCAAGCCAACCACTGGCAATGGCAGTGACGCTGATCCGTTTGTGGTGGGTGTTAGCTCGAAGAAACTCCTACGCCGTGCCGACCGTGATCCAGAGTCTTTCATCTTTCACTTGGACGCAACCTTCAAGCTCACGCAGGTCGAATATCCAGTTATCGTTGTCGGGATCTCGGACAGGGCAAGCCGATTTCATTTGTTGGCTATATTTATTGTCTCGCAACAGCAGCAACTACACTACACCGAGGTGCTTGCGCTCGTGTGAAAGATGTGCCAAACCATAGTTAAAAAAATTCTCCGGGTACGCTATGTGATGGGAGATGCTGACGCAGCCCAATGGAACGCGGTGAGCGACGTGTTTGGGCAAGATGGGAATTTGTATTTCTGATGTGCTACTTTTATGTGGCAAAGAAGGTATACGAGAAAACTCGCTCGTTGGGGTCTGTTGCGGCCTCCTCTGTCAAGAAATACATTCATAAGCTCCATTTCTCGACGGATGAGGCGGCCTACAACCCGAAGCTAGAAGAAGCTCAAGGGAGATGGTCAAAAACTCGGGAACCGGCGAAAATTTCTTTCTATTTCTCAAAGGTCTGGCTGAACGAGAGGGTGTGGCGTTGGCAATGTTTCCATACACCGAGTGGTTTTGCGACAACGAACAATCCATGAGAGACGTACAATGCAGCGATTAAGAGAGATGTCACGCTCCGCAGAAAGCTGAAGGTGGGCGCCCTACTGCCCCATCTACTTACTCTTTGTCGAAGTGAAGCTGTCACCGCGAGGCCATTTGCCGTGTCTCCGGAGCCAGATTCTCGGTTAATTCGTCGAGCTCGGGCGGTCTTGCTTGAGCTACCCCACCAGTCTCGGTACAGTATCGCAATTTTGCTAGCTACCACGACTGAGGCCGAGCCTTTGGATACAGTCCGTCTTATTAGCAAGCCGTGCCCGCGTGTACAGGATGAGATTCGCCGACGCAACGTGGGGGACTTACCCGCTACAGCCCGGCTGTGCAAACTGACTGCTGCAATGGAAGCGATTGGTATGCCTTCGAAGGGGTGGCTGATTGACATGAATTCGGGTAAGTGCCTTTGTCCCTTTTCGATGAAGCACGGCTATTGTGTGCACACACTCTACGCGATGGAATGCTGTGGAGCTATGGATCTCAATGGACGTCAGACACTTGTCAATCAAGGAATATCCAAAAAGGGACAGAGCTCCCGCTGGCGCCCACGCAAAAGTGGCACTAAAGATGGAGTAGGATCTAGATTGTAGGAGATTTTAAATGTCTAACATCTTTGCTTTATAAATCTCGACGGCGGTTAAGTCAGTTTACGTATGCTTATATCATGTCATATTTGTATTCACTTAATTTCCTCCATTATTGAGTTCGTTAAGAAAATTCCTTTTGCGTTGCTCTCAAATGCCATGTCTCGCAGAAATTCCGGGGAACTACCGGTGCACGATATTTAGTCATTGCAGCGATACGAGCCCCTGTTGCTCTCTCAAAATTCGTGAGCGGTTTGGCTTAGTCAGGGATGTGGAATAACTTACCAATTGTCACTACCGCGTCTTAACCCCTCTAGCCCCGCGTTTTCGGGCGGAAATTACCCTGTATTCTACAGGGTAAAAAAATGACTTGGGTTTATTATTTGCGGAGTTTTTCCAAGCTCACAATCTCTGTCAGTTATCTACTCTGTGCAGTACAGGGTAAGAGTTAAAATGGTGGTTCTAACATATGGCACTATATCCTGTATCGCACAAATCGGCTACAGGGAAAATTTCTAAATATCAACAAAAACCATCACTCACAAAGAGTTTGCATTCATTCTATATTTGATTATTCATAGGATTGATTAGATCACTGCTGTCTGTACTACTTCACAAATATTCTCTGCAGAATGTCCTGCATTCGTAGCGCTCGCTGTGCTTCGTGAATTTCCCGACCCTCCGCTGGAACCGTCATCGGAACAACTGTCACCTTCCAGCTCGTCGTCTATACGCTGCGCACCTGCTCTAGTAGAAGCACGCAGCCGAATAGCCTTGAGACCGGGAGGAATTGTCGCTCCTCCCCGCCATAGATCGTGCCATATCTGGCTGCAGGTGGCCGAGTTTGTAGGTCCACTAGGATCATGTTGCCGCACCTTTTGGCATAGATACACCTTCCCTCTTCCAACGGCGTTATCGTCATCCACGCTCCACATCCTCACTTCAGAGCACTCCACACAGTAAAACGTGGTTTCCCACGGGTTCTTGCCCGGACGCAGCAACGAGCACACTTTGCAGCCGTATTGACGGCGCTTCTGTGAGTAGGTCCCGTCCTTTCCTCGTGTTGTGCGAAATACGCTCACTTGTTTAGTCGTGTGCTGTGCTGGTAGCGTGTAGCGCGGAGCTGACGAGCGGGAAACCGGAGTGTCTGCCAATGCTTTAGCTGACAAGTCTCCTGCAAAGTCAGCCGGTCCAATGCTGAGTAGTGCAGTCTGCATCAGCCGCTGAAACTCAGCATGTGTCGGGGATGCTTTACCGGGAGCAAGATTGCCTTGAATACGTCGATAGATGATGTATGCGTTGGTAAGCGCCATGTCAACTAACCCAAGAAAGATTGTGTGGTAATATTTCTTCATTTTCATCGCTCTCTGTAGTATACAGGAAAACATTCGACCGTTAGTTTATATTGTCATGTATAATACAGGATAAGAAAAGAGCAAGTAATACCTGAATCGAGTATCTTTGCAAGCGCAGTTGGTCATGAATATCTGCTCCTCCCATGTCATCTTGATAGTCTTTCACGAGTTGAGGAGCTGGCACGTCAACTACTTCAGCACCTGCGCGTCTTAACAGGGTTGTCGGTCGGGTACTACACCCCGTAGCAATGAAGTGTACATGACGGTTGTCCATCCATGACACTGCAATCAAATTCGGCTCAGTCTTGGACTGTGCAATCCGGTATACCCCTCTCGCCATCGTCTTTGGTCGTTTAGCTTGCTTGTACGGAATGTCTTTACAGTAGCCTCGCCGATTCGTTTGAATGGTGCCGACATGATAGAGTCCACGTTGTAGAAGGATAGACGACAGCAGCACACTTGAGTAGAAACGGTCGGTGATAATCAGACGCTTCCTTGGTAGTCCTTCCAGCACCTCTTTAACATTAGGGATCACAGCGTTGGGGCCTTGGTTCAGGTCCGCACAGTCACTGTTGAGCTTTCCTTGGTATATCTCAGCCCTATACAGTATAAGACACAAGCATAATTACTTAGTACCTGGATAATACAATGTTCTGTAGACTAAGTGATCCATTACCTGTAGCAGTACCCTCTCTCTGCATCGCAAGTCAAGAAGCACTTAGTACCCCATGGGTGAGGTTTTCCTCGAAGAAACTGCCGCATGGGGTTGAACTACTCATCGGTATCATTCCTTCGTCGAAGGCGATTCGTTGCCCTACTGTCATCCCCAGCTTGAATGTTGCGTTGATCGTGTCCGCGACAGGCTTAATCTTCCACGTCTTGAACTTGATAGCGTCAGGATGACTGTTGTCGCTAAAATGCAAGAATCGTACGATCTCTTCGAATCGATTTCGCGACATGTATCGCCCAAATGTGCCTTTAGGAACCGCGCCTTGTACATCCACCGCCCAATGCTTCGACAGCTTCTCACGGTGCGGGCAAAGGGTTCGGGCACACAGTAAACCAATGAAATGTACCAGCTTATGCGCTTGTATTGGCTTGAACGATCGTTGCTCAGCCTGGACTTGCTGTACAGTTTTCATCTTGTACTCAGGTCGCCTCAGCTTGAGCTGTCGCTGTCGTGCCATTATTTCGTCCGCTGCCTGCGTTCGATACTGAAGCTGGTACCGATTTGATTCCGTAGCGATAGACATCCACATCGAGTTAGGCAGGAACAGGAAAACAATCCTTCCAAGTTACTCCCCAGTGCAGTACACAACTCCGTAGGTGTGGCGGAGCAGCGTGTAAGCTCTGCCGATGGCAGCTGAAGGGAAGCGCCTACATAGCAACGATATATGGGTATTAGTGTCGAGTACAGGATAGCCGAAGCAAAGGACACTCGTTATCCTGTATAGTACACGAAAGCACTCACATGAATCTTCGCAGTAGGTCGTCCAGCCTGTTTTCGCGTGTTCGCTCAGCTGGTCCTTGTTCATCTGGTCGAATGGAGTTCCCGCTGAGAGATCGACTGCATCTTCCTCATCGATGGTGTTTTCTTCCTCTTCACCAGCAGAAGTTTCACTTGTGCCTTCAATGTCGGACTCATCGCCTTCATCGACTTGGAAGTCGTCCTCGTCACCAGAGCTTAAACGGTCATCACCAACAGATATGTCCACTTCTGCTGTGCGAACAGTACACGACCGTAGTGGACGTAGTGACGGTATAGGAGACGCAGCGACCTCTTTACGCGCACGTTTCTTTCTTGGCGTCTGGCCCTTAGCAGGAGCTTGGGCGGGGGACTTTTAGCCGGCGACTTGGCTGGCGTATTGGTGGGTGACTTGGCAGATGTCTTTTCAGCTGACTTTGTAGGCGTCTCCCGAGGTGACTTGGCAGGTGCTTTGGCAGGTGTCTTCGCAGGCGACTTGGCAGGCGACTGGGCAGGCGTCCTCGCAGACGACTTGGCAGGTGTTGTCGCAGGCGACTTGACAGGCGTCTTCGCAGGCGACTGGGCAGGCGGAATCACGGGAGAATTGACTGGCGGCTCGGGGTCACCCAGTGGAATTGATAGAGGGGAGCTCGTAGTGGCGTGTCGTTTGGCAGGCGGCATGTCATAGATAACTGTGATATGAGTTAATAACAATATAACAAAATCAAAATGAGCCGATTCGTACCATCAACTGGCACGTGTTGCCATACTTCGTCAGCTCCGTCGAAATAGTCGACAAGGTGTGTTGCGTTTGGCCTATTCTTCCATCCATCAGGTGTAAAGTAGCGATTCTCGGTAGCTAGCCCCTTTGGTCGCTCAAATTGCCACCCTAGCTTCTTGAGTCTGGTCCACAGTTGTCCCCATGTAAGTCGCCGAACTCTTCGCTTCTGCATGGTGCTACCTCCCCCTGGTCTAAATCGTGAATGGCGCGAAAATTGGCGCGCTCTCTAAATCTCTAAAAATTTCTGGCCACGAATTATTAGATTGAGGTTAGCTACATCACTGTCAAACTTTATATTTGGCAGCATCACTCGAAGTTTGTATAGTTGTACTTGAATTAAGTATGAGCCCGATTTGCCAATAACCTTATCCTGTAGAATACAGGATACGAAACTTTTTATCCTGTAGAATACAGGAAGCGGGTCTAGAGGGGTTAAATACGTAAGACTGGTCATTACGTAACCCCACCTCAGCTTTCACTTACTTCACTCTTTTAAAAATACAGCCAAACCATCCGTCAAATACAAGCACCCTTTGCTGAACGCTAAACGTATCATGCGTTATCGGGGCTATTAGCTAAATAGAAATTCAAGTGATAATATTAGCGCTAAATGCGAACTACACAATGACTTCTTTTACTCTTTCTTCAATTTTGCTCTTTACAAAACCCGCTTCCACATACCTTCAAAGTAATCCAGCAAACGCATCACATCAAAGATAACAATACTTTGTTTGGGCTGCTAGTTATGTGAATACATTCATGAAGTGAACTAATCGGACACGTTACGAAATGTAAAGATGACTCTAACGTCTTACGTGAAGGTGTCTTTATATTTAGTTGACAAGAAACTTACATATATTATAACACATCTATATACAGCGAAGTCGTGGTTGTTTTGACGGGGCTGCCACCTAAAGAAATTAACACGTTGAAGTTGCATACGTTACCACTTCAACGAGTTTCCAACAATAAAAAACAAAAAGATCACACCTAAATTTAGATTATCTAGTACGTTCTTACTGTTGCTCCACCGGATCGCTCGTGTCAGCGTTTGTCCTCTTCGCCGCTCGCATTTTCTTCATTTTGTCCAGTGTGATGCTCCTCTTCGTGCGCCTTTTCAATGATCAAGTAGTCGCTGCATTGCGCGCGTAACACGTCGCAGCTGGCGCAGGAAGTTGGGACAGGAAATGGGCGCGCTCACGCTCGAAGTATATCTGTCGCGCCTTCTCGTCCTTACACTCTTTCATTTTCCATTCTCTTTTCTCCATGGCGCAATACGCTGACAACGTCGACTCCCATGCTTTCAGTGAGCCACGCCGAGCTCCCGAGGCAATGCGAGTAGCGTAGCGAAAAGATGCCAATCTGTCCTTAGCGCTGATAATCACGCTGCCAAAAATGGCCCCCCACCTTAGGTGATCCGGCGTACCGGGGATAAATGCAAGTAGAACAGAATGATAAACCAGCATGTTCAAATAAACCACATCACCCGGGCGCCGCACTAGTACGCACGATTTGGTTGTGTCGATCATGCGATTGAAAGTGTCGATTCCGTTTTCAAAACTAAAAAATTCTGCACACTTAGGCGTTCTGAAGAACACCCAAATCTTGAAGGTGTGCGTAAGGCTTGGAGGGATATACGACACTACACGACCATGGTCTGCGTGAATCGGCAAGATTCGATTTCCGCTTTGAAGCCATGACTCCCCAGGGTACACGTAGGTCTCATCGGCAGGAAATACCAGCTTAGCGTAGTATCCAGGAAGATTGAGTATGCAGCGGGGCTGCCGTAGCTTTAGCGTCAGAGGAAGACGTTCGACTCAAAGAGTCACTAATACTAAGTTCCTTATCCAAAGGACACTTACAGCCCAAGACCAGGGCTCAAAGTTAATACCTTAACTTTTATGCTTCAAAACCAGAAGTGTTTTATTTACTATTATTGCGGCCAAGCCGCCTAGGGGTAAATGTATCTCTTTAACTATCTATTATAGTTAAACCTAATCAAATGCATAACGTGTGGCTTTCAGCCACCGTACTGAGAGACCTTGTTAACTCTCTAACTTATGTACTGAGAGTTTGTTAACTCTCCGGGTACTTCGTACTCCTGTGTGTTCCACACCATGTAACCCCGTTACACTCCCCCCCACTAAGATGAGAGCATTCCGTTCTCGAAACTTTCCTCAGCGAGGTCACGTCTTGTTAAGACGGCGGAGGTTACTACACCTCACACCAGCGTTGTACGGCTCCGTGAGCTCACAAACGCCTACGCATCGCTATGCTTAACCTCTCGTCGTCGGCCCACGGCCCAATGTTCCAAGCTCAGCGCGCATCTTAATCTTAAGCGGTCTCAGACCTACGCTCGCGCTCCGCGCCTACTCTAAGAGTCGCGAACCGCTTAGAGCTATGCTCTTGACTCATCCGAGTCGTCGACAACAGCTGAGCGGTTGAGCACTCGCTTCACAAGCGATAGGTCGGTGGTTCTATCCCACGAGGGCGTCGCCCTCTCGTTCCGTGAACAATTGTCCAAGCTTGGACAAGCTTAAGGGCAACACCCTTCTAGCTCAATGGTTGAGTGTTGGTTTTGAGAGCCACAGGTCGGTGGTTCGAGCCCACCAGGGCACAGCCCTCTCGTTCCATGAACGATTGTCCACGCTTGGACAAGCTTAAGGACAACGCCCTTTTAGCTCAGTGGTCGAGCGTTGGCTTTGGAAGCCACAGGTCGGAGGTTCGAGCCCACCAAGGCACAGCCCTCTCATACCATGAGTAGTCCGTTATCGAACTGACGTACCGGCATCGCCCTTATAGCTCAATAGATCAATGGTTGAGCTCCGGCCTGGCAAGCCAAAGGCCAGTGGTTCGATCCCCGTCCGGGACACCACTTTCGTTGTTATAGTGCATCCACATTTGGATCATGCTCATCGAGTAAGTTGTTTCAGAACAACTATGCGTCTATCGGGATGCTTGTGCCTGAACCTTGTTCAGCACAACACGAAGCACCTGCTTCCATCGGGACCATGTCCCTAGCACCACGAGGTCTCTCCACCTCCTGCTCCCGCTGCGAGCACCGCTCATACGTACGAGCTGGCTGCTGCAGCCACTGGTCAAAGCCTGAGCTCAACTACTGACCTGATCGCTCCCCACTCTAGGGGGAGGTGTGGTGTAGTAGAACAAACAAATACCGTCAGATGTGGATTCCTTACACAAACCACAACGAATCGCCGAGTTAGGTCGGCGGTTGTATGGCCTGCGCAGAGGGTGGTCCCCTCGCGGGCCGGCCCTTTCGGGACAGACGAGTGGCTCGTTTCCACTCTGTTCCGACTAACCAAGTCAGATCACTTCCGAGGCTCCGCCGAGTTTGGTTTGGCTGAGCTCGTTCACAACCCTGTGCCCTCCACCAAAGGATGGACGACGGCGCGCGAGCGCTTTTACAGGTCACCGAGCGCAGAGGCTGCTCGGCTAGAAGTGTCACGGAACCCCGGCTATCCGACGTACCGGCCCGCTGAGTATGCGGGACTTTCTTTCGCGCGTAGCGAGACTTTGTCCTACCCGGGCCGACCTAATCTCTTGGCGCTACCAGTCAATACCCTACAAGCTATGCCTCTCGAGTATTGACGGCAGGCATAATCCAGCCCTATGCAGGGACTTACCGGAAAAGTGTACACGTGTCTTGGACTAGGCAAATTCTGCTCTGTTATCTTCTGGGAGCCCTTTCGGCTCCCCCTATTTAATCCTATGCTTCCTATACAAATATCTAGTGAAATATAGTCGTTTCGGATCTCTACCGACCCTTCAGCTGAGTTCAGGCGACCGTTGAGCTCAGCGGCTATCCGGATAGCATATCCGGACAGATCGCCGAGTACTTACAGTGATCCTTTGTTCCTAAGCTCTGGGTTATCAGACCGAGCCGATTCTTGACCTAAAGAAGGTTGGCGTATGGTCGAATCTGGAAATCCCTACACCACAACTGCCCCGGTTATGATACGAGCCGAGCTGGTGAGTGTCTTAATCCTTCATATGATTCTGCCACCGTTGGTCCGTACTCGGCTGATGACGTCTCGCGGCTCTCCACCACCTTCTTCGGTACGTTCGTTGCTTCCGCTGTCACTCACTTGGCAGCTCCTCACGCCTCGCATGCTACTCCAGCACAACTCGCGGCGCCACCATTCTCCTTCAACTCCTCGTCGAGGTGAGGGCGCGCCAGCTGAGTCGATTCCTCGACCCGTCGGCACTCGTGGGGTCAGCGACCGGCCCGAAGCTGGGTTGGTCGACTTGACATCTTCCCATGAGTCTGACGCGGAGTCAGCGGGGTCTTCTCGCGTGCGTCCACCTGGTCCACCGAGCTTGCCGGTCGACACCACCTCGGGCGCCACCAGTCAGTCAAGCTCGGCTGCTCCAGTGAGTCTTGACTCCCTCATGGCCAGAGCTAACGAGCAAGGGTACGAGCGACGAGAAGAATTGACCTTCTTGGCGAGGCGCATGGCTTACGGATTTACTCGTTCCGTGGAGCCTTCCGATCCCGCGCAGCGGCGAGCGATCTTGCATGCTGCTTCCGCGGGGGAACGGTTGGATATCTTGAAAGGCAACTACGCCGCTCTTGATTATCCACAGATCATTGGCGACCTCCGAGCTGATAATCAAGCTGTTCAGGAGGTGAACCGCGCACTGACTCGGCGACTGGACCCTCTTGCTCTCAGCAACGTCGACTTGTCTACTCAGCTCTCATCGGCACGACAGCAGATGTCCCGATTGGAGGCTGCTGCCGCGCAGTCGGCTAATCTCCTTGGGTCACTGCGAAAGGCTGTAGCTCTGAGTGAGGCAAAACTTGCTCGGGCTATCGCAGCTGAGCAGAGCAAGGTTGACGCTGCGTTGCGTCAGGCCCAGCTCCATCATCAGCAAGTCTTGGATCGAGACGCCGAGATCGACGTCCTTCTCCGGTCCATTTCCGAGAGGGATGCGGCGTTCGTCACCCTTCAGGGCATTGCTTCCAAGCACTTCGAGCAGCTTCAGGAGTCGGTGCGGTTGTAGAGCTCCACCGGCACTCAACCTTTGCGGCACGCTCAGACGGTGATCGCTGAGCAGCGGGCGGTGATCTTGCGACAGAAGCGGCTCATCCGTTGGAATGGCATTATTCCGATGCACGATCCTCACATGGCTGCTGCTGCTGGCGGTGGCTTGCAGGTTCCTGGAATTGATCCGTCCGACCTTCCCCTCAACGCCCGGCTGTGTCGTGTCTTGGAGGATCGCTTCCCTGAGGTTCTTCACATTCCAGCCGGTGAAACTCGGCGGTTGGAGTTGATTGTCCATCCTCGCCGAGATGCTCCAGTGGCGAGTTCCGCTATTGGTCCTAGTGTGGCTTTCCCAGCTAGTCAAGCTTCTTCTGTGACTTCATCGGCGGACTCGGCTGCGGTTCCAGTCAGCTCAGCGGCGGCTACGAGCCAACCCGAGCCGACCATCGCCCATCTTCACCGTACGCCTTTGGCGACCTTGACTTCGACTCAGCGGCTTCGACGTTATGCCAACCCCAAGTCTCCCACTGCTGCAGGTCCTCGTCATCGTCCACCGGCGCCGCATCCACATCAACCGTACGCTTGTCCACTTTCCGGGGGGGGGATGGACACGAGGCTATCAGTGCCCTTTTGCACTCAAGTTCTCCTCAAGCTACTGTGTCCGATGGAGGAAGGCCCCGCTCTGGAAAGTCCCGTCGTCGGACTCGGCGGAAGAAGGTTCGTCACCTTCAGTTGAGTTCTGCTACTCAACCCGCTGTCTCTGCTCGCTCTGAAGACGACGAGGACGCTTCGAGCGAAGCTGAATTCGAGTTCGAGTTGCCTGAACCGCCCGCCGACACCGTTCCTGCGATTGCTTCGACGACTTCGGCGGGTTCTTCGTCCTCTGGTCCTTTGTTGACTTCGTCAGTCGCGGCTACTCGCCCACCGCCGGTATCTTCTTCCGATGTCGTGGCTTCGCTGCCTGTCCCGGCTACGAGCGTTTGTGCCCCAGGCTCGACTTCGACCGTCCTCGCTGGGTTGCCCCAGTCAAGTGCACCAGCCAGCGTCGTTCTAGCCGATCCTCCCACGTCTCTCCTTCTCAAGGTCTGAGCGTATCCACTACGCCAACTGACCTAGTGACTCCCGCTGTGAGTGTCCTCAGGCCGTCTCTTCCTGCGAGCTCGGCCGTGTTGACGTCCCCGTCTGGGCGCCCCACCGGAGATCTGCTGCGACCGCCCGCACTGTGACTACTCAGCTGCTTGAGGATCTCGACGCGTCTGACGACGAGGTGTTAGGGACTGGCGACGGTTCTGCACCGTCCACCGGCTCGACGAATCCTGCCGCTGGGTCGCTCTTGGATCCAATTTCTTTATCCGAGAACTCGCTGGCAGTCCTTCAGGTTCAGACTCAGCGGCCGAAGATGCTCGTCGTTCTGCTAAACCGAGAAGCCTTCATGCGGAAATCTTCAGTTCTGACGATGAGATGAGTGATGAGTCCTTGCCGCAGAGTAATCGCCACTCCTCACGGCATTCATCGACGGATTCTGGTGACGGGACGAGTTCTACCTCTGCGTCGGCTTCGGGGAAGCAGCAGCGTCGCAAGCGTCGTGTCTCGTCGAGTCCTACCGGTCACCAGTCGAAGCGGTCCAAGAAGCACAAGAAACACAAGAAGCATCACAAGACGCACCGGCACCAGAAGCATCGGCAGCCTCCGTCAACTCCTGATCCGGCTCCTGCTCAATCCATTCCGGCTGCTCCTTCGCCAAGTATGCTCCCGGTAATGTCGATTCTTCCTCAGCCGAGTTCGACTGCATCACGTCCAGCTTTGGTCACACTACCCGGCGCTCTTACACTCCCGCTGGCGACGTTACGGACCCGAGCCTCGCAAGCGGTGTCCAAGGATTGTCGCTTGACTCTTCACATGGCTCAACTCCGCGAGGTGCCATTTATGCATTTCGGCTCAGCCCGTTGTTGGAATGCGTTATTGGATACACTGAGCGGAGGGGTGCAGATGGAGCTCGTAGGAGGCAAGGGTCGTGTGCCACCTACGCCGTGTTCTCTTTACGGCATTCGAGCTTTCATGGCCGTTTTCGATCCGAGTTATCCTTGTCATCGTCTTCGGCGGATGCTCCCTGAGCTTCCTTTCTCCGTCGATACTGGAGGAAGCTCGGCGGTGTTTGGCTTCTCAGACCCGGCCTCGAACTTTGATTCAAGTTTTTGGAGATATGTGGGTGGAGCTTCGTGGCGACCGTCCCTTGGACTAGGCGGGGAGGCCCATCCAGACAGATGGCCAAATGACCCGTTATTTTATAGCTCTCTATGAGCGTCGTCATTGGATCGTCGAGTCAAGTGTGTTGATGGGTCTCCATCCTGACGTCAACCCGGCTGCCACGCCCGCTCAGCTTGCTGAGGTGTATGAGCTATGGCTGGTGTACAAGCGCGAGCGCAAACGTCGTAGTGATACCTTGCGATCTTTGGTTGTCGCTGTATACGAACAGCTTTACTCGGCGGTCACTCAGAAGCTCGGCGATGAACCTGCTCCTCTTGTGGACGCAGAGGTTTATTTCGATCCGTCCGTCCCCCATTACTCTCCCGTTAACCTTTCGTGGGTTCCTTCCGGGAGAGACTGGGTTCAATGTGCTCACGATGTGGATATAGCCGAGCCCTGGCGAGCTTGGTGGCTAACTGACCCGGCGGTTCACCCGTATAATACCTGCTTCCGCGCTCGGAACGTGGACTTTTTGGTTTTCGCTCCGCGCGGTATGGATCCTCAGGTTGTTGACGACGCGATTGAAGAAGACTTCGATCTTGCCGAACAAGCGCCTCCTGCCTATGCTCCGGGTGCTCCAACTCGGCTGAATCGTCAAGGCATCCACATCTTCACTGGGTCTTCAATCGGTGAGCTCGGCTCAGATGATGACGAGAGTGCGTCTGATGGCGACTCGGCGGACGATGGGTTGGGTTCTCCCAATCTCCAAGGCGCGTCTCCGAGTATGTCTCTGTTCGGCACCCCACTCCCCCGTGGAACGGATCCGGCTCAACCCACTTCAGCTGAGTCGGGTCCTGAGGCAACGGTTCTTCTCCCACCTGGTTCGGCGTCAGCTTCGTTGGCTAGCTCGGCGATGATACTTCTTGCCACAGCTGCGAATGTTGCATCTCCTTCCGCAGTTTCCCAAGGGATGACGTCTGCTACGACGCCCCGCCTCCAATCGTCGAGTCCGCTGAGCTCTTCCCAGTTGTCTCCGTCCGGTTCAACTCACTTGGAGTCCGGATCGCCAACTTTTTAGTTTTCTTCTTTTGACTGGGCGTCCCGTAGGTATCGTTCAGGACTTCATTTCGTAATTATATAGTATATGTAATTTCGACACAGTAGCATTCCATCTCAACTCGGCCTGTGTCGTCCGCTGAGTTGGTGTAACATTTGGTGCAATAGCTGTTAATCCTCATCTGCAACTTGCACCATTTGCAGACGGTTTTCACGCTTCTTCTGTCGTAGATAGTCAAACAGGAGACCTCCACATGACAAATTCGACAGTGGTTCCCAAGTAGGCTCGTCGTAGCCGACCCACTTAACCTTGAACTTCCGTTGTGCCCGGGACGTACTCATGGATAATGTTAGCTCATCGTCGAAAATTGCTTCGACTTCATACTGGTTCGTACTTGTGTCTGGCTCTCGGCTGTCTTCAGGCAGTAATTCTTCGTCAAAGTCAAATCGCTGAGTCTCTTCGAGGTCGGCGATTAGCCTCGTCTTTGGTCTTCCGCCGAGTTCGGTGACTGCCTTCAGACGTGATACATGAACCACTGGGTAGAACCTGTATCCACTCTTGTCGGGTAACACCAATTCATAGGCGAATTCTTCCACCTTCTTCTTCACCCGGAATGGTCCATGCCATCGGTGGGCTAACTTCTTGGTCAGGCCCGACTTGACTCGCTCCATAAACAGCCAGACTTGATCTCCTTCTTTAAACAAAGATTTGGTGGATTCATCGCCTGGTTCTGCAACTCCATCTTCGTCATCTGCTGTGTTGGGGATGGATCTTTTCTCCTTCTGGCTCAACGCTTCGTTGTGCTCTCGAGCTCATCGTGCTTTCTCTCGCACTTGGAACTCAGCTGCTAATCGAAGTGCTACTTCTCGTTGTCTGGTCGCTTCTCGGCGCCACTCGACTGCGTCCGCCGAGTTGACTGGGCGTCCCTGTCCACGTCGTATTGAACTCGTCATAGCCTTGAGTGTAGACTTGGCGTCCCAACTATGTACCAGATAGAAAGGGGTTTCTCGCCGAGTCGAATCTCTTGAGTTGTTGATAGCGTGTACCATCTTCTCGGCGATGTCATCCCAGTCGGCTTGAAGTGGGTCTTCCACGTAGACCCGTATAGTCTGAACCATTGTCTTGACTGACCTCTCTTGTTGACCGTTGGCTTGTGGTCGGTAACTCAGCATAGCTCTTGATCTCGACTGCATCATCTCGGAGAACGTTTGGAATACTTCACTTATAAACCTTGGATCTAGGTCGTGCCGTATCTGAGACGGAGCCCCGAACTGTCTGAAGACGCATTCCTCAAATACCTTGGCCACTTCGAGTGCCCCGGTGTCATTCATAGCCTTAGCGATAACGAACCCCGTGAAGTGGTCCTGGAACAGCAGTAGTGCAGTATTGCCCCGCTGAGTTCGAGGAAGGGGAATCACAAAATCCATTGACACGACTTGGAATGGATGGTCTGACACCACATTTCCCGGCGAGTAACCTCTCAACTGTGGCTTGCTCTTACTGGTATTGCAGTCCTCGCAGGCCCTAACATGTTTCACCACGTCGGCGTAAAGACCAATCCAGAAGTAGTCGGCCTTGACTCGGTGATAAGTTCTGACGATGCCTTGATGCCCTCCTTCGATCGAGTTGTGACAGTTATGAAGTATCTCGTCGACCATAGTTGACGGAATCACCAGTCTCAATGAGAGGTTCGGTTCGCCGAGTTCGCCCAGTCGGCGAGTTTCATCTCGGCGGTATAACAGGCCGTCTTCGCTGAGTACAAAGACTTCTGCGACTTTGCCGGCATTCTGAGCTCGACGGTGTGGAAGGTCCTCAAATTCACCTCTCAGGTACGCTTTCAGATCGGCCCACCTGAGTTCTTCATCTTGTGCCTTCGCGATTCGTCGTCTCCGCTCAGTCTGTACTGTCACTGGAACAACGTAGTTGGCATTCTGAGCCGTCTGGGCTGACTCCATCTGCGACCTTGTTTCGACATTCGGGGTCGTGTGGTTAGTCCGCCGAGTCGACGCCCTGCTGACTTGTTCGAATTCATCTCTACTGCTTTCAAACACAGATTCTCCAGGATTTGTTGACATGGCTTCGACATCCTGACTTCCTCCTCTTGCTCTAGCCGAGTCTTCATCCAGCTCGTCCTCAAAGTGAACTCGGCGTACTCGGCTACGATTGACTGCCGTGACAATCGGGGTTTCCGCTGGGTTGTCTGTGGCGTACAGTTCTTCGGCTACTCGGTTAATCATTCTCAGTTCTGCTTTCCTATCCGTCCCGAGAATTACTCGTCCAGCTTTAGCTTCAAGTGCTTCTGTAGCGAGAGAATCAGCCGCTGCGTTATAGTGTCGCGCGATGTGTCGATACCGGACCGAGTTGAGTTGCTTCGTGAGCTCCTTGTGTCGAGCTATCTCCACTTGCAACGTTTACTTCTTGCATGCTATCACCCCCATGAATTGCTGGATTGCAAGCCGGGAGTCACCCACGATAATCAGATCGGTTATCTCTCGGTCAATCGCCGCCAAGACCCCATTGTTCATGCCGGTGTACTCGGCGATGTTGACTGTGGTGGACGACAGGTACGCACTCGCAGCGATCTCAATGTCCCGATTCGGAAGGCGCCATTAGTATCCACGAACAACTTCCATACCCACCGTATTTAGCTGTCTTCGCTGAGCCATCAAATGACAGCACGCATCCCGCAAAGTCGGCTGGTACTCGGGCGTATAGCAGCTCTGGGTCCATTCGAACTGTCGCTGAGTTCTTGGAGGGAGGCGCAAGGTGCTTCAAGGAATCGTCGAGTCCGATAAACGGGGTTATCGACGCTTGGAGCAACTGGGCGAAGTCTACATCTCGCTCACGTACTCGCTTCACCTTCAAATCGTAGGGCGACAACATAACTGCGAAACTGACTGCGCGGCTGTACAGCGAGTGTGACTTAAACACCCACGCCAACGTGGAGAAACGGGTGTAGACGTGTAGCGTCTTCTTTGCCAAGAGAGTGTAGCACACTTTCAGCAATTGTAACAGCGCGACTACTTCTTTCTCAGCGGGATGATAGCCGAGTTCATTCTCCTTTAGTACGCGTCCGCAGAAGCGAACTGGGTGCAGCTTGTCGTCGTGGGGTTGCATCAATGTACTGCTCAGTGCCCACGCATTGGCGTATAACATTATGTGGACTTCTTTCGCCGAGTCCAAATGACGCAGAATTGGAGCTTCTGCTACCCGTCTTTTGAGCTCGGCGAATGACGCTTTTGCTGACGCCAAGTCACCCCCAGGACCAAAGTCTGTGTCCTTTAGCTGATAGGGTACCGCTCCATAAACGGCCAAGTTCTGGATCAATCGGCCGTAATAGTTAAGTGCACCGAGAAAAGCTTGCATCCCTTTCTTTGATTTCGGGAAGGAGAGCTCGGCGATCGCAGCTATCTTCTTCGCATCAGCGCGTATTCCACTCGGCGTAATCTCGTGCGACAGGAAATCAACCTGGGGTTGGACAAAGATACTCTTGGTAAAGTTGATGCTAATTCGACATTCTGTGAACCGGGCTAGTAATCGGTCGAGTGTCTCCAAGCAGGCGTGAAACGTCTCCCCTCCAAAACAGATATCATCAACAAACGACCTCCGTTTGAACACCGGAATCAAAGAAGACTGGTCTAGTTCTCCATTAGCGAACATGTCGCCGTCCGGTCCGTTGACCAGGTCTTGGACCGGATCGCAGTCAGCTTGTGATTGATGGTCCGCTTCAAACTTCGTCAGCAGACCCTGCGTTGAATCGCTGACTCCGCCGAGCTCGACTCGCCGAGTTCCCGACTCGGCTTCAGCAATAGCCATTCGTTCAGCAAACAACTGCCATCCTCCCTTTGGTTGAACGTATCCCCATAGAGCGTTGTCGATCAGTCTCTGGTAAATCATAGGCGCATTCTTCAATCCAAGCGGCATGCGTAACCATTCAAAGTGTCCAAGTGCACAGACGAACGCTGAGATCTGCCGAGCTCGGCGTGTCATCAAGACTGCCCAGAATCCACCCGCAGCATCGAGCGAGCAAAACCACAAGTAACTCTCCAATTCGGTAAGCAGATCATCGACTAGTGACATAGCGTATTCCATCGGCGTCGTAACCGCATTAACTAGTTTATAGTCAATGCATAGCCGAATATCCACACCATTTTTCTTGAGCACTATCACCACTGGCGAGGCCCAAGGGCTGCCCGAGAATGATATCAACCCAGCTCGAAGCAGCCCTTTCAACAACTCGTACAGTTTGCTCAAGTGGCGGAAAGGTATCCGCCGAGCTCTCTGCTTAATGGGTGCGTGTCCTTGAACGTCGATGTCGCACAACGCTCCGTACGCTGGAGGCGGCAGGGCATTACCACTTGAAATCATTATTCATTCGTGCTTTTTCAGCTCTGCCACCAACCTAGCCGACTGTGCTGGCGTATAACTACTCGACTTGACGTTTGCAGCGCCATAGTCGAGTTTTGTAGGCTCAACTTCAGTGGGGTCGGGAAGGAAAGCTAGCTCGTGAGCGTAGTCCGTCAACTCCAGATCTGTCCCACTATGCTCAAAGATGTCGGTCTTACCATCGTCAACATCATCCTCTTGCTCGTCTTCGGTCGCGGCGATAGCCAAGTAGTGTTGTCTCAGGGTTTCAGTTGGGTCTCTCGTCGAGTTGCACTCATCATCTTCAGTTTGTCTTCAACCGTAGTCAATTCCGCCGTGGTCGAACACCGTCGCCGCTGAGTTCGTTACTCCGACCTCAGCTATAGTACCTTCCAACAGTGATACCTCTGGTACATCATAGTTGTCGTTCGCGTCAGGGCCCGTTTTCGCTGACCACTTCCGAACCGGTTTCAGCCTCCATATTCTCCAACGCTGAGTCCGCCGTAGCTGGGTCGTCGTTCGGCTTTATTCCTTCACGTAGTAATACCTCCCGACCATCATAATCCTTTGTTACGTCGGAGTGCTGACCCGCTGAGTTGGTTGTGACGGCAGAACTAACTTCCGTGCATGTAAACGCGTCTTCGGTATAGCTGACATCCTGCCGACATGCTGTGGCCACGTCCGTGGCACTCTCAGTGTTCCAATCCGCTGACGCCGAGTCCACCACCGCTGACTGGATAATGCAGGCTTTTGGCGTACCCATCGCTGAGTTCACCACGGCTGCAGAACTTAACCCATCGACGCCAGACTCGGCTCGTGCCTCACCTTCATCACTGTTGCTACTGGTATTCGCCGTCCAGCTCAGTCCTTCACTGTTATCCTCGAAAAGAATACCTCCAGCTTGGAATTCGCAGTCATCACGCTGGGGCACTGTACCGCTGAGTCTGCTACGACGGCTGGACAAACTTCCACGCGCCCACACTCGTTCCTCGCGTAGTTGGTCATCCGATGGCACACCGGAACAGCTCCCAAGTCATTTTTTGCGGCTGGTTCTCCGAGCGCCGAGTTCGCCGTCACCACATGGTTACTCCCAGCACTTATAGTGGTCAGGGTGCTCACAGCTGAGTTCACCTCGCCCACAATACTTGGTCTAATGACTCCAAATTTGGCTCGGTTGTCAATAACGGGTTGGGCGTCACGTAGGACGTGTTTGGAGCGTCCTTGCGGGTCTCCTTCCGTTATAGCTGAGCCTTCAGTCGTCGACACGTCTTCCTTGGCCCTTACTGCACTTGTTCCTTCAACCGCTGAGTTCGCGTTGACGTCAGAAATGGCGCCATCGCCTTCAAACTTTGACAGCTGATAGGAGACATCTTGGCCATTGTGTAGCACCGGCGTACGATCCGCTCGGACGTCAACCAGCTTGAACGCTGAGTTTATAGCCGGGTCACCCCTTGTCATCCCTGAAGTCGATATGGCGTCGGCGTTACCGCGACGCCTCTCGTCTTCGTCGGCTTCTATATCAGCTTCGATCCTTCTTCAGCGTTCGGCGCATGTTAACTCTGGTCCATTTTCCACTGGAGGGGGTCGTTTTTTCCACAGCCGTCAAAATAGGGTATTTTGTCTTTCCCCAGCTGGCGGCTGGTGTGACAACCAGTCCTCGTACAGTCGTTGTTCTTTCTGCAGCAAATCTTTACCCATCGCAGACCCAAATGCCAATATCTGCCAGTCACGGTATTTCGCCGAGTTCACGCGGACATATCCCTCATTGGCTAGTACTCCGTGTGGTTGCCATTTTATCACATAAAAGTGAGGTGGGCACCAGACTGACGTCGGTCGTACGTTCGTAATCAGGACATGGGTTGGTCTTCCTCGGCGATTAAAAACAACCGTTGGAATCCAACCCTTCGTCCGTCGCACCCACAACTCGTGCGTCGACTCACTGGGTTGTCGCCTGGGTAATTTGAACTCAGCGGTCATCCGACTTTCGATCGTCAACCCGTCTGGTGGCCCACATGGGACATTTGGTCCGAACTCGGTCTTGGTCGGTGCATTACTTGATCGGATGAGTGGGATCACCATCTCATCGGGTAGCTTTACCGCCGAGTTGTACAGATCCAGACGGATTCCAGCTGGGATCATGAAGTCGGTGCCGAGAATCAAATCGACTCCGGCATGATGAGGCATTATCCATACTTCAAACTCGTATGCCACTTCCCAGCCGAGTGTCACCTTCACCACTGCTCTTGACGTTGTCACCATCCTGTCTTTACTTATTCCTTGTATGTCGATTCGCTTATCTCGGCTGGCCACTCTCTTGAGACGCAGTTTCCTCGCGAAGTACTCACTAATCGCCGAGACATTTGCTCCGGTATCCAATAATATCTTGGTCCTTCGGTCGTTCACTGCACCCAATACTAGGGCTCTCATTCTAACTCGGCGATCAAACGTCTGTGCTGACCACCATCCCAGCCGTTCTCCCGGAAGCAGCTTCATAATTCTGGTACGATGCACAGCCTGGTCTGACTGCCGAGTTACACTTGCAATCGCTCGGTGGTTATCATCTAACTCACCGAGCTCACGTTCAATTCCGTCGATTTCACACATCCAATTGCCATCCCCGCTTCTTCCCTCGGGCCGTCCTGCTTCGCCTACGAAGGCAAACAAGAAGTTTGCCTCAACTGCAGGTTCAGCTGACTGTGGCAGCCCGGCATATTCCAACCCAGTCAGTGTTGGCGGGCCGCCGAGTTTAAATCACTCGGCGCGTAAAGGTTTTGCCGGTCTTCTGGCACTTGCGACTTGTCGACAGAGTTTTTTACGAACGCAGCCAGCTTCTCATATTGACGAAACAGCTCCTTCATGGACTTGTCTGCAGAATTTGCAGCGTCGTCGACAGTAGTGAGCCGAGTGCCCCATTCTTCCACAAGCTGCACAAGGTCCACGTTGAGTGTTGTCGCGTGATCCATCTCCACGGCTCGACTGTTCTCGTTGGTTGTACAGTCGCGGAGGTCGGTTCGCTGAGTTTCCCCAACTTCGATTTGAGCCATTCTGGTCTCCCGCCGAGTTCTCTCGGCGGTCCGGTGTATTTCCTTTATCATTGGAAACGCCGGCGTCTATGTAGTCGTCGTCTTCCGCTGAGTCGTGTCCTCCGGACTGGTCCTCATCATCCCATTCGTCTTCGGAGTTGTACGGACTCGGCGGGTTCTGGTCGAGGCGTTCTTCCCCGTCAGAGTCAGCGTCAACGACAGTGACTCGGCGGTCGCGGTTCTCTTCCTTGCGACTGCGCTTCTCATCTCGACGTCCATCTCGGCGTTCATCGCGACGGCTTTGATCCTTCCGCTTATCGTCTCGGCCTCGTGCGATCACGAGTCGGTCGCGTTGCTTCTTGCGCTTTTCACCGAGGATCCGACGATTGATTATCTGCTCCACCTTACTGATGTCTTCCAACTGCCAGGGGTACATCAAATCCATCACATCGTCATCACCACAATGCAGCAAGAAGTGTTCGACATGGTCAGCTGCGTCGGCGCCACCCTTCTCGTACTGGATCTTGGCTGTCCGAGCATACCCGTTGAGTCGGATCAGGAAGTCGCAGATCGGTTCGTTGACTTTGCGTCTCGCCGAGTAGTAACGAGTGCGGGCGGATTGGTCGAACTGTGAGCAATAATAATCCAGGAACGCCTCGCGAAGTAGTTTCCAACGTCGCTGAGTCTTCTTCGGCAGCTGCCTGTACAAACTCTTCGCCGCGCGTCCCAAGAATAGCGAGAAAGGTTCGCACCAGGCACTTTGGGGCATCCTGGTGCTCTTCATCTCGTAGATGAAACGCTTGAGCCACTGGAGCGACGCGTCAGAGCGGTAGCGCTTTCCTTCGAACTCGGCGATTTTGTCGAGTGAGGCGTGGGTTCGGACTTCTAGGTACTGCGTCGAGTCTTCTGCAGCCGCGTCAAAGCTCAAGTTTCGGATGTAGTCCTTCACGGTTTCTTCACGGTTTCCTCTCACGTCGAAGGCGTCGTCGGCTTCCTCCTCGTAAGCTTCAGCCTCGTCTGCAGCGTCATACAATTCACGGTAACGACCAACATTCCGCTGTCCACGACTCGGCGCTCGCTGAGTCGGGTTTAGCTTCATTGGAGTCAGCATGTGGAAGTCTTCGAAGTACGGAGTCCCTTGCGTAGCGCGGAACACTTCACGTCTCTTCGTCTCCGGAGTCTTCGGCAAAGGAATCTTGCTTGGGTCTTCGCCGAGTGGTTTGAACTCGGCTACTCGGCTGTACACCTTCTTCGTTCCACCAGGGGCTTTCTCCAATCCAAACGCCACTCTCAACTTCGTCTTCCATTGCCAGAGCTCAGCTCCACCACGGGTCAGACTCCAGTCGGACAGGATGAGGCTGTTTGGTCGGCTGTTGCACCGATAGCCCATCGCCTTCAACAGCAACACAGTTTCTTCCACCAATTGATTGATGTTGGCTGCACGCACCGGTTGAGTTAGCTCAGGACCCAACATCGGCCACTTCGCCTGCGCCATCGCCACAGGCGCGAACATCATCATCCATTCCGATCTCGTTCTCATCTCCTCGCCGCGTTGAGCCAACACTTTATTGGCGCTCGGCATATCGGCGTTCCTCGTCACTTTCGGAAAAAAGGGCGGACGGTCCCCTTGAGCAACGCCATGTTCTTCTTCATCTTCTTCATCGTCCGCACCTTCGTCGAGCTCGGCGGATAAGTTGCGCTCGACAGGACGTGGAGCTCCCATGCGTCCCACCTGCAGCGTCAACTCTTCCACCTCGCCAAGTAGCTCGGCGGTAGTCTTCGTTTCTCCGAGCTCAGCGGTCTCGGCCTTCTCTTCATACTCTCCTTCACTTGCATCTCCGGTCTCGCTCTCCTGGTCTTGGCCATCCTCGTCGAACTGGACGGTTCGTCCCACCTCCATCGTCATGGCGATGAGTCGTTGATCCGCCGGGTCCGACCTCGCGAGAGGCGATCCTCCAGCCGTCGCTGGGCTTCCGTCGCTCGGAGTTGCTGATCCCTTGACCATCTTCACTCTTCTCTTTCTCTTCTTCTTAACTTGGTTAGCTGGCACCTATAAAAACAAGCATACACTCCTGTTCCCGGGTCGCGGCACCAGTTGTGGTGTAGTAGAACACACAAATACCGTCAGATGTGGATTCCTTACACAAACCACAACGAATCGCCGAGTTAGGTCGGCGGTTGTATGGCCTGCGCAGAGGGTGGTCCCCTCGCGGGCCGGCCCTTTCGGGACAGACGAGTGGCTCGTTTCCACTCTGTTCCGACTAACCAAGTCAGATCACTTCCGAGGCTCCGCCGAGTTTGGTTTGGCTGAGCTCGTTCACAACCCTGTGCCCTCCACCAAAGGATGGACGACGGCGCGCGAGCGCTTTTACAGGTCACCGAGCGCAGAGGCTGCTCAGCTAGAAGTGTTACGGCACCCGGGCTATCCGACGTACCAGCCCGCTGAGTATGCGGGACTTTCTTTCGCGCGTAGCAGACTTTGTCCTACCTGGACCGACCTAATCTCTTGGCGCTACCAGTCAATACCCTACAAGCTATGCCTCTCGAGTATTGACGGCAGGCATAATCCAGCCCTATGCAGGGACTTACCGGAAAAGTGTACACGTGTCTTGGACTAGGCAAATTCTGCTCTCTTATCTTCTGGGAGCCCTTTCGGCTCCCCCTATTTAATCCTATGCTTCCTATACAAATATCTAGTGAAATGTAGTCGTTTCGAATCTCTACCGACCCTTCAGCTGAGTTCGGGCGACCGTTGAGCTCAGCGGCTATCGGGATAACATATCCGGACAGATCGCCGAGTACTTACAGTGATCCTTTGTTCCTAAGCTCTGGGTTATCAGACCGAGCCGATTCTTGACCTAAAGTTGGTTGGCGTATGGTCGAATCTGGAAATCCTTACACCACAGAGGCGCCCAGCGCCTGGCGACGCTGTCGCACGCCATGGTGGCGCTTCGGCACATAATCTGCCCGGTCGTAAGCGTCAACGACGTCAGGGCAATTATGCCGGAGGATAACCTCAAACGCCCATGAGTTCTGTGAGTGAGGGTAACCCCTCCACTTCACCAAGTACTGAATACGATCCTGGCGTCTACGCCACGCCACAAGGCGTTCCACGTGAAAGTGGAGCTCCCCATGCTTATATAGCAGAGCAGGAGGATGCCTTGCCTCAGCTGGGCTCTCGCGGGGAGAGTCAGCACTTGCCGGAACGGCGTCAGCGTCCATATGACGCCGGCGTCCACGACGCGAACGTTCACGATTACCGCCCATTGGTCGATCTCGAAGAGATGATCCACCTTGTGGATAGGTTAGAGCCACCACTGTTGACTCACAACCAGGTCTTTGACCTTGAGCGTCCAGTCGCTCGGCTGAACGTTCAGCTTGCCTTGCTCCTGCATCTCGAGCACTTCGCTCTGCTACCTGTGGCTCTGCCAGATGCTTTTGATCAGTCATCTGTGGATCCACCAATTGCTGTCGTTCAGCCCCCCGTGGCTCTACCACCTGCTGCCCTGCAGCTGTCCGTGGTCCAGCCACCGTTCGTGCCAACGCCTCCGCGCTCACCTGAGCAGGGTCTTGATATGGCTTAAGCAAGCCAACAAAGAAGACCGGATGCGTGCGCATCTTCTTCGGAAGGTTGAGCGTATACGCTAGGCCCTTCCTGGCCACGACCGTGATCGGTCCTATGAACCGAGGTCTTAACTTCGTCTTGAAGACTGCAGACACTGCATGCGTAGGTAGGTTCTTAGCGTTTAATAAAATTTGGTCACCGACCTCAAACCTCTCAACATTGCTTCTGCCCTTGGCATCTGCATGTTCCTTCTGCGTGTTTTGGCTTTCAGCCATAGCGTCGCGTAATTGACGCATTACGCTCAGTCTCAAAGAGACAAAGTCATCGACTTGCTTGCGAACCGCAACAGGACTGACATCAGCTAGCCGCTCGGCTATACCTCCCCCATCAAGCCCTGAGCCACTGTGTGGCGGCGTCAGTGGGACGCGAAGGTTAACCAAGCCGTTCACATAGAACGGAGTGTAGCCTGTCGAGGCGTGCACTGCATTATTTAATGCGAACTCAGCGAGTGGGAGCATCTGGCTCCAGTGTTTTGGCACCTCAGCGCATACGCTTCGGAGGGTATCCTCCACAACGCGATTCACGCGTTCGGTTTGACCATCGGTCTGCGGATGGTTCGCTATGGACATGTCCAAACGAGTGCCGAGCACTCTGAAGAGGGACGTCCAGAACTTCGCGGTGAAGCGCGGGTCTCGATCCGAGACAGTTGCCTCAGGCAAACCATGTTGGCGAAAGGCTCGGTCTAAAAACAGCAAAGCTGTACCTTCACCATCAATGGTGTCTGGCACTGCCGCTAAATGAGCCATCTTGCTCAATCGGTCTACAAAGACCACTATACCCGTGTTTCCCGCCTTATCCTTGGGAAGGCCAAACACAAAGTCCATACTCATGGACTGCCAGCAATACTTGGGGGCAGGCAAACTCGCCAATGGCGCTGCCGTGTTCGGCGCGGACTTTGTCTGTTGACACGTCTCACACGTGCGTACATAGGTGCCGACCCTCTTATACATCTTGGGCCACCAGTACATCGAGCTCACCGAGCCATAGGTCTTCTCCCGACCTAAGTGCCCGCCCACGGGCGTATCATGAACCTCATAGAGGATTCGATACTTTAGTTCATCATAAGGAACGACTACACGAGGGTTATCCTCAGAGTCAGTGCTATAGTACAGCAGACCACCATCGAGCGAGTATCGATGCAGCCTCGCGCGTAAGCGCCCAGACAATTCCTTGTCAGAGTCTTTAAACTCTTCGCTCCCAGGAGCCCGTAGCAGCGCTACGCACATGTCGTCTTGTGCGTACGCTCCGCGTATCACGTCGAGCACTGACGACGTCACTGTCGTGACATGAGCTAACTCGTAGTCGGGCCTGCGCGAGAGCGCATCGGCCACTACATTAAGCCGCCCCGGCTTGTACTTCACCTCAAAGCTATACTCGGCAAAGAAGGAAAGCCATCTTGCCATTCTCCGAGAGAGATGAGGCGACTGTGTCGCAGTGCGTAGCGACGCATGATCAGTAAAGATCACAAAAGGCTTGAAGCCTAGCAGGTGTACCCTGAATTTGACTAGAGCACAAGTAGCCCTTTGTCATGAACTGGATAGTTCTTCTCTGCAGCTTTGAACTGGCGAGACTCAAACGCAATCACGCGCTCACACCCGTCGGCTCTGCTTGTAGTAAAGCACAACCGATTGCAAAATCGGAGGCGTCACAGACGACGCTAAACGGACTATCCGGGTCCGGTAGCGCAAGGATCGGAGCCTGGAGGAGGCTCCCCTTCACAGCCTCAAAGGCTCCGTCGTGCTCGACGTTCTAGCACCATGGTACGTCCTTCTTAAGGAGATATGATAATGACCGAGCCATCTCCGCGTAGTTCGCGCTGTACCAGTGCAAGTAATTGGCTAAGCCTAGCCACTTGCGTAAGTCTTGTTGGTTCTTGGGAACCGGCCAGTCCACGATGGCCTTGACTTTGGCAGGTTCTGCCCGTAAGCCACCCTTCCCAATGAAGCACCCGAGCAAAGGTATCTCCTCCGCGCCAAAGACGCACTTGTCCAAGTTGGCATACAACTTATTAGTGCGCATGCACTCGAGCACCGCTCGCAAGTGGTCAATGTGGCTATCCACGTCTGACTTTCCGTGCTCGGCACGACTATGGACGAATATATCGTCACAGTACGTCTGAGCGTACGCCCGGTGGGGCCTAAACAACTGCGTTACAAGACGATTGAACGTTGCTGGTGCGTTCGACAGCCCCTGGGGCATGACCAGCCACTCCCAGAGCATACCGCTCGGAGTACCCACCGCTGTCAGCGGAATGTCGCTCGCTCTCATGAGCAATTGGTAGTAACCATCGACCAAGTCGAGCGCACTGTACAACGTACAGCCTACCATGTTGTTCTGCAGAACATACTTGCGAGGAATCAGCGTTTGCGCCGGGATAGTGGCCGCATTTAGCTTGTTAAAAGCATGAACAATGCGCCACTTGCCGTTCGGCTTTCTGACACAGAACGTGGGTGTCGAGTGCGGAGACTTACTCTCGCGCACCATCCCTGCCTCGTGCTTCGCACGGAAGAATGCGTCAATGACGTCACACTGCTCTCTCGGCAAAGGCCATTGCCTTGTTACGCAGTATTTGGTTCCAGGAGCCAGGTCAATTTCATGACACACGCCTCGATCCGGAGGCAGGCCCGTCGGTGGGTCTTTCGAGACAACGTCTCCATACTCCTTCACCACCGGGTAGAAGGGATCCGAAGGATCTTTGAGGATCGTCGATCCACTTCTTGCGCTCAGCGCCTTCTTGGTGTCCTCTAGGACCGCGTCGTTCACGACGGATGAGGAGTTTAACTCCTCCTCAGGTCCCAGCAGGACCACTTCGGCCAGCTCGTCTGCCTTCAAGGCTTCACCAAACTCGGCAATGGACATCACGTCCAGATCTAGCAGAGCATCTGCAGCGGGTAGAGTGTCAAGGCTGATATCGCCTTCTACCTCCCCCGTCACTCCGTTCGCGAGTGTATACAGCTGCTCACAGCAATCACGTGGAGCCTCACTGCTCGTCACGTTGGACACATCGTCTGACGTCGAAGACGTCACAGACGCCCTGCGTTTTCTTCTCCTCTCCCTCCGTGACCGAGCCCGGCTGGATGAGGGCGGTGTGGCGACATCTTCGTCACCACCACCGGGTGTAGCAGCACCATCACTCCTCGAAGAGGATACAGTGTCTCGCAAGACACTCGGCTGAAAGCCAAGAGGTTCTTGACCTTCACACAGTGAACTAGGTGTCACTTCACCTGCATCTCCTGGGCCACGCCCATGATGCCTCGACTCGCAGTCGACCGCGGCCCTCGGGTCACGCAGCGGTAGGTCATCGACCCGATTCGTACCACTCAGTGGATTACGCGCCACTCTGCGCTCGTCCTCACCAGGACCCAGCAGTTGGTCATTGACCTGACCTGCACCCCTCAGCGGATAACGTGCCGCACCACGTACGCCCTCAGGGAAAACAGCAACCTCGTTGCTAACAATTTCGGACATACCAATGTCCAGCACTACGGCTGCCTCGTGCTCGCGCCAAAAGCGCTTCTGCTTCCTAGCAGAGGTGGGTTCATGACTCACCAAAATTCCACTAGGAGCAGGGTGCGACGCACCCAGCGTTTTCGACTGCCAGTCGATCCCTGGCTCATGGCGTTCCAGCCATGCCATATCAAAGATGAGGTCATACCTCGCATCCAGGTCTAACAGCGTTCCACGCTATCGAAGTTCTCAAACTTCACTCCAAGGTCGACAGAGACCTTCGGCACAGTTACCAGTGTCCCCGTCGCGCGACGGACAGAGATCGTATCTCTCGTTGGCACTTCCAGTGCCTCAGCATACAGCTGACTCCCTTCCAGGGTGGAGCGACGGGCGTAGTTGCCCGAGGCTCCCGAGTCAATCAAGACTCTCCATGGATTTGCAAAGCCCTTCACGTTCGCTTGAACGACCAGCAAGCGCGGCTTGCACACACTCTTCTCGTAAAAGAGCTCAGCTCTCTTCGGGGCTAAGCCCCGTTGCCCTCTACCTCTCCGAGGCACAACAGAACTCAGTTCTTCCCCAGTAGGCCGCCCCGCGCCTACTGGGAGTTGCCGTTTCCCGGTGATGACCCGAAGGGTTGGCTCGCCGGAGCCTCGCGCTTCTTGCGCAGAGGGCAATAGGCCCTCAAGGGCTTAGTGCTATTGCCCACAAAGCATCGGCGGATGCCGGTGCGCTACTCCGCAGCAAGAAGCTCCGCTTCTTCATCTTCAGCATAGCTGAGGTCCATCGGCTCTGGACCGCTCGAAGAGCTTGCGCTACCAGCGCTCCAAACAGGTCGCGCCGACCTGAAGTTGTGCTCGGCATTCAATGCCACATCCACTGCCTCTTCGAAAGCGTTAGGATGTACACGGAACAGATCCGTTCGAGCTGCGCTCACACGAAGTCCCTCCATGAACACGGTCACGCTGACCAGCTCCGGAAGAGGGTCCGCCGCCAGTCCGGCGATAAGAGTTCTCAACTCTTGGACATAGTCCAATAACGCCTTCTTACCCTGGCGGGTAGCAAGGAACTTCGACCGGATAAGGTACGCCTGATTAGGCGGCGCGAATACGCGCGAAAGCTGTTGCTTCAGCGGATCCCAAGTGGGAAATGCAGCGTCAACAGACGTTCCGCACGGTAGTGCCCATTCGCGAGCGCGACCTCCAAGCCTGGAGATAGCCAGCGCCACGCACTGATGCTCAGACTGGAGCAGGGCCGATCCCATGGCCATCTCGACCTCACGGGTCCAAAGAAGAAGATTCTCTCCATCCTTCCCCTCAAAGGTTTTTACGCTCACCATGAGCGGTTTCAGTCTCATAGCCTCTTCACGCGTCATCGACGCCGCCGCCGTTGCGGCGCTCATCTTCTCTTGGACGTGCTCCAAGAGCGCGTTCTCGTAGCGGGAGAACGATGTCAGCCTGGCGGTGACCGCCTCTGGACCTTGCGATGCAAGATGAGCCACGCCCTCCGGGCCAAGCAAGAACATAAGCTTAGTAAGCGCGTCCTGCTGCGCCGGGGGCAAATTTGCGAACACAGGGTGTTCCATCCTCGCAGAGGAAATAGTCAACCGACTCAGGAGCGGGATTGACTACGAGTGCTACCAAGTGCAGCGGGGCCGCCGTAGCGTTAGCGTCAGAGGAAGACGCTCGACTCAAAGAGTCACTAATACTAAGTTCCTTATCCAAAGGACACTTACAGCCTAAGCCCAGGGCTCAAAGTTAATACCTTAACTTTATCCTTCAAAACCAGAAGTGTTTTATTTACTATTATTGCGGCCAAGCCGCCTAGGGATCTAGCATAGTTAAACTAAATCAAATGCATAACGTGTGGCTTTCAGCCAACGTACTGAGAGACCTTGTTAACTCTCCAACTTATGTACTGACCGTTTGTTAACTCTCCGGGTATTTCGTACCCCTGTGTGTTCCACACCATGTAACCCCGTTACAGACTATGAGTTGGTCGCGAGGGGTTGGAATCTTCTTTTCCCATAGGCTCTCAACACGACGCTGAACATAGGCACGCATATTCATCACGCACAGTAAGTCATTGAAGTGGGTTGGTCCTTCGGGAAGTCGTTCTTGTTTGCGAAAGCGTGCCACATCGTTACAGGCTCCTCGAAAGACTAACGCAGGCGCCTCGCTGCTAATTGCATCGCTCCATGAAAACCCACCGTCAACGTAGCGGTCAGCGGAAGCAGGAATCTTGGCTACAATGCACGGAATCATAACTCTGCTGTTTCCATAATCTCCACGTTTCGCAAGATCGCACAACTCGTTGATAAAATCCACCATTTTATTACCAGAACACCGCTCACTATCGCCTAGAAGATCGTGGACTAGGGATTAAGCAATCGCCACCTCCGGGCGTGTCGATGCTCGCTCTGCGGTCTCGAACGTCCTCTTGAGGCCTTCTGGAACCGCGCGAGTAGCTGGTGCTTGGATGGGCTTGTTGTGAGAATAGAATTTGGGACAGAGCATATTACAGTCGTCTACACAACACATTTAACATTATGTTGTCTCATACGGTAGGTCTATGTGTGTGGCTGAAAAGCAGCGGGAGTCGATGGGAAGAATACGGTTCATGTTTTGCACCGGTGCTCCTGCTGATTATGAGGTGCTGACCAAAACAAATGCTTGTGTTTCTGGTATTTCCTCCTTCATCACCCAATTATTCCATATGTAAAAATAGCCCTTCCCTCTTCGTCTGCGTCCACCTAGCCGCCTCCTCGTCCGATTAATTCTGCAGTGACCGACCGACCCGCAATCCCACCTTATTCGGATTCTCCGTGTGACTGCATGACACCAACCCATTTTCGGTTGGTCCGCTCGCTCAGCCAGTCTTGCCGTTACGCTCTGCAATTGAGGTCCGCTGTGTCGGCTGAATCTAGTTTCCCGTAGGCTTTCCAGTGTACGACGAACTCGCGTAGTTTTCTCCCAAAACGCGCTCGCCCCCAGTCATAATGTCCTAAATGAGCTCGACTTCATACTCTTCCTCGTCTTGATCGCGATGCAAACTGCCTTCCGGTAGCAACGCCGCTTCAAAATCGAAACGATCTGGATCTTGAGCCACCAATCTTGCGGTCTCCCGATCTGGAGATTCACGGCCTGGTTCCAACTTCGACACATGAACTACGGGGAATACGTGGTACTCAGATCCGGCGATCTCTCGTCGTAAAAATGAGTCAATGACTTCGGCTACTTAGAATGACGCATGCCACATGTGCGCAAACTTGCGCGTATATCCCGCTTTTACGGGATTCAAACGCAGCCATACATGGGTGCCGCTTCTATTTTTGAGGACACCTCTTCTTTGTAGCGTTGGGCCATTTCCTGAATTAGCTTGCTCGTAGTGGTTTGGTATACGATAGCGCCATTGTCATATGTGTTTGATCTTCTATTCATTGGCTTATTCTACGTCAGTACGTGGCTCTCAGGCTCGGCGTCGCTTAGATCCTAGCAGAATCATAGCTTCTAGCGTAGTTCGTGATTCCCATTCATGTACTAAGTAGAAAGGTGTTCCCCCGCGAACTCGATCTCTGGCAAAGCACGACTCTGCTAATCGAAAATAAAAAGGGATACATCGATCGAGCTAGTAAAGTTTGACTTGTCGTTTTAAAAAACGACCCCTTTTCCTGGAACTGCTACGTAAGTAGTACATACAACCCAATAAGGATTAATTCAAGGATGAAATATGTGGTCCACAGAAAAAGTAGGTTCTGTGTCATTAGAAATTTCTAATGAAGTACTCAGATATTATCAATTTCCGCATAAAAACTACAGGTTCTTTTTTTGCTACAGGGTTTTTACGGCCTAGCACCGCAAATTATGATATTGAGCAGGTGAAATGAAGTGAAAATGATATGTTTTCTTTAACAGCTTAGAAAGGTATACTAAGCAAATCCAAACTGTTGTTTTAAGTAATAGCGACGTAGGATTTTAAATTGCTGTCCGTAAAATATAAACCGAGCAGGTGATAAAGAAGTAAAGGATATGTTTCATGGATCAGCTCAAGAGGTTTAAAATGTGCTATGCACTTTTCAATGCTGCGATCGGGGGTGCGGCCCGTTGCTTAAGAGCGAACATTTAATTGATGGTCCCAATCACTGTGTCATTGCAATGTGCGTCAACTTTGAACAACACAATTTCGATATTGTGAACTCCCTGAGGGAGAGGTACAATGTATAGCGCAGTGTTTTGCTTGAAACCACTCATCGACGAGAAACAGGCTTTAGATGCTTTAACAGATTGCCGTATTTGCGATGGTCTGTGAGCAACTGAACATCAAGGTATGCAAGATGGCGGTTCGCTATCAGAACCCAACCAAGCGATTTAATATCCTTTGGCAACCGGTCCCAATCGTAGCCTCCAGCCACAAGTTTCGATCGCTTGTCTACGCTTATCGTAAAGCATGTTAAATGAATGACCCAGCTAATGTTTTACAAACTCCTCGAAACGCGTATTGACCATCGCGTTACGAAATAAGTTTAATACTCTCGGACCCATACATGCGAAGATATTTTTGCGAACACCTCAATAGTCCGCAACCATAATGCTTTGGTAGCCTCTATATCAAACACATTTCGACAAATGCGTTAATGTGTGGATGTTAATTAATGAATTTGTAGATACGTTCATGCACAGATGTAGCAAATAACAGCTGCAACAACTTGCTCACCTCCGCAGCGACGAAGTATGACCCATGTTGGGCAAAGGCCACCGCAGTAGGTGAGCTTGCTGAGAATTTGCAGCTGTAAAGAAGCTGGAAAGAAATTTTGTCGGTGGATTGAAAGTGACCACCTCTTTCAAATAATAATACCCTTTCGATTAACAATATATAGAGGTATTATTCAAATCAGTAAATAACTCGGCAGCCAGCATTATATAATATCAACGTATCCAACATCAATTTTAAAAGAGTACTACTTTTCCTCGTGGAATACTATTGTTGTATTTCCGCTAAGCACTACCAGCCCACCTCTCTCGTTTTTTTAAACTTACCGGAAAATCGAGTGCATAATTATTAATCTCGGTTTGCTTTTACCCATCTCGGTTTTACACATAAAAATAAGCGAGATTTCATCTGTAAAGCTCAATATACACTAATTTGAAACTAGTCGTGCTTTCGCGCTTAAGTGAAGTTTTTAAAGAAAGACACAGGTGTTGGATTGATCTTGGCAATCGCATTAATCTAGTATGCTTGGTTTGAAATATGAATGAGTAGCTTACAAGGTGCAACGAAAAATTTTTAATGCTGTGCTCCAATCTAAATACCACAATTAGGCATGGCATGACTAATTAGAATGAACACTACACCTTTGCCAATCCAAACGGGTGGTGTGTAAACCAAAACGGAGTAAAGTAACCGAAGTAACATCTAAATTTGAGGAATAATTTTACAAAATTAGTTTTTAAAGCAATGTAGATTTAGTGTAGTGCAAACTGGCAAGAACGCGAGTGACACATCCAGCAATACGAACTACGGGCGCGCTGCGGACTGGAGTACACACAAAGATGTAAGGGGGCGTGAAAGCTGCGTATGGGCGCCAGAACACGAGAGTGTGGGTGCACACTGTAACGGGGTAAGAGATACCGTCACTAGCTTACACTATAGTGTGGAAGCTCGCAATAGTAAAACTAAGTCTTAGGTTTGTGTCAAATTCAACTCTGATTTATTTAGGACCAGGGCGGCTACCCCTGGCATCGTGTGAACCACTCGAACACATGTCTATACCTGATTGGTCAATAAGTGAGTCTGGCTCCTCACTATCAACCAATCAGATCATGACACCTTGGCACACGCTACCAGTGTGCCACTTTACCTACTTATGTAATAACTAAAGAAATATCTACCTACTTATGTAATTGGGGTTGGGCCCATTACATCACCCTCCTCTCTAAGTTGCGCTTACGCAACATAAGCGCACGGAACACATTTGAAGAAAACTCGAAAACCGACAAGACGGAGACATCGGAGACATCGGAGACAGCGCGAAGGGCGGCGGCGCCAGCGCGTCGCTGGCGGTGGTAACAAGGGCAAACCCAGGGTCGACAGGTGCGCCACGAGCTCTGGATGTGCTGCGAGGACCGTCACTGCGCCTCTTGGCTCCCAGGACACACATCGACGAAGTGCCCAGCGTACATGCGACTTAGAAGACTCCGAGCTGGAGGCATTTGGATCACGGACACGAGGAACCTCACGAAGCCGACTTCGTGGCGCAGTGGTCAATGCATGGGGCTTCCAGTCAGAACGCCAGGGTTCGATTCCCACCAGCCGCATTCACTCACGCACACGCGAGTGTTGTTTTGCTGCCAGAGCGGAACAGCTTCGAACATCTCGAAGACATGAGACTTGTCGACGGAAGTCAACCGCTTGTGCAACCCAAGTGAGCACCACGTTGTCACCACTGGTGTCACCTGAATCAGGTACTTGTTGGCCACCGTGTCGCCACTGGTAATCGAAGTCATTTCGGCGCAGTTGTAGCGTGTCGGGTTGACAACACTGGTCACCGGTTCGATGTCGCCGGTGGTTTCTTGTTTTTATTCTTGTACTGACAAGCTGTGTCAGTGTTCGCCGCGGCTCACGCCGACGTTGCACACGTCGGAGCGCGACATCGTTGTCGCCTCCTCGTGCGGGTCGTTCTCGTGGCCGTTCTCGATCTCGTTCACGGTTTCCGCGGGGTGACCCGCGGAATTCTTCTTCTCAAGCAGCATGGTCTCATACTCGTGGACCACGTCCGGAACGTCGCGGAGAAGGTTGGCGCGGGGCTCCCACGTATCATGCTTCGGAGAATAACCGAGCCGACGTACCAGATAGCGGCGCGCGGTAGGGACCGCGCGAAGAGTATGACTACGGATGTTACGTTGAACAGCCGAGTTGTGGGGATCTTCGTGGCCAATGATACGCTCCACAATCCAGCGCGCGTCACCCACCGAGTCAATTATCGGTGGTGGACCATCCCGGTGATATGACGTACGCCCTGTACGTCCAGGGCGAGGTGGAGACTGCTTCGAACCGTGCGTTGGACGCTCATATTGGAGCTGAGCGGACGGAAGATCGTGCCTGGCGAATTGACGGGTCTCTGGCGCGTCAGGCTCGTCGGGCTGGTCGCCCGACGCATTCTCCGTCTGCCGGTTTGGGTCAGGAATCGTCGCAGGGAATACCGCTTGAGTCGCCCGACGTAAAACGTCGGGTGGAGTCTAAATGACGACGGAATGTCCAGAGTGTAGGCGTCGCCCACAGCCTTGGTTACTCGAAAAGGGCCGATGAAGCGTGGAGCAAGTTTGTTGGCGCCAAGGTTGGTTACGGCAGCAACTCGGATTTCCTCGGTCGATAGGAGAACGCGATCTCCTATCTTGAATACATTCACGTTCTTCCGACCGTGCTTATCAGCTTGTTCCTTTTGCTTGTCCACTGCATTCTGCAGTGCGTCGCGGACGAACCTTGCGATGGATTGCCTTTGCATGACGAATTTCGCAACTGCCGATCGATCGGCAGGAAGCACCGAGGGTTTCGGTGTATAATTGGCCGTGTTAACTGCCTGCTCGCGAATCTTGCTGCCTGGATCGATCAAGTTCTGCGACGTCCATCTCGTTATCGGAGATGCAGTACGCCGAGGAGGCTCGATGGACTGCTTGGACGGAGAGCGAGTCAAGGCGCTCACACTGGCTACACCCGAAGATAATCCTGAAGTCGAGTGCGCCGGCAGGCCTGTTGGCACCGGTGAGGCTACCGGTGCGTGCTGAAACACCGGTTCACGTACCGGTGATGACCACAACACGGAATCGTTGTCCGCAGGACTGACCGCAAGTTCAGCATCCATGTCGACCGAAGGAGGTTCTCCCCCACCAAGGGTGAAGCCGCCAGCATCCGTGGGGTGACCCACGGCCAGAAATGCCGGAACACGTGGGTGGCGAGCGTTGTTCACGAAGCACGGCGTCATACCCATCGAGGAGTGCTCGGCGTTGTTGAGTGCGAACTCGGCTAGCGGTAGGAACGAGCTCCAGCTCGTGTACGAAGTTGCATAGCTGCGGAGAACGTCTTCAAGGACGCGGTTGACGCGTTCTGTTTGTCCATCCGTCTCCGGATGTGCCGCAGTCGACATCAGCAATTTGGTTCCCAAGAGCTCGAAGAGGCGTGACCAGAACGCGGATGTTAACCTCGGGTCGCGGTCGGACACGATGGACTTCGGCAGACCGTGGTGACGAAAAAGTACGTCGACGAAGTGGGCCGCGGACTCTTCCGCGGTGATTGAGGCTGCCACCGGAACGAGATGGACCATCTTGCTGAAACGATCGACGAACACAAGTACACCCGTGCGCCCGGCTATATCGTGCGGAAGACCGAAGATGAAGTCCATCGAAATGAAGCGCCAGGCTTCCGTGGCGACCGGAAGAGGGTGCAATGGGGCCTGAGACGTCGAAGACGGTTTGACTCGCTGGCAAGTTTCACATGTGCGGACCCACTTGCGTACCCACTTGTACATGTGCGGCCAATAGAAGTCTCTCGACAGAGCCGCGTACGTCTTCTCGCGACCGAGATGTCCTCCAGTCCGGGCGTCATGATACTCGTGGATTATGCGCGCACGTAGATCAGCGTCGTTTGGAACGACGACTCGAGGTCCATCGAGCCTGTCGATGCTGTACTTGAGCAGATTGCCGTCCAGTCGATATCGATCGATCTGATTCCGCGTGGTCTTTGACAGGGCACTTAGCGTGTCACTACTAGGAGCACGCAGGTGTTACATGATGGCACCGTATATAGGGTCATCATCGTACGCTGTAGCAATCTCGTCACCCAGCGGGAGCGTGGGCGTGGTCAACGTCAAGTTGATGCCTGACGACACGCAGACCGCACATTCGTCGTCGTCCTCATCAGCCAGCTGATGTCCTAGCGCTTCACGGGGATCGTAGTCCGGACGCCGAGACAGCGCGTCGGCGAGAATGTTATTCTTGCCCGGCTTGTAGTGAACAACGAAGTTGTACTCGGAGAAGAAGGACAGCCAACGGGCCATCCGTTGCGACAAGTGAGAGCTCTTCATCGCTGTCCGCAGCGATGCGTGATCAGTGTAACCGCAAACGACTGTTCACCGAGCAAGTACACTCTGAATTTGATCAGAGCGTACCGCATTGCCAGGAGCTCCTTGTCGTGGACTGGGTAATTCTTCTTGGCTGGCTTCAGTTGGCGCGACTGATAGCTGATAGCGCGTTCGTGTTCGTCATCATCGAACTGCATCAGCGCACAGCCGATGGCAAAATCGCTCACGTCGCAGACGACGTGGAATGGCTTTGAGTCATCAGCAAGCTTCAGGATCGGCGCAGACGCCAAGCTCTTCTCCACCGAGTCGAATGCAGCTTGGTGGTCCGATTTCCACTCCCAGATCACGTCTTTCTTCAGCAGCGAGGCCAGCGGCTGGATCAACCCAGCGTGATTCTTCGTGTACTTGTGCAAGTAATTGGCCATGCCAAGCCACTGACGCAACTCAGTGGGGCTTGTTGGCGTTGGCCAAGCACAGATAGACGATACCTTCTCGGGATCCGCGCGCACACCGTTCTTGCTCACGTAGCATCCCAACACCGGAATCTCCGGTGCGCAGAAGACATATTTCTTCAGGTTTGCGTAAAGCTGGTTCTCTCGCATCACCTGGAAGACTTGTCTCAGGTGTTTCAGATGTACTTCCACGGCACTGAGGTTGCCCTCAGCGCGGCTGTGCACGAAGATGTCGTCGAAGTAACTCGGCGCGAAGTCTCGAAGCGGGCGAAGCACATGGGAGACCATGCGATTGAAGGTGGCAGGCGCGTTCTTGAGACCCTGTGGCATCACGAGCCACTCCCAGAGCATCCCGCTCGGTGTACTTACATCGGTGAGAGGCACATCAGATGCTCTCATCAGGATCTGATAAAATCCATCGGTCAGGTCGATGGCGCTGTAGATGACGCTGCCAGCCATGGAGTCCAGTACCATGTCCTTCCGAGGGATCGGAGTCTGCGCGGGGATGGTGGCATCATTCAACTTGTTGAATGCGTGAACAATACGCCATCCCCCTGTAGCTTTCTTCACACAGAACGTTGGACTGGAATGGCGAGAGGTACTCTCACGCACGTGACCCGCCTTTCGGCGGCCCTCAAAGAAGTCATCGATCGCTTTCACTTGGTCACGAGGAAGTGGCCATTGTCTGGTGACGCAGTACTTCGTACCTGGCGCGAGGTCGATCTCATGCTGAACCCCACGATCCGCCGGTAGCTCGGCGGGGATCTCATTCGGAAAGACGTCGGCGTACTCGCAGGCGGTGTCGTATACGGGATTCGCTGACTCCCGCAAGGCCTCCCAAAACTGCGTTTGGAATCGTTCCTCTCGAGAAGACTTAGGTTCAGCACCTAGCGGACGCGAACGTTCACTGTCCGTTGCGACCGCATTTGCTGACTCATCCACCGAGACTGCCTCGGTGACCAAGCATACTTGCTCGACGTCTCCAGCCTTGAGGTCCCGAAGAAAGTTCTTCCAGGACAAGCCTGGAAGGCGTGTGATCGCCGCCGCTTCGCGCGGCGGAGTCGCGATCGCGATGCTGCGCGACCGATTCGGGCCTCCTTCCACGTACTCCAGCGCGCTGACCGAATCCATCGGCGGGCTATCGCTGGTCGTGGAGTCTCGACGAGATTTCAGGCGTCGTCTCTTCGACTTCTTCTTCGACTTCCTCGAGCTTACGCTCGAGTCTGACGCACTTCTACTCGACGATGTATCACCCTCCTCTAGGCGCGGAAGACCGTACTCGACCGGGCCGGGACCACGCGGGAGCCCCTGCTCAACCGCGGCATCATTTGACGGGAGCCCAATCTGCTCGACCGCCGAATCGCTCGGCGGGAACCTCTGCTCTACCGCCGTATCGTTGTGTGGGAGCCCCTGCTCGACCACTGTCTCGTATTGTGGGAGCCCCTGCTCGACCACCGTCTTGTACTGTGGGAGCCTCTGCTCAACCACTTCATCATCTACCTCGCGAAACCGCGAGGGCTCGTCGTCCAACAACGTAGCACAAGCCATGCAGAGACGGCCATCGCTCGCTCTGTGCACTGCCTGTGTCGTTGCTGTTTTGTCTACGACTGTGACGTGGGGCCAGTCTCTTGGCGCCACCAAGAGGTGTGTGAAGACCTCGCTCACGTCGAATCCACGTCGACGCTTGACTGATTGGGCCAGCCAGTCAATCTCTGGCTGATATCGCGCAAGCCAAGGGATGCCCAGGATGCAGTCAAACGCGTAGTTCATCTCGATCACCAAGAAGTCGTCCTTGCTACGGAAGCCGTCGAACGTGTACGACAAGGACACGTCACGCCGCGCAACGCAGCGAGCCTTACCACCTGCGAGCTTAACTTGAATTTCGCCCGGACCATTCCGGACGCGGACGTTCTTGGGTAGTACCGACAAACACGACGCGCGAAAGAAGTTGTTGGTCGCTCCTGAGTCAAGGAGCGCGCGCAGTGGTCGCCGGGCACCGGTGACGTGGAGGCTGACAATGATCAGTCTCGAGTCGCCCGGCGTAGTGGTGGCATTGGTGTGTGCTTGGAGCACGGGAGTGCTCGAAGGTTGGGCCGCCACCGGAGAGCCCGGTCCTTCGTTAAAGCCAGTAGGGCGCCCCGCATCTACTGGTCCTGGTCGTTTTTTGAATGAGCGACCGAGGAGTGTTCCGCATCGACGTGAGAGACGACGGGAGCTGGCGCGCGGCACTCCGCCGCGCGGTGACCCTTCTCCCACAGCGGAAGCAAATGAGGGAACGATTGCTTCCCCCAGCGCTGCCGCGGTAGGACCCGCGACGTCGATCGCTCGACGCGTTGATGGCGTCGATCACCATGGGCTCGGGGGTAGACTCTCGGGCTTCCACAGGTATGGCTGCGGCGTACGATGCAGCGACCATGTAATCCTCGCGAATCGCGAGTGCAAATGCCTCCTCGAGAGAGGAGGGCTCAGCTCTGGTAAGGTAGTAGCGGGTCATACCCTCGCGCATGCCGAACACAAATACGTGGACTTGCGAGGCCATGTCGATTGGCTTGGTCACGATGCATGACGCCAGATGTCGCGTCTTCTGGACGTAATCACGCATGTACATCTGCCCTTGCCGAAGAGCGAAGAACTCTGCGCGAGCGCGAGACTCATCTTGCGGTGGCTCGAACGCGAGGCGCAAGTCGCTCTGGAGAGTTTCCAGAGTCGGGAAAGCCGCGGGGTCGACAACCAGCTTCCCGAGGGCCCATTCTTTGGCCTTCCCGGTTAACCGGGAGAGGAGGAAGTTCATCTTGGCGGATGACGCCTCGATGCGTCGCGAGGCGATAGCGATGTCGATCTCGCGGAACCACCGGTTTAGCGGGAGCCGGTTTTTACCGGCGCCAGAATACGTAGACGTCTCCATCTTGACGACGTCATTCTGGGATGGACGCGAGGGAGTTGACACCCGCCGATTCGCATCGGCGAGCTCGCGTTCCATGAACTCTTGTGCTGCAAGACGTTGCTGGTCGGGCGTCGCTGAGCTCAGCAGCGATGCGACGACAGAGTCTCCGGACACCGCCACGAGGCGGTGAAGCGCTTCCCACTCCACGCGAGTGAGATGGCAGAATGCAGCATGCTCCAGGGTCACCCCGGAGATCTGGACTTGGCTCATCGTAGACTTGGTCGTTGGAAGGACTACAAAGTGCTACCAGGTGTAACGGGGTAAGAGATACCGTCACTAGCTTACACTATAGTGTGGAGGAAGCTCGCAATAGTAAAACCAAGTCTTAGGTTTGTGTCAAATTCAACTCTGATTTATTTAGGACCAGGGCGGCTACCCCTGGCCTTGTGTGAACCACTCAACCACATGTCTATACCTGATTGGTCAATAAGTGAGTCTGGTTCCTCACTATCAACCAATCAGATCATGACACCTTTGCACACGCTACCCGTGTGCCACTTTACCTACTTATGTAATAACTAAAGAAATATCTACCTACTTATGTAATTGGAGTTGGGCCCATTACACACACAGTGACCTCTCAGCTTGTACAGCCTGCATCATCATCGATAGAGGGACCAAGACGGCCAGCAACCCAATTAGAGAGAATACATCAAGGACGAGAGCTTTGGGCTGCGCTTGCAGACCGTGGGGATTGGAAGGAGAAAGGGTTGCAGCTCTGAGCTTCCTTCTCAAAAACGGTGCTCAGCGATTGACGTGCCATCAAGCGCTCGTGTTGGGGCTGCTTGCCTGGACGGTCAGCGTTAAGAAGATTTCTACACTTCTAATGGCGTCCGGTGCGGGGCGCTCGTGGCTATAGCCAATGCACTAATGTAATGTACGTGGTGCATGTGCAGTACTTTAAGTACTGTAGAAGACAAGATACTGTTATCGAGGCGACCATCGAACAAGATATATTCATCATTTTGCTTTACACTAAATCTGTATTGGTCTGGAATAATTTTGGGGATTTCTAAATTTTTTTAAAAAAAATTCTAAATAAGGGACACTCCGTTTTGGTTTACACTACCACCAGTTTGGATTGGCAAAGGTGTAGACACAAAACAACACTATTATTGTGCTTCGCGAATAGCGTTAAACTTTTACCTTTTACGTTTTGACGACGGAGCTGATGGCAGCCCTATCGCGAAAGCAACACTCTCAGCAACCTTACCCAGCCAAAAGCAACCTCAGAAAAGTGCAATCTATAATAACTACGAGTAATTGATGATGTGTGGGTCACATCATGAGTGGTTTTGATATCTTTTTCAGAATATAGAGACACGTAAGTTCGTAACAAACCACACTCGCAGAAAGGAGAATTCTTATAAAAAAGACTCACTTATAAAGCAGAGCAAGTAAAAAGGTCTTGACCTCATCGATGACGTCTCATGAGCGACCGGTCATACGCGGAGATTAAACACTCGCGGGAAGGGCACAGTACCAACCAGAGCATTCTGAGGCGCATAAGACTAACATATGTCTTTGACACTCTGTGTTCTTGTAGCTGCATACTTCCTGTAAGATAGCTGTGTCAGGCTGCTGTGGCCTCTCAATCCACTCTGTCGGGCTAATTACCAGCTCGTTACCCCTGGCGGAAGCAGCATGCTAGCGTTCCTCGAAGCCAATAAGTCCTTATTTGCTCTCGCTCGCTTCTCCGTTACTCCCTCCCACATCGTTTTCCCACATCGCAAATTGTTCGCGATACTCTTCATCGACAAGCGGCTCGTACATGAGCACACTTACCCGTAGCGTTTTATCCGCAACAGCGTAATACTGACGCACCACAAAAAGACACCAGTGATTCGCATTTAAGCTCACTGGATTAACAATGCATTTTGTCTCAAGTATTTGTGTCTTGAAGGAAGTTTGCCAGCCCACCATTCCAAATAAGGTTGAAAGCATTAGGGTCTGTCCGATTGACCCCGCAGTAGCTTCAAGGCGGAAATCCATCGCACTGTCGTTTAAATAGCATGGTGAGTTTGTGGCAAACCAGAGCCACAGCGTGCCGTCAAATCTAAGCCCTCTGATGGAGATACTACTGATGGTGATAGTGAAAGTGATTCAACCCGGTTAGTTTATCCTACAGAGGCGATGGATACGGTGAAGCAAATGCAGAAAATCGAAAATGAATCCGAGAACAGTGGTGAGTACACCGATGATGACAGCGTGTCAGGAGATGACGTGCTCTCGACCCAAACTACGGAGCCAGCTCAAAATGAACAGAAGCGTGAGCCACTGTCGTCTATAAAATAAATCTGGCAGTGACGAGTGAGGTATCGGTAAAGGAAGATTTTCGTACCCGCCAGATGTCAATAGAGTTTGAGTTCACGACAGAGACAGCTGCGCGGCCGGTAGATATTATTAATGTACCAAAAGTCAAACGCCGGGGAAACCAAGAACCCAGCTCAAGCAGCTGAAATTATCGCGAGGGGCAGATCGACTAGCCGTGCACACGTACCCAAGCAGTTTAATAGCATCGTTGAAGGAGCTGTTAGCTTGAGCAAGGAACACCCCAAATCTGAAGTGTGTACGGGAGCTGATCGATAAGTATCCTGTTCAGCTGTAAGACCCTTGCCTACGATAGATGCTTTAAGAAAAGGTTACACGATCTAACCTAACGTTGTCAAACAGATGACGGATTGTTGTGATACGTACCTGTACAACAGCCTCGTCATGAGTAGGAGCAGCCCATCTTACTGCAATACCATCAGACATAATGCAGATCGCTTCATCACCTTCCAGCAAGTGATTGCGAGAAACTGACAAATCAATATTTTTGCATCGAGAAATATTTTCGTCAGAACGCGCCTTTCGACGAAGTCCTTGTCAATCACGACTGACGAGATGCTGCGCCATCCTGGAATATTATCCTTGAAGTAAGCGAAAATTGTTGATAAGGCCATAGCCTGTTGGTCTAGGCAGATAAAATCCAAAACTGGGAATCCTCTGCCAGTGGCTGTAGTGACCATAAGTCTGCACAAAATTGCCACAGCAAGCACATGTTTCGATTAGAATCTGAGGTTGCCATATGGTTGCTATAATTGGGTTGTCGTATAGCTGTTTGGCATAAAACGTTGTGTGGTGAGGTGCTTTCTCAGAAATGAGAGACGGGATCTGACAAGGAGTCAATATCACAGATATGTGACTACACCCGGTGGTTAGGGTGGATCTGGATTGCCCGGCGTGGATCCATACTACTCGAAGTAGATTGGGCCGAGGTAAAGTGGCATCCCATTTGTATCGACGATGGATCTGGGAATAAAAGTAGTTCATAGTGTTAAGGCCAGAAAGAGAAATATGGTGGGCGGCGGTACAGCTAAGATCGACCAAGGGGGATCCACGCTCACCCAATTATACCGAGATAAATGGGATATACCATGTGCGGGTGGATCGAGTGGGGATCATATGGAGGAAAGGCTGTGGATGTCATCTGGAGGTGGATCTGGTATCAACAACAAAAGAGAAGGCAAGATCCACCGCTATATGGCTCAGATCCCTCTTCTCCAAGTACGGATCCAAGGGATGGAGGATCTTACACCGAGTGACCTGGATCCAGGATATGGAGATGGTGGATGTAACGGATCTCGAGCTTTCGTGGAGCGATGGAGACCGCAGACATTTGTAAGGCGATGTCGGAGGATTGGAGGGCTCAGATTCATGATGAGTGTACACTTGCAGCAAGGTGTTTTAAAGTGGCTTGGATCCGGGACAGTGTACCCATAATATGGCGACCGCAATATGATTACGCCATGGATCCGGTGGGTCTGATGCTGATACAGCTGGGGTGATGGGCCAAGGAGAAAAAGGGCATGCAGCCGAGCCTGGTAGGGGATTTAGCAGGTAAAAGAGATATAAGTTAGAAATTCAGGCAGGTAAAGGCTTAACTATGAATCAGACTTCAATTTGCACAGTATCACGCAAGTGCCTTCCTGCCCTCGAGAATCGGAGCTATATTGACCGTACGAGCTTGGTGAAGATTGGATATTGCAAATCTAGTTCTGGTAGCGATAACTGGATAATACATTGGCCAGTTCCTACGACCTAGTGATCTTTCCTTTACACGTGCAGATCCGAAAGACTAACCGTATTTACTACTTGCCCGGGTATACCTAAGAAGCTCTCAACTCGCTTCCGGAGCGGCAAGTACGACGCAAGGAAAAACAAAGGCAAGGTAGGACACCCACAAGGCAGCCCTACGGCCAGATCCCAGATCTAGGCCCTGGATCCACCAAGCTTGAACATTCGCTTGGAGTCCAGAAACAACTACGGACGCAGAGTGAAGATCGTACCACTACTGCTCCACCCCATCCCCACGTCTCGCCAAGATACTCAAGCTTGACGACGTGAACGCTTCGGAAGTTATCGAGAGAGCAAGATCCCGCCCAACCGACGGGTACACAAGGTGAGAAAAGGTCAGCAGATCACGGAGCACCGGGAGACACACTCCGTTAGTCGGCGTCTGGGCGCTGTTGGTAAGTTGGATTCAGCAATCTCTCAGATTTTGCTAATTCCGCTACACCAGATTTGCTATCTACGAACCCGAATGGTAGCCCAGATTATCGGTACCGTGTGTGAAGTTCATTGTAAGTCCCCCCCCCCCACCCCCACCCCCACCGGTTAAACATTAACTTGTGAACCTTGGTCTGTACTACGACTCCACATGTGACATCCATCTGGTCCTACATGACGAGAACGTCATTGCCTTCCAGTTACACCAGAGCGTGGAGAAAAATTTTAAAGCGCTCCTTTGCCGAGTCTTAAACGATGATGCTGCGAATGTGGTTGCACGTTTGTTGTGATGTGATTCGGCAGCCTGTTAGCATTCAAAACAAATCATAATGTCGGGCTCGCTAAACGCACCGGTATCAACGGGCGTGACAGCAGGCGCAACAGCGTCATTGCTGCGATGCTCTGCCTCCCGAGGAACGCCATCTTCATCGTGGCCATGTTCCTCTTCCCGAGGAGTACCATCCTGCTTGTGGCTGTATTCATCCACTAATTTTGTTTTTCCTTTACTACTTATTAGAATCGCACCCACTCGCATCGCACCACGCGCACAAAGGCGGCATCATATCTGATAATGAAAACATTGCCAGTTGATGAGCAATATATTGAAGATGTTAAGACGCTTGCCGACACCCGAGCGTCGTCAAAACAAATTACCAACTTTCTCAACGACCGCATCGGTGATGTTCAAAAGAAAGAAACGTGGACTTAAGCTCAGCCGAGAGCTTGGTCCGCTGCTACAGATGCGGCGGGCATGGACACTACCAGCGTGTCTGCCACGCTCTTTTCGCGTCTTAGTCACTATTCCAACGGCGTGTAGGTGTCCTTCATGGACACCGTGTACCGTGACGGTACACAACCGTGGTGTAGGTGTCTCCCATCGACACCATGTACTGTACGGTACTAACCTTTGGTGCGGTATGCCCACCACAATGTTGCCATGTCTGGTGGCAACAGCTTCTACTGTGCTCTCGCCGGAGCGGTTTCATGGCCAGTACTTGTATCATGCACGACGCATGTGCAAGCACAGTGTACAGGTCCATGGATCCGTACACGATGTACGCTGTGTACGACACGTACCACGGCTACCATAAATGCTCCGTGAACTTCATATGTGTCATTCACGACGAGTTCATTACGCGGAACACCCGGCAGGCAGCTCGACAGCAGCCAGTGACGATGAACGGTACGTGCGTTGACTCACAGTGTATACGCCCAGAGCGAATTAAAGCGTGGTATGGCATATCCGTTGCACTTATACCAGTCTCTGTCACAAACACCATGTACCTTGATGATACTCGACCGTGGTGGGGCATATCGCATAACCATGCCACTGCGACGTTGGTGTCTGGCATTGACACCGAGTACTCACGGGTACCAGCCCATGGTGAGGCAAGCTGCCATCACCACGGTGTCATGCTCGGCGCGGCACCAGCTACGACTGCGTGCCTTGCCTCGACCACCACCTGGTCAGCTGTGTGTGCACACGTGCATCACAATTGGGTTATGGTTCCGCGGTCCATTAAACCCGGCGCGTGGCGTACATCACGTACCGCTTCCGCTTTGTCAGTGGGGGACACTTTCCATTCACCCTGCTCGACAGGTCGTTCATGACCAAGGGACCTGTGCAGTGATTGCACCAGTCTGCGTTCCACCTAGTGTGTGGCTGCATGCAGCCACAACACTGCTGATTCGCTCAGCGATTCCGAGGCACCTTGCGCCAGTGGCTTTCTTCGCCACTATATCTTGTTCGGCTAGAGCTACCGCAGCTCTAGCCCGGCTGTTCGCCCCAAGCCTGCAGTCGATGTACATCGACGCCTGGTTCCGTAAGGAACTAGGCCTTACCTCAAGACCAGCGAGGAAAGGTATTGTCGAGCCTCTCCCCCACTTACAATTGAGATTATCGAGGCTCGCGTGGCTTAGGATAGCCACTGGCAGCACGACGGCTACCTGCCTCGTAAAAAGGCATGAAAGAAAGGAATTTTCAACCCCCCCCCTAACCCCCTAACTTAACCTTGCGACTACGGAGTCTCCCGTGGCTTGTGATAGCTACTTGCAGGCGCGGCCCTCCGCCTCGTGCACGGCGTCGGTATGGACGACTGCGTCGGCCGTGCTGACCGAAGGCGTCCAGCCTTCGCGTCAGCAGTTTGAGTCTGCGCGACATGACGTCGAGCGAGTTGCTCACGTCTGGCGAGGCCAAGACATCCTCGCGCCTCGAGCCAATGGCTATGTGTGCGGAACTATGTTACCCGCCTCGGGTGTGGAACGCTGTTACCCACACCGGAAGCGCATACAGCGACTTCGTTATCAGTTATGGTCTGAGTGACCTTGCGTGGAGCTATGTTACCCACGCTAGGAGCACCGAATGTCGGTCTTCTTAAGCAGCTTCGCTGCTTAAGGAACTTATTATCCGCAGTGTGGACCTATGTTACCCACCTGGTGAATGCCCTTCGGCGCCACCTCTGTCGAAGCCCATACGACTCGGCGACCTTCGGTGTTGGGATCGGCTAGTGTGGCAGACCCGCACACACACCGGACAGAGTTGGTGCTCACCAACCAAGCCAGAGGAGTCCTGGCCTTGAACTCCGAGTCGCTTGAAACGACGTCGGCCTGAACAAGCTTCAGACCCGACTTGCGGCGGCTGACGTGACGTGGCACTTCGTTATCCACGTCGTGATGTTCCGTTGAAGACATCAGAGACACTCGAGACCTCGTGTGGCACTGTGTTACCCACACAGGAAGCATGATCAGTGTTTTCCTCTTCGGTTATAGTCTTTGGGCGACTGCGTGAGGTAATGTGTTACCCACACAGGAAGCGCATTCAGCACCTTTCTCTTCCGTTAATGTCTGGACGACCGTGTGGTCCTACGCTACCCATCTGGCTAGCGCTTATACGCATAACCACTGTCGAAGCCCGTACGGCGCGACGACTTTCGGCGTTGGACGCTGCTGGTGTAGCAGGTCCACACGCCGTGCAAAAGACCCATGCCCGTGGCATTGCCGCAGCGGATCATGGCCTTGCTGTACGCAGAGCTGTCGGCGCGTTGACAGCGCCGTGACGCTTCTGCGTCCTGGCGGTCTGTATCAGACGCCCCAGTCATGACGGAGGTGGGAGCACGACTCACCAATGGACCTGGACTGGTAGGCCCTTCTCAGCCTTGCCACACCAAAGTCCGGGCTGTGTCTTATGTTCGGCACAGCCATATTGTCCATGGCGAAAACTGCGAGCGACACCGCGGTGCGCGAGTTCATCGAACCCAAACGTTCAGGTCCGTTGAGGACCATTGGTACTTCCCTTACCGTACCAAAGGCTAGTCCAGTCCATGACCGTCACTCTGACATAGAGTGCCGTCGGGTGTCGCTATGCCAGGCGACGTTCCATCAACGTCCCAGAACTCATCAAACGCTCAAGGGGTACCGTACCCTCGTACACCTAGTGTACTACTAGCAACCCATCACTGCCCTTCACCGGTTTGAGAGAACCACTTCTCTCTAGGCTAAGTCCCATGATGTGCACAACCTGCACACCCATCACGAGGTTTGCGCTCTTCAGTAGGGCATACCGCCTCTACTGATGTCCGGGGAGTCTTCGCCCACCTGGCCGTGGCCTGCGCCACCGGACCTGGGGTCCACGGGCTGTCTTCTTCCGGAAAACTGGCGAGGATTACAAGCTCCCCCCGCAAGAATGGACCCTTGCAAGAGTCAAAGGCATGGCCCGAGGTGAGCTGATAGCTCCCTCTAGTGCTGGGGCAGGTGTTGCCCTTCTCGGTGTCGTCCCTCGCGGGAGACGCCATGCTCCGGGCGCGTTCGCGAGGACTGTCGTGTCTAATGGTGCGAGCTGTGGGCGAATGCCAAACGTTCGGATTTATTGCACCCTGTGTCAAAGCACTGTACGAGCGCTAGCGCAGGAGCTAAGGCAGCTCTGCGTGAAGGCTTTGCGAACAACACAGTTGTGAGCATAGGGATGCAAATCCCAGTGAGCTTTAGAAGCACAAGTCACTGTGGGTGTGACTGAGAGCCGCGCCAGTCTCGTGGTTGCTCAGTGTGAGAATTCACCTTTGGGTGTTTCAATTCTCTCACTTCTGATTGGAGAATCCGTTGTGATTGGAGAATCAGGTGATTCCCAGTTAAAATGGGGGAGGAAGTAACGAGGTACAATCCAGTATGCCCCATGTTACCTAAGAGTGACCCGTCACTCTTGTGGACATCTGGTACACAGTACCAGGTGCTCTAGGAGCCAGTCAGGGCATGACTACTTAGGTCCACTATCGGTAATCTCTAGTGTTTGGAACCCAAGCTAACCTTACTTATAAATAAATCAGTCATACATCTACTCTTTTAAGCAGCAAACCGTTCCCTTTGAGGCCGGCAACACGTGGCCTAACATCCACTCGGGTGGTAAATACTCTTAAGCACTTTGTCTGTGCAAGGTGCTGTATGACCCCGTCACATAAGTTGTGTCTCATCAGTCTCCGCATTTGCTACAACCGTTTCGACCGACTTCTGTCTCTACACAATCTCCGCAGTCTCGGACGTCCTCTTCGATTATAATTATTATAATAGTCATACCCCGACTGTGACGGGGTCACACAGCACCTTGCGCTAGAGGAAGTTATCTTCCGAGAGTATACAAACTCTCAGTGAACGGCAGTTCACAGGTCCCCTCTTTAATTAAAGAGAGCGAAGTGACCTAAATAAGGTAGATTGTAAACTGAGTATATTTATAGGTAGGTTAAGTTTGAGGTTAATACAAACTATCAGTTACCTATAGTAATGCAATGTCATTTAACCAATGGTTGGTTTTGAATGACCTTGGTACCTTGTACCAAATATCCCGGAGTATGACATGTCATACTCCTGAAGTGTGAAGTGTCACACTTCATGTAACCAGGGTACACTTAGTGCTACGTACCCCGTTACATCCTCCCCCACTTAGGTTCGGTTTACCGACCAATCAGAATGAAGAGATGTTCGTCACAAACTCTCATTCTCAAAGTCGAAAACCATCGACTCGGCCGCGCGAGCGCGGCGGAGGCTCACTTTACAGTTAGAGCCTCGAGCAGCAACCTGTGCGCTCTTCGTCAAGGTCTCCACTTCGACCGTTAACATGCCTCGTGGCACTGCTAAGAGCGGTGCTAAGACACGCTCCAAGGCTGCAGCCGGTAAGGCGCAGGCCAAGAGCACTAAGCCTCACGGCAAAGGCTCTGCACTCAAGGAGGCTACTCAGGTGGCCTCCGAGGCGATCGGATCCTCGGGTGACGCGGCTGCGGACAAGCGCGCAAGCAGGCGCCGCAGTCCGTCGCCCTCGTCTTCAGACAATCGTCCGAACCCTCGGTTCGTAGAACATGAGTTCAACTCGGGCAGTGAGGACGATGCCGAGTTCGAGAGCACTCATGATGCTCCTGCGGGCTCTGTGGGAGGGCACAGCCCAGTGCCCAGTGAGCACAAAGAAGACAGCGTGCAGTCGTCCGCTAGTGATCACGGTGATCACAGTCCCAGGACCTCTGTGCGCTCTGAGAGTCCGGCCGTTAAGGCTAAGGGCACTCCCAAAGCCGGTGGCGATGAGGAAGGGAGTCCTCGCAAACGTCTCTCGCTTGCCGAGGGTCTTGCGCGCGCTAAGGCCTCTAAAGCCGAAGGCGCCAAGCCCTCAAAGAAGCGTACCGCCTCTAAGTCTCCACTCCGCGAGGAGAAGGAGACTCGACGCTCCTATCAGAGTCTCTTCGACTCCTCGGATGAAGAGGAGGAGAAGGAGGAAGAAGAGGAAGAGGAGGGTGCCATTGTTGAGCCCCGGGAGGTCTCGAATGACCTCGACCAGCAGCAGGAGGATTTCCAAGCTGCCCAGCGTGTGCGTGGGGGTTCGGTGGCGGCACCCGTCAACCAGGGAGCTGCCATCAACTCAAGAGGGTATTGGCCTCCCGAGGAGAGCTCTGGGGCTGACCTCTTCTTAGAGCTTCTCGTCGCTCCTCGTGGCCTTGTGGGCGGCCACACTTCTAGGGGCATCTATGAACGAGCCCTTGTTCAGAAAGAACAGTTGTTCGTCGACAACGTGGAGGCTGCTCGGTGTGTGCTTCTCGCGCCACACCGCATTCCCCTTAAGGACTTCACGACTTGTCGTAAGAAGCCCGAGACCCGGGGTGGTCTCTATCCTGTTTGGGGATACCCCTGGGTTATGCCCGAGAACTGTCCCACATGGAGTTCTTGTGAGGACATGTTCTGGGCGTGGGTGGAGACTCTCAAGTACTCGCCCACGGAGTTATGGGAACTCCATGAAGATCAGCAGCTGTCCCACATCCTGGACCAGCGTGATCTTCGTGTGAGGTTTGCCCACTTGATCAGCAAGCGTATGCTGCCAAGGGACATCCTGAAGCGCGCGGCTTCTAGCGCTCACGATGAGCGCGGGTACGGTATGTATTCATCATCCGTACCCCGTTCGGGCAAGAAGCCCCGGACTACTTATGAAGCTGCCGCCGCTTCTGTTCCCAGATTGCGACAGCCTTCGGGCAGTCAATCAGGAGCCGTTCAATCGGCTCCCACGAGTTCTCGGAGTGGGCATAACCCCTCCACTTCACGAGGAGCTGTCGCTTCCCGCGACACCGTTGCTCCTGGAGGATCCGCTCCACGTGGAAGTGGACTTCTCCATTCCGGTCAAGCAGGCGCGGAGGTGCTCTCGTACGAGGTACGAGTACGAGTACTCGGCGCCTCCCGAGAGCCACTCTCGTCCGAGTGCTCCGACTGCGGGTACCCTGAGGTTGACCGCCTCCGTCAACGTGTCCTCGTGCTTGAGATTGCACTTGGCCTTGGGACTGGCGGTAATGCTGCCGCCCAGGCCGGGAATCAGGGCGAGCTCGCTCGTCTTGCGGGTCGCCTGGACCTGGTGGAGCGAGAGGTCGCGAGCCTGCACCTGCGGGTGGACCGCCGGGCCTCTTCGTCCGATCTGGACGAGGCCTTTCGCATGATCCGACGGATCGAGGCTTTGTTGCCACGTCCGGAGCCGCCTGCGGCACACTCCCAGACGTACGCGTATGGTGCGTACCCGGCGTACTCAGCGTACTCGGCGTATGGCGCCGGGGTCCGTTCGTATGGAGCCCCTCCGGCGTACGGTCTTGACCGCAGCCTTGCCGTCCCGACCGAGGCTTGGGTGCCTGCTCCGACGCCCTCGTCGACGACTGTGACCGGCCCTCGCTTCGAGGAGCTGGGTCAAGGGGGGTCTGCGAGTCAGCAACCCCCTGCGGGTCAAAGTACCGCTTAAGACGTCCGACATAGAACGTCGGGTGCGTCGTCATTGACTTTGGAAGGTCGATGGTGTACGACGCACCATGTCTGGCCAGGACTGCAAAAGGTCCGATGAAGCGGTGCTTCAGCTTGTTGCTGCCGACAGAGCTGACAGTGTCTAGCGGTAGGTTCCTCGTGTCTAATAGCACTAAGTCACCAATCTCAAATATACTTAAGTTTCCTCTTCCATGTTTGTCTGAGTACTCCTTTTGTCTATCCTGGGCCGCTGCCATGGCATCGCGGACCCTGCTGACAATGTTCAGCTTGGTATCCATAAAGGATTCCACCTGTTTCCGCAGCGAAACTGGCCTCACATCCGAGACCTGGGAGGAAAGGGCTTTCCGAGCCTCTCCCCCACTTAGAATAGAGGAGTCAGTGTTTCCTCGAAGAGTGAGAGGCACTCTGGGGTGGCGGAAGCCGTTCAAGTAGAACGGCGTGAACCCCGTGGACGCGTGCACCGCGTTGTTGAGCGCAAACTCAACAACTGGAAGCTGCGTCGACCACGTACGTGGCGCTGCCGCGCACACACTGCGCAGAGTGTCCTCGAGCACTCGATTGACGCGCTCTGTTTGGCCGTCTGTCTGCGGATGATCCGCAGTGGACATCTGCAGACGAGTTCCCAGTAAAGGGAACAGCGTTTTCCAAAACGCAGCAGTGAACCGCGGGTCTCGGTCCGAGACAATCGTCTCCGGGAGACCGTGATAGCGGAACACGCCATCGACGAACAACCTTGCGGTTTGTTCGCCCGTCACAGTGACGGGAACTGGAGCAAGATGTACCATCTTGCTCAGCCGACACACGAACACCAAAATTCCGGTGTTGCCGTGTCCGTCGGCGGGAAGCCCAAAGATGAAGTTAAGACTCATCGACTTCCAACAATCAGCCGGTACGGGCAGGCTCTGTAGTGGAGCCGAAGAGTGCCCTGCGGGTTTAACCCGCTGACATGTTTCACATGTCTTGACGTACCGGGCGACCCACTTGTACATGTGGGTCCACCAGAAGGACTGAGAGACCGACAGAAAGGTCTTCTCGCGGCCCAAGTGGCCGCTGGAGGGTGCGTCATGCGCCTCCGCGAGGATGTCGAACTTCAGATCCTCGTCGTTGGGTACAACCACCCGTGGAGGATCAGTGGGCTCTACCCGATAATAGAGGAGGCCCTCCTTCAACTCATATCGGTGGAGCCGTGAGCGCTGTCGCGACGAGAGCCAGTCGGACTTCGCGCTCGTTCCGGCCTTAAGGAACTTGACGATAGGCGCGACAGCCTCATCGTCCCGATACGCCATGCGTATCCGATCATATAGATCCGTTGTCACCCGCGTGATGTGGGCCAACTCATAGTCGGGACGCCTAGAGAGGGCGTCCGCAAGCACGTTGAGCTTGCCCGGCTTGTACTCGACGCGGAAGTTATATTCCGCGAAGAAGGACAGCCACCTCGCCATCCGTTGGGAGAGGTGAGGCGAGTTAGTCGCCGTCCTCAAGGACGCGTGGTCTGTGTAGATCACAAAGGGCCTAGAGCCCAGAAGGTGAACACGGAACTTCACAAGGGCATATTGCATTGCCAGGAGCTCCTTGTCATGGACAGGGTAGTTCCGCTCGGCGGCTTTGAGCTGCCGGGACTGGAACGAGATGACTCGTTCCTGTCCAGCCGTGATGTCCTGCAGCAATGCACACCCGATGGCGTAATCGGAGGCATCGCAGACGACGCTAAACGGCTTCGTCTCGTCCGGCAGAGCCAGGACAGGGGCCTCTTGGAGACTGGCCTTGATGCTGTCAAAAGCATCCTGGTGCTCTTGCTCCCAGCGCCAGTCGACGTCCTTCTGAAGGAGGCTCGACAAGGGCTTAGCGAAGCCCGCGTACCCAGCGCTGTACTTGTGAAGGTAGTTGGCCAAACCCAACCACTTTCGAAGATCCTTCTGGGATCGGGGCGTCGGCCATGCTGCTTTGGCCTTGACCTTGTCTGGGTCAGCCCGAACGCCCACGTTGCTTACGAAGCAACCGAGAACTTTGATCTCTGGTGACGCGAAAACGCACTTGTCGATGTTGGCGTAGAGCTTGTTCGCTCGCATCACGTCCAACACTCGACGGAGGTGTCCTAGATGCACCTCCATGGCCGTCTTGCCTCCCTCGGCACGGCTATGGACGAAAATGTCGTCGAAGTACGTCTGTACGAAGGTACGCAAAGGGCGGAACAATTGCGTCACCAGGCGATTGAACGTCGCCGGGGCGTTAGACAAGCCCTGCGGCATGACGAGCCACTCCCAAAGCATGCCGCTTGGAGTGCTTACCGCGGTGAGCGGGATGTCACTCTCTCGCATCAGGATTTGGTAGTATCCGTCTACCAAATCCAGCGCACTGTACAGTACGCTCCCGGCCATGTTGTTCAACAACACATCCTTTCGTGGGATCGGTGTTTGGGCCGGCACCGTTGCGTTGTTCAGCTTGTTATAAGCGTGAACCAGACGCCACTTTCCGTTCGGCTTACGAACGCAGAAAGTCGGCGTCGAGTGCGGGGATTTCGACTCCCGCACCATGCCTGCCTTCGCTTTCGCGGCGAAGAAGGCATCAATGACCTCGCACTGTTCGCGCGGGAGAGGCCATTGCCTCGTGACACAATACTTTGTGCCGGGCACGAGATCAATCTCGTGCCGTACGCCTCGATCCGGTGGGAGTTGGGTCGGGGGGTGTTTATTCACCACGTCCGCATACTCCGTCACCAAAGGATACACCGGATCCTTGGGGTTCTTGAGAATCTCAGAACCCAAGCGCGCCTGACGCTGCTTGTTCATGTCTTCCAGGACGTTCTCGTCCAAGACAGAGGAGGAGTTCAGCTCCTCCTGAGTGGTCTCAGGTCTCATGAGTACCATCTCAGCGATCTCTCCAGCCTTGAGGTTGGCCAGGAAAGACTCAGCCGTCATTTCCTCGAGGTTCAGTATCTCTGCAACCTCTGGCAACGGTTCCAAGTGGACACCAGATGCCTTGACGGGTAAACCCGTCTCGCTATCGAAGATGTGATAACACTCTTCCACCGGCCTTGTCGGAGGAGCCCGGGCCCTGGACTCCGAGTCGCTTGAAGCGACGTCGATCGGAACGAAGTTCGGATCCGACTTGAGGCGGCGGCGGCGTCTTTGCCGACGGCTTCTGTGACGGGGAGCTTTGCTGCCCACGTCTAGGGATGTCGTCGCTACGACATCCGAGGCACTCGTGGCCTCGTGTGGTACTGTTGTACCCACACAGGAAGCGTGTTCAACGCCTTCCCCTTCAGTTAAGGTCTGGGCGACCGCGTGTGGCACTGTGTTACCCACACAGGAAGCGTGTTCAACGCCTTCCTCTTCAGTTAAGGTCTGGGCGACCGTGAGTGGAACTCTGTTACCCACTCTGAACACGCTGTTCTCAGTGTTCATGACAGCTGCAGCTGTCTGCGGAACTAAGTTACCCGCCTGTGGACCTAAGTTACCCACTTGGCCGGCGCCTCTTCTGGGCGCGGCCACCATCAAAACATCCTCGGAGTCGTCATATACGTCGACGACTCCCAAGCATCTGCCGGATGCTTTGGTACCCTGGCAGCCCTCGCGGGCGCCCCGGGTCCTGACAGAGGTGGGAACATGACTCACCAATGCTCTGTCGGACTGCGCAGGGCGGCTGGCACCGATTGCCTTGCCTCGCCAGTCGATCCAGGGCTCGTGCTTCTCAAGCCAGGGCATGCCCAGGATCATATCATATGGATCCATATCGAGAACAGTGAACTGTTCGAGGCTGTCAAAGTCTTCAAACTTGACAGCCAGATCCACTTGGACGTTGGGGACAGTGACGACCTTCCCGTCGGCCAGTCGCACTGACACCGTCCCGTTGCCCTTGCTTTCTCGCAAAGCTTCGGACAACTTGTTGCTGTTACGAGCAACCGTCTGGCGGCGTGCGAAATTCTTCGACGCCCCAGAGTCAATCAAGATTCTAAAGGGGTGATCGTACCCCCGTACACATCCGTGTACTACGAGCAACCCGCCGCTGCTCTTCGCCGATTCGAGAGTGCGAAGACTCTCAGGGGCTAAGTCCCCGTGGTACGCGCCACCCGCGCACCCATCACGAAGACTTAGTTCTTCCCCAGTAGGGCGCCCCGCCCCTACTGGTTCCCTGCGTTCCCCTGTCCCCGGGATCCTGGCTTCTGCCAGCGACCCTTGAGGACGGGCTTGGGGAAGGACCGTCTGCGGAGTCTTTCCGCGGGACAGTCGCGCTTGAAGTGGCCCATCTTCCCACAGCCGAAGCAGCGGATGTCACGCTGTTCGGCGGACCCGAGTTCCATGGGAACTGGTCCGTTGGGGCTTGTTCGACCGGGAGCCGACAAGGAACTCCCAGGCCACGCTGAGGCCGGCGTACGCGCCTGGCGATGGCTGTATTCTTCTTGAAGAGCCACTTGAATCGCCTCTTCAAGGGTGTTTGCCTGCACCCGGAACAGCTGAGTGCGTGCGGGGCCCACTCGAAGGCCGTCCATGAACACAGTCATCTTGATGTGTTCATTGAGTGGGTTTCCCACTAGGGACGCCGTGAGCTCCCGTATCTCTTGCACATACTCGTGCAGTTCGCGTCTTCCTTGTTTACACGCGAGGAAGCGCGAACGCTGGCGGTACTCGTAGTTCGCCGGGAGGAACGCGGCTCGGAGCTGTTCGCACAGCTGAGCCCAGGATGTGAAACATCCAGGGGATGTCGCTTCCCGAGTGTACACCCAACTCTTAGCACGACCGCTAAGGTTGGAGAGTGCAAAAGCAACACGCAGTTGCTCGGTCGAGATCAGAGCCGCGTCCATCGCAAGCTCTACTTCTCGGACCCAGAAGTGAAGGTTCTCGCCTTCCTTCCATTCATACGGCTTTACCTTCAGCCGTATTGGCTTCGGGTGAGGCGGGTTTGCTCCCGCCGCCGGAGCCTGCAGGTTCTCCCGCACATGCGCGATGAGGCCCTGCTCGTACGCGTCGAATGCATTGACGCGCTCAAGCTGCTCAGCCGGTGTTGATACCACCAGGCTCTGCAGGGCCTCCATCCCGAAGATGCCTGCCATCTTCCGAACCGACTCGAACTGAGAGTCGTTCATATGGGAGAAGTCGTTCCTATCCATGGCAACGAACTTCGGAGGTTCAGGTAGTCTACCCGCGATGGCGTGGATTGACTACAAGTGCTACCAAGTGTGACGGGGTCACACAGCACCTTGCGCTAGAGGAAGTTATCTTCCGAGAGTATACAAACTCTCAGTGAACGGCAGTTCACAGGTCCCCTCTTTAATTAAAGAGAGCGAAGTGACCTAAATAAGGTAGATTGTAAACTGAGTATATTTATAGGTAGGTTAAGTTTGAGGTTAATACAAACTATCAGTTACCTATAGTAATGCAATGTCATTTAACCAATGGTTGGTTTTGAATGACCTTGGTACCTTGTACCAAATATCCCGGAGTATGACATGTCATACTCCTGAAGTGTGAAGTGTCACACTTCATGTAACCAGGGTACACTTAGTGCTACGTACCCCGTTACACCGACTAATTGTGGTGTACAAATCGAAATACAAAATATTAGGATTGCAGCTGCTCTTATTATAAAAATACCGGTAACAAGGAATAATTTGGATGAACGGTGAAGTGGCTTCCAAATTATCATAAACTGGAGTTATCATTGTCCAGTGTGCCAAATCGATGGTACAATCAGGTCGAGTGTATTCTCCATGGCTAGCCGAGTTTTACACGCGGAGAAGGCTTATCAAGCTGACTGGCTAACATTGCTAAAGAGCTTCGCTTTAACTTCACCACACTTATCATTAAGGCACAATTCTGTCGACTACTCTTTCCCAAACAGCCCGAAACGTGCATAGCACCTACATACTTATATACGACTACGAAGCTAAAAATCAGTTAATCAACCATTATTCCATTGACCAGTACTAGTATGATTCATTTCCATTGTTAACGACTATATCTTAACGTTTGTTTATGCTGTAGTATTAATTTAGCTTTCCAAATCCCAACCACGATCGAAGGAACATTAAGAACCAAATTTTATCTCTACTCCATTTGGGAAATCAAGACCAAGAGTAGTCGGTACGCCGGTGAGTTTTGAGAGGCGGATTTAAATTACCCGGCTCAGATGCTGAATTCGCTCTACGTTAAATACAATCTTCACGGATCATTTTTAAAGCTCGGTTCAACAACAGCCATTTTGCCACTGGCTACATTTAAGAAAGCCAGTTTGGTGCTTGTACAAGTACTGTACAGTATTACTTAAATTAGTATGAATGCAAAAGTACTGTTGGTAACATGAAACATTTCTCCGAAAAATGAATTGAAATTCATTAGAATTATCACATTTACCCTTTCTTAACACTACAAGTCGGATAGCGAGGTCCTGCTTTGAGCCTATGTATAGTAATACCAATTTAATACGAATTGTTTTTGTTAACCAAAATTTTAAATAGGTTAAATAATATTATTAAACGGTCTTTTATCGATGTTGCATTTTTTAAACCATTGGATACAATATCGATACGAGCTGATGGGTATGAACGTTTGCTGGCACGGCATCGCCGAAGCCAAGGGCACAACACCGACCGCCAGACACAAGACAACAACTTGAGTGACCGATCCGGTAGTACTATTTGCATTGCGTGATTCCTATGCGAAAAATTTAGCTAAAACCCCTTGTGAGTCGGATGCCAATACTTACAATGTAAGGGCCAACGCAGCAGCAAGTGGTTCTTGCTCGGGAACTGTTGTTATCGAGGAATGCGGTCTCACAGTCGCAATCTGAGAGGCGAGACGAAACTAATCTGTCATCATCCAAAAGTATGACCGACAAATTGGTTTGAAATCCAATTTTTTCATAAAAAACCATTTCATACCAGTATTTTTCGCTTAAACTACGTAGTTTAAGTTTATATAATACTACGTTGTAGTAGTATATTGCATACTCAGATAACAACAACCAGCACCACACTACTTATTTCATTTTCTAACTCACGTTCAGCTGAGCGTTAACCTCTAAATGACCACCTTGACGTGAAATGGGCACCCACAAAACCAGGGAACCTCCACCTGTACCAGGCAAACCAAGAAATCCTGGTCGCCAGCGATCCATGTACAGAGTCTTCCCACCAAGCGTAGTAACGTTCGACGTCCACTGGGCGGTACCCCCTGCTTTGAGCAGGACTTCGCCAATCTTGTCGCCGCCAGACTTGATATTAACAGTCACGTCCTCGGTATCTTTGCTCTTCAAGTTAATAATGACGGCGCCGTCACCCTTTTTCCTCCAAGAAAGCGTGCTGTTCTTAAAAGCTTTATGAAGTGCACCCATTCCCAGGGTGGCTAGTTCGTCGCCGTCATCGATTTCACCCATAAACTGCGTAGGACCGCAGATAGTCTGCAGGAATTCCGCAAACAGAGTCGACAAGTCCGTTGGGTCCCAAGCATATGAGGCAAGCCAGAGACCATTACGTAGCCAGGTATAGGCGTTGTATTTCGCAGCCATGTGCGTACCGTTGTCACTTTTGCCAGACTTGATGAGATCGTTGATCATCACTGTGTAGGTCTTGCGGAGCGTTTCTCGAGTCTTGTACGCGGTGGCGACACTTGACTCGGAGACCATTTGGGTCATACAGTTGTTGGTTACCGTTGGGATATCGTACAGAATGAGGCTAGACTCGCTTAGTTTTAGGCGGAGGTCGCCCTCGCTAATCTTGGGGTTCTCCTGTCTGTACTCGTTCACCGTCACCCAGACTTGGGTGGTTAGCATTTTGAGGTCGTCACCGCAAGTGGAGTTCTGCTTCATACCCGTCTCCAGACTCTTGATCTCACCCTCCGTAAGTTGATCAGCTGCTTCCGTAAAGTTGGCTCTCTTCATAAAAGCTTTGAACCTTTCCCAACTCCTGATAATTTCGTCGTCGTACGCGACTGTCAATAATAGAAGTAACTGAGCCGTGGGCATCAGTTGACGTGTCAGCTGCAGGTTTGCCGGAACTTTTTTGCCTGAGCACGCATAGATAGTTGCTGGAAGATCGGCGACGACAAAGCCAGCCTGGTAAAGCAGCAAAAGTAGCTTTTCCAGCGGCGTGTTGGGCTCGTTGACCTGTTGGTTTCGAATAAAGCGGATTGCAGCTCTTACAAAGACCAAGAGGTAATTAGCGCACGTGACTGCCCAGCTCACCTTCTTGCCGTATTTGGCCAATTGGCCGAACACGCCGAAGGAAGCCATACTCAGAGCAGCCATCGCCACAGCAGACACCTTGGCGGCGTTCTCACGACCGCAGTCGTTGTTTAGCTGGGTGCACTGCATGCCACACTCTATGGGATAGTCCATCGGGCACTCGGTCCAACATGTGTTCGTCAATTCGTTGCGATCATAATTACTTGGACACGTTTTCATGAAATGAGCCTCACGGTAGCAAGCAGGGTCGGCTGACTGCGTCCAAGGCCCCACCCAGTTTCGGTAGGTCGATTTAAACTCGGTATTTGCAGTTGAAGGACTCGCTACGTCGTCCATCGAAGGTAAAGCCACGTCCCACGCAGAGGACCCCGACATTGACAGTGCAGTAGATGCAGAATCATCATCCGTATCGAGCGAGGAGGCAGAGGACGACGCTGTCGAAGCAGGTGGCTGTGAGGCTGAGCCTAACGCGGACCCTACATCAGGCAACGAACCTGCGTTTGATCCCTTTATCAAAGCCTTGACACGGTCTAAGTAGTCGGACCCCATCATATTTTTGAGGGTTTCTGGAGACAGGGTCTCTAAAGATGTATCGGACGACGCGGGCGAAGGGGTCGAATCGTCGTCATCGTTCCAAAAGGTCCAGTCGATGGCTTGTGTAGTAGTGGTACCAGCAATTGCAACAGTGGCCCCCAAGACCAGAGCCACTCTTGACCGGATCATTTCGAAGTGGATTGCGAGTCGTAGTGAGTACGCTGGTCGAGACGGGCGTGAAGAAGAAGTCGATCGGGTGCGGGTGCGTCCGATGCCGCAAAATCGAGAATGATCCAATAATCCTGCTCTGCAGGCTGCTGTATCCTGCCTTTTGAACTTTGTGGCACCGGAAAACTCCACCAGTCGGCGCAGCCTAGTTGATGCAGATCGACATGGCAGCACGATTTGAAGAAGAATGGAGATGGGGAGACTACTGCAACTAATCGAGCCGGTCACCAATGGACAGCAACGTTAGGATAGGATTTAAAAATACTAAAAAAGCGGAGCAAGACCGGACACAGAAGACAGTCTCTACACCTAGACGTCAGTTGACATGGTTGAGCTTTGGCAGTGCCAAATTGGCACACGTCTCGTTCTGTGTGAACAGTGTTCACTGAATACGACACAAGTTCAACCTGTCGACCATTTGCACAGAGGGAGTCTATTATTACACTGAAAACTTGGTCATGACGTTGTGGCTTCAAAACCTACAAAACAGCATTTCAGAGCTATGTACATGTACATGTACCGTAATTGAGAACACAAGCAAAGGGCGATGCGCCCTGTCTACGAAAAGCAGTTGCTGATCCACTTCAACCCGTGCCGTCATCTAAGTATACTTTATTAATGAAAAGAACAGTCTTTACAGCATGTATTTACTTAACTGCACTGTACTGTTAAGTGCGAGAATCTGCTTCAACGCTTTGCTTGATTGCGAACTTCAGTTGAGTCCTAGCATTATTCGTAAATGCAACACTCACAAAAGTGGAATTCGTCTTCGCACCAAGATGTACTCCGTTCAGCTTGCCGTTTTGAGCAAAACAATACATTGTAGCTACTGAAGAAGTTAGCCAAGTAACAACCGTGATGGGGCAGAAATTTGCCACGATTCAACACGTTATTTGTAGACATACATGTGTAGACGAATGAGGAATGAACACCACAATTTTCAATGACAACAGGCAAAATATAGTGACGGGGGTGCATTCTACACGTTAAATAATAATGAACACCGTAAACTGGAGTGGGGCACAGAACCATACTGAATTGTTTAAGCGCGCAAGCATACCACGTATTTTTGTAAAGTGAGACAGACTAAAATTAATCCTACACTATAAGAAACATCAGACTATTAATAAGAAGTTAAAATCAGTTGCACAGCTCACTAATATAAAACCTTCACATGAACGGTCCCTGGACTGGCTAGAAAAGTATCGATGCACCTTAAACATAGTTTCCGATTCAAGCAATTTTAATGTGCCTGGTAGTCCAAGTTACCTTTTTTTTCCTCTGGCATGATAGTAACGCTACTAATAACGCCAGGGGATAGGTTTAACAGGAGCTGCCAATTTTAGATATCATGCCATTAATATCTTCAACGAGTGCAAACAAATGTAAAACTTATGGCGAAAATGCTCCCTTTTGGCGGAGGAAGCGACCAGCTTTAGGTAAGTTGTAAGCTGATTTTTTTATCGGTAGGCTAAGCTTGAGTTAAATGTACAGACTGTAAGTCACCTTTACTAAAGCTACGTCATCAGCCAATGGTTGGCCTCTGACGACCCTGGTGCCATGTACCAGGTGTCCCGAAGTGTGACGTGTCACACTTCATGCAACCAGGGGTACCCTTGGGGTACGTACCCTGTTACATCCTCCCCCACTTAGTTTCGCTTTACCGACCAATCTGAAAGAGAAAGAAAATGTACGTCACAAACTCTCATTCTCAAAGTCGCAATACATCGACTTGGCTGCGCGAACGCGGCGGAGGCTCACTTTACAGTTAGATCCTCGAGCAGCACTGGTGTGCTCTTCTGTTCGGTCTCCCCTTCGACCTTTGGCATGCTCCGTGGAATGGCGAAGAGCGGTGTATAAACACGCTCGAAGGCTGCAGCCGGAAAAGCGCAAGCCAAGAGCACTAAGCCTCGCGGCAAAGACTCTGCACTCCAGGAGGCTACTAAGGTGGCCTTGGAGGCTATCGGCCCAACTGGTGACGCGGCTGCGAGCAAGCGTGCAAGCAAGCGACGCAGCTCGTCGCCTTGAGTCTCTCCTGACAATCGGCCGAACCCGCGGTTCGCTGAACGTGAGCTCGATTCGGGCAGTGAGGACGAGGTTGAGTCCGGGAACACTCACGATGCTCCTGTGAGCTCCGTGGGAGGGCACACACCAGTGTTCAGCGAGCACGACGACGATAGCGTGCACTCGCCCGCTAGTGATCACGGTGGTCACAGTCCCAGGACGTCTGTTCGCTCTGAGAGCCCTGTCGCTCGCCGAGGGACTTGCGCGTGCTAAGGCCGCCAAATCCGAAGGCGCCAAGTCCTCTAAGAAGCGCATGGTTTCGAAGTATCTACTCCGCGAGGAGAAAGAAACCGAATCCTTCTGTACGAAGAGGAAGGGAAGGGTGCCATCCGTGAGTCCCGGGATATCACGAACGACCATGACCAGCAGAAAGAGGACTTTTATGCTGCTCAGCGCATGCGTGGGGGTTCGGTGGTGACACCCGTCAACCAGGGAGCTGCCATCAACTCAAGAGGTTATTGGCTTCCCGAGGAAATCTATGGGGCTGACCTCTTTCTGGAGATCCTCGTCGCTCCTCGCGGGCTTGTTGGTGGTCACACTTCTCAGGGCGCTTACGAACGTGCCCTGGTCCAGAAGAAGCAGCTGTTCGCCGACAACTTGGAGGCGGACCGGTGCGTGCTTCTCGCGCCGCACCGGATCCCTCTTAAGGACTTCACGACTTCTCGTAAGAAGCCCGAGAACAGGTGTGCTCTCTACCCTCTCTGCCCCCCCCCCTCTGGGTTCTTCCCAAGAACTGTCCCATCTGGAACTCGTGCAGGGACATGGTCTGGGCGTGGGTGGAGTCTATCAAGTACTCACCCTCGTAGTTACGGGAGCTCCATGAAGATCAGCTGCTGGCCCGCATCCTGAACCAGCGTGATCTTCGTGTCCGGATCGCCCACATAGTCAGCAAGCACATGCTGACAAGGTACCTTCTGAAGCGCGCATACGGAGTGTCGTCAATGTCCGGACCCGTTCGGGCAAGTAGCCCCAGACTACTTTCAAAGCTTCCGCCGCTTCTGTTACCAGACTGTGGCAGCCTTCGGACAGTATATTAGGAGCCGTTCGACCGGCTTCTACGAGTTCTCGGAGTGGGCATAACCCTTCCACTTCACGAGGAGCTGTCGCTTATCGTGCCGCCGTCGCTCCTGGCGAATCCGCTCCACGTGGTAGTAAACACGGTGCTGATTTGGGAACGAATCTACGGGCGAATGCTTCGCCCAGACGAGCCCGTGCGAGACTACATCGCCGACCTACTGAAGATACAGCGCGAGCTAGCGGAAAATAATGACCCATCTCAGACTCGCGACTCGCTAAGATTATGCTGACCAAGGCTCACGCAGTCTACCCAACGATTGCAGATGAAGTTACGGAGAAGCTACGCCGTGATTCAGACTACAAATATACGTTGCGCGACGCACGTAGCCGTCTGGAGAATGAAGAAATGCAACGCAACCAGTGAGTGCGTGAATCAAGCAGCAGCGCTGTGAACAGCCGTGGCCTGGCCAGTAAACCCCAAGCAAATGCTGTGCAAAAGCACGGCAATAGTGAAAAAGGTCCTCGCCGCCAGCGCGGCGGCAAATATGGTTTCAACCGTGGCTCAAGTGCTGCATCTACAAACACTGGCAAGTCTAATGCAGAATGGATTGCGAAAAGGAAAAAGAACTCGAAGTGCAATGCTTGTGGTGAGAAAAACCACTGGCGCGGTGATGCTGAGTGCAGCCAAGGACGTCGTCAAAACCAAACCAATCAAGGTGACGAACAAGTGCGCTCTCTGAGTAGAGCTATTCTTCGGCAACATGAACCGCCTGTCTCGCGTGACAGGGTGGTAGAGTGCATGACGTCTCGTGATGAACATGCAGAGCACGCAGTTGGTGGAATTAGGAATGCTGATCGATTGATTTTACTGAACGACGTGCGTTCGGTACTTGGGTTACAAGCAGTGGAGCAATCGGAACAGCAGCTCCATCGCCGAAACACTGGAGCTGGTGGGGTTACTGTGCGTGCTGCGTCGCCACAGTACTCACCCACGAGTCCTCCGTCAAGCCCCGTTGTTCGCAGCCCTACGTACTCTCCTACAACACCAGCGTCACCTGATTACGCAGTGAATGCAGTAATTGGAGACGACGAGCATGTCCCTGTCTTGCAGGCAGATGAAATTGAATGGCTTCTCGATAGTGGATCGCAAGTTAATCTGTGCGGAGATTTGACTTGTTTTTCGCATGTGGAGCATGGAACTTCCAGTAACGTGATGATGGCCTGCGGTCTGTCAGAAGTCATGCAAGCAAGCGGAAGTGTGGTGTTACGTGTCAAAAACGGAGTCACGGGCAAGTGGGAGCCTCGCCGTCTGGACAATGTCCACTACTCTCCTAATGCCCACGTGAACCTGATAAGCCTAGGGTACATGCGCGCCTGTGGGTTTAAGCTTGTTCAATGAAGACCAGAGCACTGCGTGGCTCCGCAAGGATGGGTTGAAGCTGCGCTTCGACCATCATGACCTGCTATACCGCCTGCGTGCGAAGCGGTCTGTGCGATTGGTAGGTGCTGTTGAAGAGCGCAAGGATGTGATGGGATTGCTGCACAATCGCCTTGGACACGTGAACATGAAGCTCATCAAGGAGTTGGCTAAGGACAAGGCCGACTTTGGCTTTAACTTTAACATGCAGTCGTTGAAGGACTATGAATGCGTTCCTTGTTTATCGGCTAAGTTCAAGCGTACCACTTGCAAGCGTGGGCCACGGCGGCGGAAGAACCCGCTGGAAAAGCTATCTGTTGATCTCTGCGGTATCAATTAAGACACGGCAGCTGGCGAAACGATGTTCATGCTGGTAGTAGATGAGGCAACGCGATACAAGTGGTGTTATCTGCTGAAGCATAAAGACGAAGCAGCCAAGCTTATCGAAGAACTGGTATTGAGGCTCAACACTCAGTTCAAGCGTGCAGGATATTCAGTAACGTTGGTACACTCAGATCAAGGTGGAGAATTCGTGAACACCTACCTGGAACGGTTCTGCTCGAGCAAGGGCATTGAATTTAAGACTACGAATGCTTACTCCCCGGAAGAGAACAGGATTGTTGAACGGGCCAATGGTATAGTGCTTCCGAGGCTACGAGCAGCACTTCATGCTACCAATCTACCGAACCTGTTGTGGGGGTGAAAGCTACTCTACACATTATAGACACACTGAACCCTCCCTTCCGACCGCTCCGTTGAACGGGAAGTCGCCCCCATGAGCTGCTGTTCGGCACGGCACCGGTGCTGCGACACCTACGAACCTGGGGCTGCTTGGTACATGCGTACGTACCTCCTGAGACCCGTCCAACGCGAGCAAAGCTGAACCCGCGGTCTGTGCTCTCGATTTTCCCGGGCTATAGTACTACTACAACTGGATACAAGTTGATGGACCTGCGAGCTGGAGCCGTGACTACTCGACGCAGTGGGAACGTATATTTTCATGAGAAGCTTACTGTTGCGAATGACTACATCCGTCGGCTACTGCTGAATATGTATTTCAGTGGGGACTATGAGCTTGTGGATGTGATCCCGGTGGTGCCTATCACATCTACACTTGAAGCCCGACTATTTCCCGAAGCAGGTAGCGCACCTGACGTGCCTGCGGCTACCAAATCAACCAATCTGCCTCCTGAAAAGGAAATCGGTGAGAATGCGGAGCCAGTGGGGGCTGTTGCAGCAACACCCGGAACTGAGTTGCAGCCAGCGGCTGTGACAAACAAGAAGAAGAAGCGAAAGCGGCAAGTCTCTTCAAGCAGTGAGCAGGACTCCAGCAACGAGTACCAGCCACGATGTACGAGCTCACCTTCAGCGGAGGTACGAAGCTCAAGTCCTCGCAGAGTGAGAAAGCTACCGGCTCGTCTCAATGACTATGTGGTCGGTTCTGTGATGAACACGACGACGGACATTCCAATTTCTAATACCTACAAGCAAGCGAAGGCGAGTAAGTATTGGCCGGAGTGGAAAGCAGCAATGGAGGATGAGCTGTCATCATTGCGCGCACATGGAACTTGGAAGCTTGTTGCACGAGCCAAGACCAAGAGTCAGACTGTTATCTCAAACCGATGGGTCTTTGCGGTCAAGGGAGATGCTGAAGGGCGAATCCAGCGGTTGGTGATTCATGGCTTCAAGCAGAAGTATGGAGTTGACTATATGGAGACATTTGCGCCTGTCATTCGGTTTGAGACCATCAGAGCGGTCATCCTGTATGCTGTGAAGCGTGGCTGGGTTGTCTTACAGTACGACGTCAAGACTGCGCTCTTGTACGGTCTACTTTCTGAGCTCATTTACATGGAGCAGCCTGTGGGGTTCGAAGAAAACGGTGGGTAAATGGTCTGCCAACTCATTAAGTCTCTCTACGGCTTGAAACAAGCACCTGCAGTATAGAACAAGACGTTGCATACACTACTTGAGAAGCTGGGTCTCACCCGTTTGGACATTGACTATGGCATCTACGCTATGTACAACGACGACGGAGATGTGACGATGATTCTAAGTGTGTACGTGGATGACCTCCTGTTGATGGGACCGACAACTCTATGTACCAAGATTGCAGAAAAGCTTAAAAATGCATTCACCTTGACGAGCATGGGTGAAGTCAAGTTCCTGCTGGGAATTGAGATTACGATCGACAGGGCGCACAACAAAATCATGTGTTGCCAGCGGGCGCACACCGACAAGATCCTAAAAGCCTACGGGATGCAGGATGCCTACGGATGCATGACTCCACAGTCAACCAGCGAGTCGAAGGCTAACGTGAAAGCCGTTGTGCCTGGTATGAAACTACCGTACCAAGAGATTGCCGGGTCACTGCAGTACCTAGTAACGAGCTCGCGGCCTGACATTGCACATGCGGTACGCCATTTGGGCAAGTACCTGCCGTGCTTTGAGCACAAGCACTACCGTGAAGCCCAGCGGGTTCTCCGGTGTCTGAAGCAGACACGTGATCATGCACTTCACATGGACGTTGTTTCGGGCAAGGACGTTGAAGCTACGGTGTACACGGACAGTGATTACGCTAACGATCCGGATGATGCCAAGTCTATCTCGGGCTACGTCACGTTTCTTGACGGCAATGTCGTGTCTTACGGATCCCGGAAGCAAGGGATCAACGCTCAGTCGAGCACCGTGGCTGAGTACATCGCTATGAATGAAGGGGTAAAGGACATACATGGCTGGATGGCCTATTAGAGGAGCTACGGTGGTCTGCGGCCACACCACTACTGCGTGGTGATAACCAAGCGGCCCTCTATCTTACTGCGAAACCGGGAAAGCACTCAGCCACGAAACATATCAAGAACAAATATCATTTGATTCGACATTTAGTGGAGGACGGGCAACTACGGACTCTTCATGTACCTACTGACGACAATACGGCTGACATCATAACCAAGCCGTTGGCAAACGCAAAATTTACAAAGTTTCGAAAGCAATTGAAGGTGATACCTGTATCAAGTCTAGCTACTGCTACTGCTACTGCTGAACATCAACACTAGCTACCCAATCAAGTGCAAACGTTCGAGCCACTTGCTAGGCTGATCCTGCGGGTCAAGCCAGCTCGACGCGCGTCTCGAACGAGTGGGGGTGTGAGGTACCAGAGTGTACCAGTGCCAGACTGCCAGCGAGCAGTGCTGGCACCGACGTGTAGCAGCGGCCACACGGTCGCGTAAGCGATTGTACTCCATATTACTCCTGCGATGGTGAGCGGCGCGGTCTCTCATGGCGGTTGCAACCGCCCAAGTCCTCAGCACCAGCACCTGCAGCTATATAAGACAACAAGAGTGGTTAGCAACTGCTCACTAAATAAATCATGGGTACCAAGGTTGGCTGCGGCGCAGCTCTGCTCTCACTTCCAATCGTACCAGCGAGTACTCAAGCTCCTCACCTTGGTTGTTCCCGCCGCGGCATTCTGCCAGGCAACTCCCTGCCTTCCACCTCGTCTATCTTGCTCTTCCCTTAAGTATACGTGATGCTGGAGCCTACGTCACGCTGACGGTAACTACAAGGCACACAGTACGTCTCACGGGTCACTCTTTATGTAACCTGGGGTACACTGGATTGTACCCCGTAGACCTTGAGAGAATGGCAGAGGCTACAGAAGTCCATTCGGCGCAAAACTGGTGGCTATAAATAGAGGAGTTACAGGGTTTACGTTTTGTCCAATCAGATGTTGTATTGGATAGATAGAGTTGAAACAATGGGTCAGTTTCGCGTGATCATTTTCGACCAGAGGAAGTAATACTGCACAGCTCAGCTGTTAGTGTCTAACAGCTCGGAGCTGTGCGTCGGTCTCGACGCATCCGCTGCAATGCAGCCTGCAAGTACATGTAGTGCTCGGGAGCTGTAAACTACAGTGAAACCTGTCCTAAATGAACCTTGAGAAATCTGATATCTTGTCGTACATACCAAGTCCATTCCCAAAGATTACTGTGGAGTAAACTTGATATAGCTCAAATGACAAGCCTGATACAAAAGTTTGAGGACAGCAAGTGTATATGTGTAGCCTACGACAACGAAGTGGTCGTTAAAAACCTTGTAATTAGTTTTATATCAGTAACCAGCAACCAGCAGTCTTGAAACTGTTTGCTTCATTCTTCGACTGCATCGAGAACACGATTTGTACCGTGTGTGTGCTCTGGACGCAGTCGCAGTCGGCAACCTAAAGTAGATATGGCCAAAAATTGTAACTTGTCTGGACTAAATTTTAGTGGTCCTCCCTCGAGACAAAACGCTATCGTGCTATAACTTATCTGAAAATGATTATCATGCTACGTGTTTTAAATACTCCATTGCAGTAAAGCCCTACATAATAATATTGTTTTATATTTTAATATTAGGATATAATATTATAATGTATACATGCAATTGCGGCAGCCAACGCTTTTCCACCTACACGATGTAGGTGAAGGAGCGTTTAATGACCTAGTTAACAAATGATTGCTTATCAATGAGTCCAGGAGAGACTTACATGCCTAAATCCATATAGACAGTTTCAGCATGATATACCTGTGTGCTTCCGCGTTAGACCTGGAAGCGCACAGCGAAGTACATTTGCATTTTACATGTTAAGCCGGCGTGCTTCCCCACCTCGCTCATATGCGTGATATTGGCGCCTTTTACCGACCTTCTAGCTCCTGACGACCTGAGTAACATGATAAGCTGCTATACCTGCTAGAGGAGTCGTCCACGGGCCATACCAGGTAGGACAGGTTTTACTGTACTGTACAGCCTGTAGTAGTACTTGTACATGTACACACCGTGGGTACAGAAGCTGAGGCACTGAGCCTGGTCGCGGTTGAAGAAGGACACGTGATTAGATGCATGGATCAATGGGACGAAGTTGTGCCCGGGTCTATGTATTTCAATTGGTACAATAATCTCCACAAAAACGGAACGCACATTGCTGATCGTCGATTGTGCTGGCGGTAATCGAGCTTTTGGCGGCGCTTTACGATCTGCCACGTCAGTGACGTCGCCAGCGTTAACAAGAGATTCCGTGATACGATTGGTGTGTACGTCTGGTGATGCACGTTGTATTAATCCCGTGGTGGCACAGCCGGTGGCTTAGCCACAGCAAAAATTGAAACTGTACATGTCGATAAGGATTTTGTGGTTTTATGTTATACAAAATATACTGTAACATTTTTTCTACTGCATGGAAATCATTCCGGCGATGGAGTCTACTGCACCAATTTACTACTACACTGTACCCTTTATTGCTGCAACGATGCAGACGATACTGTACACTGACGGCCACTTGTCCATGAATGTGCTTATACATGTTAATGCATTTGTGTTTTTTAAAATAGTAAGATCCTGTCACTGCCTTCAAGCGTTTTCGCATACGCTGTTATGTTAAAAGCTCGTTTAACCGCAAAAAACTCAAGAGTACAGTACAATGTATTGTGCTCTTGCGAGTTAGCTGTACACATGCATCTTCATGCACTGTACCACTTGACAGACCTCCGGACCGGATTTGGTGGATCGCCGGATTGACCTTTATGTGCTAGCCAGTGTTCTTGCGAAGCGGATGGCTGGGGATGAGCTGGTAAAAAAGTCGCCCGGAGCTGCGCTGAGTTCATGGAGTTCTTGGTTAGACGACTGAAGTTTTGGCTTGCTTCATCGTCCACCCACCAAGAAAGAAGAGTGCGAAATACGTCCACTCTTTTCTATCAGCAGAACCCAGATAATATTTAAAAGATTACTGAGATAAATCTTAAATCTGGGCAAGTTTCAGCAAAATACGACAATTACAATAATGTACCAACGTCGCGATTAGCAAATCTCATTAGTCAAATAGTCAAAAAAAATGATTAGTAATAAAAGAAAGAAAATAAATGGGCGAACTCAAATGGGTATCTTTTTGTAAAGAAAAGTATCTACAGAGCTTTCAAGCATCCTGCTGAAGAAGGAAGGGGTCGATTATTTATACGCACTACACAGAGCAGCATTTAGTTTGTTATTCTTTATACGTACGAAGAGACGACGGGATTCACTATTTTAATTCCAAACGTTCATTTTTAGGTATTCTTTCTAGGTAGATGCTCACAGAGTTTTCGCTACAAATACTGGCTGGTTGTTCTCACGTTGTGCAGTTACTTAGCCAATTTCAAGGAATATCGTTTTGAGTGGTATTCTCTCGAAAGTTGCAGAAGACAGTTCAGTGCTTAACGATAGCAAGGGTCGATTAAATCGACCCTAAGAAAACAAAACCTGTTTATTCAGAATTGTATACTATTAAAAACAGACTTAAGTAGTCGAAACAGTTTTGATCTAGACGTGCTTTAATCAAGCAGTGTATAGCACATGATCTACACGAGGCTATTCCAATACTTCATTATCCAGAACATCAGTTTTAATTTCATCACCCCTATTTCCGTGGTTCATATTCATATTAAGATGTGACCCATTTGACCATCAAAAAGGGTCTACTACGCAACTACAAAAACGCTGAAACGGTACACATCACGCAAACCTAGCCCTCAACTGAAAGTTTGTTTGCTTTGGTCACACTACCGGTATGCAAAATACATGTACATGTACTACGTAGTACAACTAGTAGTATCTGGCACAGTGACACCAAAACATGCACTCAAGGTTTGCAGCAGTATACCCATCACCATTCTTCTTCAAATCGCACTCCTTGACGAGGTACAGCACTGCTCCGAAAAGAAACGGGAAATTCAAAAGACAAGTTCAGGATCATTGTGCATTTTGCAGCCTCGGACTCACTCGTGCTGAGGTGGCTTCCTCGCGGCTATTTCCTATAACAGCTATGGTCCGATTAAGACTGGCGCTCTTCTCGTTGACTGCCATTGCCAGTACATGTACCATCAGCACACAAGCCATCGACTGGACCTTTTGGAACGATGACGACGATCCGACTCCTTCGCCAGCGCTATCCGATACTAAGTACACAGAGACCTTGTCTCCAGCAGCGCTCACAAACATGATGGGGTCTGATTATCTGGATCGTGTCAAGTCTGTGATTAACTCTGGAATGGGATCAAATTCGCATTCGGATTCCGAATCGAACCCGTTGTTTGATGCTGGCTCGGCTTCCGCTCCGCCTACTGCTTCAGCTTCGTCTTCTGGCTCCTTACTCGATTCGGATGACACGTCATCCTCTGCTTGGGACTTGGCAATACCCTCCATGGACGAGATCGCAACGCCTTCAACTGCAGTTACCAACTATAAATCTACCTACAAAAACTGGGTGGGACCTTGGACTCAGTCCTCGGACGCAGCTTGCTACCGCGAGGCTCATTTCATGAAAACCTGTCCGAGTAATTACGACCGCAATGAATTGACCAACACGTGCTGGACGGAGTGTCCAATGGATTATCCTGTGGAGTGTGGCATGCAGTGCATCCAACAAAACAATGACTGCGGTCGTGAGAATGCCGCCAAGGTTTCTGCTGTGGCCATGTCTGCCTTTAGTATGGCTACGTTTGGTGTATTTGGTCAATTGGCCAAGTACGGAAAGCACGTGAGCTGGGCTGTCAGATGTGCCAACTACATGATGGTCTTTGTGAGAGCAGTCGTCCGCTTCACTCGTAACCAAATGGTGCTTGATCCACAGACGTCACAGGCGAAGCTCCTGCTGCTGTTGTATCAGACGAACTACGTCGTTAGTGACCTCCCGGCTACCATCTACGCGTGTTCAGGTAGAAAAGTCCCACCCGGCCTTCAGCTAACACGGCGACTCATTCGTACGGCTCAGCTGGTTCTCCAGCTCGTGATCACCTACGACGACGAAATTATTGAAAGCTGGGAGAAGTTTAAAGCTTTCATGAAGAAAGCCAACTTCACGGAAGCGGCTGATCAAATCACAGAGGGTGAAATCTCAAGTCTGGTGGTGGCTATGAAGCAGAACTCGACGTGTGGTGACGACCTAAAGACATTGACCAATCAGGTCTGGATGACAGTGGATGAATACAGACAGAAGAACCCCAAGATCAGCGAATTCGAGCTCCGCCTAAAGATGAGCAATTCGGACCTCCTTGTGTACCACATCCCGACAGTGACGAACAACTGTATGACTAAAATGATCTCCGAGTCTACAGTGACCACTGCGTACAAGACTCGTAATACACTTCGCAAGACCTACGGAGTCATGATCAACGATCTTATCAAGTCCGGGAAGAGCGACAATGGCTCATCCATGGCTGCGAAACGCCAGGCCTTAGTCTGGATCGACAACGCTTTCACCTTACTTTCGTATGGCTGGGAACCGACCGATTTGTCGACCCTTTTCGGGGAATACCTTCAAACTATCTGCGGTCCCACTCAGTTCATGGGTGAGATCGATGATGGCAAGGAACTCGCAACTCTCGGAATGAATGCTCTTCACAAGGCTTTCAAGAATAGTACGTTATCTTGGACCAAAAAGGGCGACGGCGTCGTCATTATTAATTTTAAAAGCAAGGATACCAAGGACGTGACCGTAAACATAAAGTCCGGTGGTGACAAGATTGACGAAGTCAGTCTCAGGGCTGGAGGTACTGCCCAGTGGAAGTCGAACATCACAGCACTTGGCGGCAAGACGCTGTACATGGATCGCTGGCGTCCGGGCTTCCTTGGTCTCCCTGGCACAGGCGGAGGTTCCTTGGTTTTGTGGGTGCCCGTTTCGCGCCAGGGTGGCCATTTAGAGCTCAATGTCCAGCTGAACGTGAGCTAGACAAGCAAGTTACAACATAGAGTATGTGTGTTGTTGTAAGTCGAGAGTAAAGTCGTCAAAAAGGCGCCAGAAGTACTAAGTTATTAAAGACTTTGAAAATAGATCGACGTTATTCTATCCGACCGCTCTCAGCAAGCTATTCGTAAAATAAACTGTTTAACAATTAAAGAAGTTATTAAACCTGCATTTCGCTGCGCCACAGCCACTGCAACTGGCTTTTAGAGAAGAATGACTTTGATGATCAGCAATATTAACGACCTTTACAAAACTCAATTGCACTCGTTAAAAAGTACAGATGAACCGTAAAAAGGAGCGTTTATTCCCTAAAAATGAAGAAAACGCATGTTAATGCAGAGCACGATAAATTTTATAATGAAAACTAAAGATTTCTACAAAATGGGCTTCTATTTGGACGAATAAGCAAAGTAAAACTACTCGCACAAAAATGGTCTATATTATTTGAGCAGGCCTGTGTTACGCAAGCCGTCTATACTAAGAATAGTGCTTGATGTTTCATTTTTACCACCTCGCAGCAACTCTGGTACCGCTAATCGTAGTTCATTTAACATTTCGAGATTGTTCCAGTGTCAAAGATCCTAACTGAACGGCACGTCGCTGGATCCGAGACGAAGTCGTCAGCTATCTTTTCAACTTTCGTTTCTGCCCGCGTGTCATCGTTTTCACGTCATTTTTTAAGAATTGCTTGATCAGTATCAGGAATGTATCTCCATCGAGAAAATGTTATATTCACACAAACCGATCTGATCAACACACAAGGTCCAGAGCGATTTGCCAGCACCCTGGCAGTAAAGGGGCAGACTCGCCACGACTTTCTATTTCTCTGCAGACATGACCTATCCCGCCTCTGCTGTCGCAGAGTCATCTTTAGTGTTTCTTGAGTGTGCACTGAATGTTGGAGCTGTGATCGGTGATTTCTGCGTTGGCCGGGTCCCATACAAAAATCACAGCACACATCGACGACTGCGCTCACACCACGGTGCCGCGCCCCTCACGTGACTACGAGTCATGACGGGTCTTAGCGCGTTGGACCTGCATGCGGCCAGCATGTACGCAGGCGACACGATAGAGTATTCACCCGTATGTTTGTCTTTGGAGATGCCCGAGGACATCACACGGCCAAAGTCCTCAGGATTGACGAGGACGTTAGCGCTCAGTATCCTATCGACGTGGACACTGATGAGCCGATCCCGCGTGACATGATAGTGCGATTGGCTGTGGACCGCCACGGCAATCGTTTTAAGCCTGCGTGCGCCATTTGGCGCACACTTCGCTCGTATACATTAATACCAGGAGAGTGCAGTGCCCCCCCGTCAACCCGTTGCCTTTGCCAAGGCTATGTCGACCGCAGTCCGGGGTGCTGTGGAGTATGCATTCCAACAGCATCGCAGTGGGTGTGAGGAATTCGTTGGAGAGTGCTCGCAGCCGGAGAGCGATCCCAGCGAGAGACTAGCCAGTACTGGAGACTCGTCGTCGTCGTCCCGCACCGCTGTCGTAGCCAATGCAGCATCGGACGACGGAGAATCTCGATTGCCGAGCCAGTCTGCACGCGATAGACCAACGGATACGCAGACGGCCGACATGTTACCTGCATGTCTCGAGGCGGGGACGTCGCCGTCCAGCATTATCCGCGTAGGCGATACATGTAACGGGGTTTCATAGTGTGGAACACACAAGGGTACGAAGTACTCGGAGAGTTAACAAACTCTCAGTACGTTGGCCGAAAGCCACACGCTATGTATTTGATTAGGTTTAACTATGCTAGACAGTTAAACAGATACATTTACCCCTAGGCGGCTTGGCCGCAATAATAGTAAATAAAACACTTCTGATTTTGAAGCATAAAAGTTAAGGTATTAACTTTGAGCCCTGGTCTTGGGCTGTAAGTGTCCTTTGGATAAGGAACTTAGTATAAGTGACTCTTTGAGTCGAACGTCTTCCTCTGACGCTAAAGCTACGGCAGCCCCGCTGCAATACAGCTGTGGACGTGAATGTAGTACCTAATGCACAGGAAGGAGATGGAAATACAAGCGAGGATTGCTTGCATTCGGTCACACAACCTCGTCAGTCGGAGGAGTCAACTTCTGAACCTACCACATCCGATCCCATGAGCTCCAGTGCATTCATTATGAGAGGTGGAGATCACGGCGACGGTGGAGCCGCTGGTGAAAATGCAAACAGAGAGATGTCACGCGAGGAAAACATGAAGTCTGCAACGCTTCCCTGCCAGTTGATGCCAGCTGACCAGGAAGGCATGCATCTCGCCCTCAATAGGAACGTTTGTCAGGCGCGTTCGGGTCTGATTTCGCACTCGCTTAAGAATGCTGAAGACGCTTTCCACCGCGTGTGTCCCAGGAGGATCACTCGCAAGGCCAACCGAGAATCGCCTGAGCTTCCCAAATACTTGTTAAGTTAAAGTCTTATCAAGCATCGTTGATTGGAAGTGCAGACGCAGAGTCCAACTTTTGTTTAAAAACCGTAAGGCTATTATATTCATCTTTGAGCATATTTCTCTGGGTCCATATTTTGTGAGCTATTCCACTGCCAAAGTGGTCCGAGCGCCTAGTTTGTTGACGCCTGGTAATTCCACCTAAAGAAATTCGTTTCTTACCGTAGGTACCTCGTGGTTGTACCGCAAGCTCTTCCATCAATCTCCAGTAGAAGCACGTTAGAGTACACACGACCACCGCAATTAGCTCTTTTTCCAACCTCAACGACCAATGTAAAGTGGCTGGTGTCGTTGGAAAGTTCAGCTCTTCGTGACCAGCCAATAGATATCAATTTCTGCAGGTGAATTTTGATTATTAATTCTGACTTTTTTTTGGAGAATATCTTTTAAGTCAATAAAATCTAAGCATTTTCTTGAAAGGGTTAGGCCATATTAACTTGTTTATTCGTATTCTAGATATTCTTAAATGAAACAGCCCCTAATAGTACAAAGAATGAATGATTAGATGCCTGGATTTATTGGATGCAGTACCCCCTGTTCCTATCACTTGAAAAATCGAGTCCAGTATTTTGAATTCAGTACAATACAGTACAATTTTCTTTTTTTCGTGCCGTCGGATCTTTGATAAACTTCAGGATGCTGCTTACGAAGAAGATGTTAAGGCAAAAAAGGTATAGTTTGTATGCTGAAACATGGTGTATCTGCAGATCCTAAAAAATATTAATGACCTCCGAAGCAGGGTGCATTACAGATAGTTTACAGTTACAGACAACGACGATGAAATTTGAAACTGCGGTACCACTTTCAGCCTATCAAGTTTCTGGGTGTCGTGCATAATATGTTTGGACCCGGGCGGTGTTTCAAAGGTATGGCTTCGTTGTCTGCAGCGCCCTTCCTCATCTGCTTATGTCTTCCGATTGCCTTCACCTCAATCACGAAGCCGGTTGCCAGCTGTTGTAGCCTGCACAGGTTGTAATGGCTTTTTTTAGTGACGCAGCAGGCGTTGACAAGGTACTATTGGTGTGTACAGATGCATAGGGTTGGAAGCGCCGGTTATCCGTAACCACGAAACACAGTATGTTGGTATCAACACTTTTAGGTGTGTTTAAAAAAACGCTTTTTTAGGGAGAGTAGGGAATGGGCTTACAGTACTGTATATTAATAGTAAAGTTCTTCCGGGTAAACAAGAACTCTTGGCTGCCCGGATATTATAAAAAAAATGTCATTCCGGCGGTGGAGATTGCAGAGACTGGTGCCATCGGACAGAAACGGCACATATCTATAGCCAACGCAATGCCCCCCCCCAGGGAAACAAACGTGGCTATAAACGTAAGTAGCTGCAAGTTGAGGCCTCCGGCATTAAATATATTTCGCCAACACTGTTCGTTTGAGGAAATGTTGTGGTAGTGCATAAATGTAGGCGTCGCCGCTACTCGGAATTTCTAGAGGAATGGAGCTATAACAACAAAAGTGCTCTATGTATTGATCATCCCGTACAGCTTGATTGGATGCCAAATTAAGGCGCATCTCAAATCGCCCAAACTTGCACCGTCCACGAGACAGCGAAATATCTTGTCTGCGAATCGGGTACACGTGCAGACACTAGCGTTTGGCAGCTATTATAGTTAACATGTTTAATAATGTTAAACTAGGGTTGACTGCAACGAGTACATGAATCGAAAGCTCGCAACGAGCTCTACCAAGTACATCTGCTAGCTTGAAAAGTAGGTTTAATCGGTCAGGATCATTTCGTTTTGAGTTGTCTCTGTATGTCAGTGTAATTGATAAGGAATGCCCTTAAGTGTCATAGGGTCACTGTGTCCATACTCCGTGCTCTCGCCTCCCGTATCGAACATGAAACCAACAAATGCGTTGTAGACCAGTTTAGCATTCTTTTTCTGCGCATGCCTAAACCATAAGTCATATCAGACTGTATTGTCAGCGAACTACAATAACTTGTTAAGTATTCTAGCGGTCACACTTCCTTAAAGTGCTGATTTGTGAGCGTGCGGAGCACAATGAACGAAGCCATCAATCCGTTTCCGAAAATCAGTAAGCATCATGCACAAAAATATCCGGTTCAAATGGCAGGTTTCATTTCGATTTCCTTTATTTCCTTAATATTCGTACACAACAGCTACTGTAACCGGTAACGAACATGAAAGTTCACTTTTGAACTAACAGTGGAGATGCTCTAGGAGTAAATCTGGATTGATTGCCCGTTTTCATTTGTTACATGAAACGTTGGCAAATCGTACTGTACCGCCCTTTTGTCGATCGTGTTGTGGACTGAGAAGTTCGGAAGGGCAAGGTACATGTAGGGTCATTCCGTATTTTGCAGCCTTAGACTCATTCGCGTTTATGACACTTCAACATGGTCCGACACAGGCTGGCACTCATCTTCTTGGTAGCCATTGCCTGTGTTCCTTGCACACAGGCCATCGACTGGACATTTTGGAGCGATGACGACGATTCGACTCCTTCGCCAGCGCTACCCCATATTACGTACACAGAGACCCAGTCTCCAGAAAAAATAAAGAACATGATGGGGTCTGATTATCTGGATCGTGCCAAGTCTGTGATTAACTTAGGAATGGGATCAAATTCAGACTCCGGTCTGTTGCCTTATGTCAGTTCCTCGTCAGCTTCAGCTTCGGAGTCTCCTGCCACCGCAGCTTCATCCTCTGCCCCATTGATCGGTTCGGACGATGGTTTGGCACCAACTGCTCTGTCACTTACGGGGTCTTCGGCTTTGGACTTAGCAATACCCTCGATGGACGAGATCGCAACGCCTTCAACTGCAGTTACCAACTTTAAATCTACTTACAACAACTGGGTTGGGCCTTGGACTGAGTCCTCGGACGCGGCTTGCTATCGTGAGGCTCATTTTATGAAAAAGTGTCCGAGTAATTACGACCGCAATGAACTGACCAGCACGTGTTGGACGGAGTGCCCGATGGATTATCCCGTGAGGTGTGGCATGCAGTGTATCCAACAAAATAATGACTGCGGTCGTGAGAATGCCGCCAAGGTTTCTGCTGTGGCCATGTCCGCCTTAAGTATGGCCACCTTCGGTGTATTCGGCGAGCTTACCAAGTATGGAAAACACGTGATCTGGGCCGTCCGATGCGCTAACTACTAGTACATGATGGTCTTTGTGAGAGCAGTCGTCCGTTTCACTCGTAACCAAATGGTGCTGGACCCACAGACGTCACGGGCAAACTTTTGCTACTTCTGTACCAGACGAACTACGTCGTAAGTGACCTCCCAGCTACAATCTACGCGCGTTCAGGTAGAAAAGTCCCGCCCGAGCTAACACGCCGACTCATCCGTACCGCTCAGCTAATCCTTCAGTTGGTAATCACTTACAATGGTCAAATTATTGAAAGTTGGGAGAAATTCAAGGCTTTTTTTAATCGAGCCAATTTTACGGAAGCAGCCGAACAACTCACGAAGGGCGAGATCTCAAGTTTGGAGACGGGTATGAAGCAGAACTCGACGTGCGATGACGACCTTAGGACGCTTACTAGTCAGGTCTGGATGGTGGTGAACGAGTTCAGACAGAAGAACCCCAGGATCAGCGAAGCCGAGCTCCGTCTAAAGTTGAGTGAATCGGATCTCGTTTTGTACCACATTCCCACAGTGACGAACAACTGTATGACCAAAATGATCTCCGAGTCTACAGTAGTCACCGCGTACAAGACACGCGAAACGCTCCGCAAGACCTACGGAGTGACGATCAACGATCTTATCAAGTCCGAGAAGAGCGACAACGGCTCATCCATGGCTGCGAAGCACAACACCTACGTATGGATCGACAACTTCTTCATCTTCCTTTCATATGGTTGGGAGCCTACCGACTTGTCGACTCTATTTGCAGAATACCTTCAGACTACCTGCGGTCCCACTCAGTTTATGGGTAAAGTCGATGACGGAAAGGAAGCTGCCACTTTGGGCATGAACGCTCTTCGCAAGGCTTTCAAGAATAGTACGTTATCTTGGACCAAAAAGGGCGACGGCGTCGTCATTATTAATTTTAAATGCAAGGATACCGAGGACGTGACCGTTAACATCAAGTCCGGCGGTGACAAGATCGACGAAGTCAGTCTCAAGGCTGGAGGTACTGCCCAGTGGGAGTCGAACATCACAGCACTTGGCGGCAAGACGCTGTACATGGATCGCTGGCGCCCAGGCTTTCTTGGACTCCCTGGCACAGGCGGAGGTTCCTTGGTTTTGTGGGTGCCAACTTCTCGTCAGGGCGGTCATTTAGTGCTCACTGCCCAGCTTAATGTGAGTTAGAGAAGCTGTCAATGTTGCCACGATGGCGCTATTTTTAATCTATAAATATTTATCATATTAATTACAAAAAAAATACTTCACGGAAACGTGGCTGGTTTAAAAGGGGTTGACACGTCCAATACAACTCACAAGTCATTTGGAAATCGTGCACCGCTTGACGATTTATTTTGTACTTAGACAGGCCCTTAGTGAGTTCAAGTAAATTGCCCAATCACGTCGATTTCGCAGCAGAACGCACAGTACTTGTATTAAATAAAAACACAAGCCAAGTTCGGCAAATTTGGTCAGAATTCACAATATTAAATAACACGAGCCAAGGAGCATCTAATAAAGATACGTTTTTGTGCTAAATAAACAGAATGCGAATGTAAAAAATTCGCTCTTTGCTTCGCTTTTGAAATTCCTTCGGCACCCCCCGAAGCTCGGGGGCTAATCCCTCCGGTCCAACTTCCACTGATTTGATTGGGCAATGGAGCTGTGTTTTCTTAAGTACCGTACATGTTCAGTTTTATACATTTATTAAAAAAGCATTTTTAAATAATAAAAAAAATATTATTTACATTTTCAAATAAATTTTATTTTTATCGCGTGAGGTCCTCGAACATGGCTCCACTTTGGCGCCGACCGAGCGTTCTACTGGGCGGGTCGGCACTCTACGCAGGCGTGGCGTTCGCCACGTACGTGACGCTCTACGACCCTAAGAAGAATGGCGATAATGCAACCACACCGGCCGTAAACGACGCGAGGCGTCTGCAGCTTTTCGACATGAACGCTACCAAGTATGACAAGGAGGTGGACTGGGACGAAAGACTTACGGGGATCTCACTCATGCGGCATTTCCTGCTACAAAAGGCACGTGGCAAGGTGTTGGAGATCGCGGCCGGAACGGGCCGCAATCTGGTCTTCTACCCTGCGCCTTCGAAGGTGGTTCTTACCGACTTTAGCCGCGGAATGCTCGACCAGGTGTCGAAAACGCAGCAACAGAGGCTAGCCAGCTGCGAGCTTAAAGTCATGAGTGCGGGCGAACTGGCCTTCCCAGACGGGCAATTCGACACGGTGGTGGACACCTTTGGGCTCTGTAGCATGGACGACCCGGTGCGCACGCTGCATGAGATGCAACGCGTCTGCAAGAATGACGGCGGCCGCATTTTGCTGCTGGAGCATGGCCAGAGCAGCTACAAGTGGCTGTCAAACATCTTGGACAAGTTCGCGGACCTACACGCCCAGAAGTGGGGATGCCACTGGAATCGCGACATCATGGCGCTAGTAGAGCAGGCCGGACTAGAGGTGGAGACCGTGCACCGTTTCCATTTCGGTACGACGTATTACATCGTAGCCAGGCCTCAAGCCAAGCCTGGCCGAAAGCCAAAGAAGGACGAATGATTAGATGACTGAAATAATGGGAAGACGTGCATGTCAATACTACTAGTAGTAGTAGTAATAGTGCGACTTATGCCTGGCGTTCGGACTCCGGAGTATCCGGATCTATGTACATGTAGTTTGGTTGAAGTGCAAGAATCGCAAAGCTGGAAATTTGTGCTGGTCGTCGCTTGTGCTGGTGGTACTAGCCGAGCGCCGCCGCTACGCGGCGGTAATTTAGGTTTTACTCTAGATTTTTGCCTTCCCGCCTTCGCTTCGCTTTGGCGGGATAATTAGTCCAAATCCTCTGAGTCCCCCATGTGCCTAAATCGACTTCTTTAATTTCATAAATCTGCGTTTCATTTGCTACAAAATGCTGAGTTCCCAGTAAGCCGTGTAAATATTTTACCGGTACAAAAGACTGAGACCCTAGCATCATACTTACCATGCTCATAAACGATTACGCTAGTGATCTTGGCAGAGTCTCTTTATTGTTGTTGGCGATCACTGTACCTTAATCTTCCACCCGGAAGCACCTGCACTTCAGTCTAAAACCGCTAAATAATATATTTAGTTTAGCGTCGTGCTCGATTTCACGGGCCGTTTCTGAAACCTAGATTGCAACAATGCAAAGAATATCTGTCCAGCTTGCATCAAATACCCGCTTGTACTGCCTGGTTAAGCTTGTAATAAACTGACTATTAACCACTTCGCAAACCAAACTCGCTACTTTGAAAGAAAATTAAAAGTGTTTCAGAATTAGTCATTAGACACTCCAATCTGTGCCTGTTATGGTTATAGCCTTTGGATATAACGATGCGTCGCAAGACGCCTTGCTGTTGTTGTTGTTGATGGCGGTATTTTTATTTGATACTTAATTGATGATTCCAGGATGGATTAGGCTCTAAGTTGATTAACGTTTCTTTACGGGCCTACTTATAATAACCATAATTTACACCTCTCATGTTGTGTTGTTATCTTACCGCTGCATGTAAAACCTTATTCTACGCCTTGTCGGCAACGCGTCTGCCTATTAAGAAGTATCAGAATTTTGCTGTCTAAATAAACGCTTAGGAAACAATACAGTATTAATAGTAATTGTCATCAGCACATATTACTTCTTTTCCACGTCAATCTAAACTATCTATCTTTGTGGATCTAGTGACAACGTTTATAAGCACAGCTTTGATCTTACGGCAAGCCCACACGACCGGCTACTGCTGTACATGTAACATGTACGATTTAGCAATACCAGAAACCCACTCAGATAACGTATTATTAATAATGTTAATATCTTTACAATAAAAAAATTGAAATTATCATTTTAGTCAGTGTCACTCGCAGATCCTACTGAGTACAGAGTATTTAGTATACTTAAACCATGTCCTCGGAAACACGCATGCTTACGTGTACGCTAAGCACCCTGCCCTCCGTTTAGTACTCAAATATCAATGCATTATGAAAAAGTATAAAATATTAAAACGATGCCGCCTTCGGATAATGTATTAGCTTTGTGCAAATCCCCATATGTAAACTGGGAAACACATGCATTTATTGATGTCAACTACACATTCTAGTTTTTAACCAATTGAAGCCACCTTCGCTGCGCTCGGCAGCCAGTAGGAATATTTAAAAAAAAATTTCCAATGATTTGTCCGGAAAAGCGTGACAGGCACGACAATTTAGTGTGACGGACAGACAGGTTGCTGCAGTAGATGTTTAAGACTAGCCGTTCGCCGCCGCTACGCGGCGGAGTGGCATGGTTTGTTGGAGATGAGGTGGCCGGAACTTTATTGCTTCTTGGTGTCGCGTTTTGAGAGCGTGGCTCACCCCGTAGATCTTGGCATCGTGTATTTAACCACTTGCCTTTCCGTAGTCTCATTCGGCCCCGTATAATATCGTGGTTTGGAACGTTTCCGCTACCCCGTACTACAGGTTGGATGTTGTTTTCTTCAATGGCCCATGCTCTTTCGTGCTCTTCCCGGCTTCGAGGTTCCTGCCCACCCATGGCCCACGCTGCTCAGCGGTTCTGTCCTCTCTCTTGTGGGTTCATGCGCGTTAGTACGGCCTTTTCGTAAATGCTAACTTTTCTCTGTTCTCAAACGTTTATGTGGGTTGCACTGGCTTCGTGGTAGATACTATTTCGTGACCGTTGGCCTTCCATCGCCGGTGCTCTAGCCGAAGTGTGCTATTCCGTGGTTTGGTGACTTCATGCAGTCGTGTTGTTCCGTCGCCCGTGTATCGTGCTACCGCCGAGCTACTTGGCAAGGTGGAAGAGTTGACGATACTATTTCGTTACCATTGGCCTTCCATCGCCGGTGCTCTAACCAAAGGGTGCTATTCCGTGCTTTGGTGCCTCCATGCAGTCGTGGTTCCGTCGCCCGTGCATCGTGATCTCCTGATGAAGTGTCATCGACCGCGGAATCACGCTATAGTGCAATCACGGTGTGGTAATGCTGTCTATGGTATTGTGCTCGCGTAGTTATTCTGCGTTGCCCGTGTTATCGTGTTCTACAATGGCATCGTGCTCCACGGTGTGCAATCATGGCCCCCCCACACGTGCCCCCTCCCTCTCCCCCCCCTCGTGTTTTTTGTGGCTGGTCCGACGTCCGTTAAATCGTGTTCCCATGTACTACGGTTCTCCGTGGCTCGGTAAGCTCAGGTTCTACACTTGTATCGATCTCCGCGGCTCGAAGATTTTCTGACTATAGCTCCGCGGCTGCGTTCTTCCATGGCATAGCGGCCCAGACCATACTATCTAGTTATCTTGTGGTGTCCCGGTTGATCTGCCGTTTGTGCTTCGTATTTTACCGTGCTTCGTGGTCTACCGTGTTGTATCGTAGGTGATTTCCGTGCTCTGTAGCAGCTACGTGTTCTAGCCCGGTTTTAGGTAGAAAGTCTAACAGAGTCCGTGACTCTCAGTGCTTTCATAGATTTACATGTTAATTGCATCGGCCCGCTTCCGTGCTTTGTAGCTCTGTGTTCATATTTGTTTCCCCTCCATCGTACATACTGTTTCTTTCTGCCCTACAAATCCAGTTCGATAAGCTCGCACCTTCACCTAGGCTCACGCCCTGTCCTAAGCTCCCATACAACGCACCTAAACACGAAAGTAATTGTGACCAATGGAAAACGTTTATTTTTAGCCAATCAGTTTTTCTGGTGATTACGCGGATGTTTGTTGCGCTGGCGAGGTTTCCAGCGACGACGGCGGCGATTAATGCGCTCCTGGACAACACGCCGCGGCGGTTGTGGGGGCCCCATAGCGGCGGCAACTAAGGCCAGGCTTTGTTGGCGCGAATCAGTGGCTGGCTTCGGTTCTGGTGTGCGTGGGCGGTGCCAAAACGCCTGGCTGTATGGACCAGAGGCGCACGCGATGCACCTGCGGGCACCCGCTCGAGCCTGGCCCTGTGCGAATGCATCCCATGCTAAGAATTGTTCGCAACAGGCGCACAGCCGGAGCTGCAGCCCGAGACCGTCTGGCTCGAGCGGGGGGTGCACAATGACCGCCTGGCACGTCGAGCACATGGGAGGTAAACGTTCCATTGGAGAAATGTTTTATTAGAAACGTTTTTATTAAATTAGTAATATTATTTTTTAAGTATTAAACTAAGTATTTCGAAGTGTTGAATTACTACTTTGCTAAAATGCGATCCAGTGGTGTCGCCAGGGTCTAAAAAAAACAACAGCGCCTACGACGATATAATAGTACCGGTGTGCACGTCGGCGAAGCCTACCAATGCAAATTAACCCGCACACACGCAGCGCCCTTTGCATGAGGTGGCGGCCCACAGTTGAAAATGGGGCAAAATGATTTTTGAACGGTGCATTTAAGTACGATGTGTAGACCACATACAGTGTGTACACCACATATTGCAATTTTAGCGAATCGAGGCCGCCTTCGCTGCGCTCGGCAGCCAGTAGAATGCGCGCATTTGCGTTACATTAATTAACCCTAGCCCGTGACAGACAGACGGACAGACACCAGACTCCACTAGGTGTGTAAGATTATAATCGAGTACATGTATTCGTGTTTTGAAAGTGCGCTGTTTCAGTGACGCGGTCGGCACCGGGAAAAATGCTCTTCACTGTACTGTGCATGGACAGTGGCATTTTAATGCTACAGTCGTGCACCTCCAATTCGACACCGGTATCAGTCGATACCCTGCCAGATTTTATGATTACGCGAATCGGATGCGCAATTAATCACCACCCTAGCAATTAACCTCAACGGTTTTCCCCTCCTCGCGGAGGGATGACACGCCGCATCGATCTGATTTTAAATTTTGGATCGGACGTCTTCATACAAACACACACTTTGATTTTTACCGCATAAGACAATGGGACATCGCCCTTCCTCCTACATGTCCCTAACTCTAGCACAAAAGCAGTCTTTGTGCGAAGCACAAGTCAGATCCTGCATGCTCTCACTCCGAACTTGCTCGTTGGGCAACGGAGCGCTTTAAGACCCCCCAAGCAGTAAAGCGCACTACCGTCCTGAGTATTCTTAAGCGGTCGGCGGACGTTGCCGCCTTGCCGGATACCTATCGCGACCGGAAGCGCTGTCGCGCGCCTGACGCCAAGATTATGCAGAAGATTGGCGTAAATGTTGTACTGAATTAACAAATGATATATCAGTGCACTGAGTTTACGTTTATTTTTTGCTCTACGTTGTGCACTTATGCCCTGGCACTATTAATATGGTCCGGCCTGTCGAATTGGAGGTGCACAACTGTACTGTATTTAAAAAATGCTGATGCACAATTTTTGTGCATCAGCCATCGACACAAAAGGTTGTTAATTTGATTCTAAGACACTCCTCTTTGTACTGTAGTGATACAGTCGGAAACACTACATGTACACGTATCTGAACGAATTTTTCCGAGAGCAAGGTATTATATCATCGCTCTTTTATTTGAAAGAGTTGACAGGACCAGGGTTTCACATAAATAGCCGGCATCACTTTCGAATCAGCAGCGCACCCAGCAAAGCCCCGGCCGCCCCGTACCAGCAGTCGGCGCTCGAAAGATTTCGAGTACGAAGCGTCGGTTCAGAAACTACTTGAATTGACTATAGCGACCCACCAAACCCGACCTTTGCGCACCATGAGTGCTCTGAAGGATCCGGGCAAGGCGAACCAGCCGGACCTCAAGCCATCTGTGCTCGGCCAGGATCAGGAGACTCAAAGAGAGATGACGGAGCAATCGGAGCAGAGGGACGAGGCAGAAGCCCTGAGCCAAGACTCCATCGTGGCCGAAACCCAGCACTCGTCAGCTGAATCGGATAACGACATGCAGGAACCGGATTCTGAGGAATCTAGATCTGAATTCGGCGACAACCCGGGAGTGGATCCAGCAGACGCCGAGGAAAACAAGTCGGCCGGAATCCACCCAGACGCGGGTGACGGAGCTCAGCAACCCATGAAGGCAATTCCCTCGGCTGGAAATGTCGAGACGCCAATCCGAAACTCTACCTCGCCAACACCGGCAGTACAACCCTTCGAGATGTTCGAGGCCGTCGTCGTCAAGATGCAATGCTTCCCGCAAGAGCAGCCCCGGCACTCGTGGACAACTGTTTAGTATAGCGCATGCTAAGGTGTCTGTAGACACGGACTTGATCCCTAGTGGCAAGCAACGCTACCCCAAATTGAAAGGTGATGAAAAAGAGCTCCTGTGCAAGCTTTTTAAGGAGCTATGCGTCTTCGAGAACGGCACGTTCGAAGAATGGGAACGCTACGCGCAAGCTGCAAGACAGGACTTGTACAACATGTCCTGGTCCTTCAAGACAATCATGCATCGGATGATCAGTAAGGTCAAATGGGCGAAGACGAAACCTCTGAATCAATGGGCAGCGAAGTTGAAGGCCGGGAGACGCTCGACTCGCGTGGAGGAAGGGCCTACAGAAGAAGTGACGTACTACCAGGACTTCATGTTCAACCCGTCAGTCTACTCTAAGGCGGATATTGCAGCACTGAGACGGATCTGCGAGCAGCCAGCTGCAGCGACAGCAGGCAGTTTGCTACGACCCGCCACTAAGGACGAATGGAAGATCATTGGAGGTTTGGCAGAAGGAACAATCGTGTGTCGGCGGATGTCCGACTTTCTGAAGAGTGTTTTCGACTCCCAAGAACGACTTAGGCTCCACCGAACCATACAGAGTCAGGTGGAAGGAGAGTTACAGATCCAACTCCGCGGAAGAACGATCATACGGCACAGTCGCCAGCAAACTCAGACGATCCAGGAAGATATCCGTATCGCAGCTGAGGAACTACGAGCCAACACACCAGAGCTTCGTAAAATGTTGAGCTTGATCAAAACAATAAGCTACAACCACGCTCAAAGAAGTATGCACTTCTTCTTCTTTGACCGGGCGACAGCAAGACAATTCGAGCAGGTCCAAGTCCCCTTCCGCAGGGGAGTGTATCGACTGGCCAACGTGCACCAACCAGACTTTGGTTCTATTTGGGATCGCCAGCTTGGACGAGAACTCGACTCACGCAGAAGCGCAAGTATGAAGTTGATATTTACAACATCACGCGATTTACGGACCTGGGTTTACTAGCGGAGTACTTGCAGCAGCACATCTCGACCAAATTCGATCTAGATCCCATGGACACTTGCCGCCCAGAATCCCGGACGGCGACAGTCTGGCGGCTATCTCTTCACACAGCGGAATGCCCAGATTTCCTCCGAGGTATAGTACGCACTGTGTGGTACGGCAGGACGATCGTACTTCAGCATCCCAGCGCCCGACAAAGGCTGCAATGTCTCCAATGCAGAAATCTAGGCCACACAATGATGCGATGTCGATATACGGACAGTCAGCTCCAGGGACCCGGCAGCCGCGTGGCTCTCGAACCCGAAGTAAACTTTCTGGTAGACAGGACCAAACCATTTACCAGCCTGGACGAGGTGAAAGAATTTGCGACCAAGCGTCTTGATATCCAGAAGGAGGAGCAGAAAGTGGCTCAAGCAGCCTTGTCACCTTACCTACCAGCCACTCATCCAGTCACCACTATAACTCAACCGGAGGCTGGAATCGACGGACCAACCGGCCCAGCCCAGTCAGTCAGCCATTCGACGGAGGAGCACGTGCCGCCGGTCCCCAAAACGAAATGGGTAACGGTGCCATTGCGAAATGGCAGGAAGTTATATGCCTATGCGACAACTCTCCAGCAAAAACTACAAGTGGATCGCTCTCGTTATGACGTGCTCGCTGGAGATGAAGAAGAAGACGACGAAACAGCACCAGAGCTACCTGGCCCAGCTTCTCCATCGTCAGCGCCGATTGAAATCCAGTCAGATGACGAGCTCGAAGAAAAAGCCCCAGTCCAGTTAACTGAGACCGACAGGGCCAAGCTCCATCTCGTGAAAGCAAAGCCTCCTAAAGTACCTACGACGCCACAACCAGTTGCGCTGAAGTCAAGGGAGCGAAAGGGGTTGCGTCACGCAGTAAAGGCAGCTCAGCAGCCGCTCGGGAAACGAATGCCACCAGCAGCATACTCGGGTGAAGTACTAGAGTCTTTCTCGGCGATTGAAGCCAGTTTAGGGATACGCCAAGTGAACACTCCAGCGACAGGAAACTGCATGGCGATGGCGCTCGCTCAAGCCCTAGTCGACACGGATCTGGCGTCTCAAGATGATAGCTTGGAAGCAATCACTAAGAGTCTGAAACAAGGAATATGCTGGACTGGCCAACAAAACCTTCAAGAGCAATTTGACCATTACGTCCGGACCACAACGCTAGTGAATGTACTGCGTGGATGGAATGGGATGCCATCTCATGAATCGACTAAGCAATTCAAGTGGTATCTGGAGGAGTACGCGCGCTCCCCGTCCAGCCGAGAATCTATCGTACCTCAATATAACTGGGGGTGCAGTGAACTCATGACGATGGCAGCCAACTTCCTCCAACGAGAAATCTACGTCCTCGCGTACGATACAGACCACAAGAAGCAGTGGTACTGTTCAATGTACAAACCGAGTACGACACAGCGAGGGACCCAGACATACGAAATTGGGCAGCACATTCCCCTGCAAGTGGGGCGATGCACCGCCCTTATTCGAGCGGCGAAGATGGGAGATACAACTCCACCTCTCGTCATCCGGCACTGGGGCGAACACTACTCGGCGTTCATTCACAAGAGAGAACCCGTAAGTATGCGACCAAGCCCAGGGAATGCTGAAGACCACTCACGGTCTCGCGAAGACCAGGAGCCAGAACGTCCACCATCATCGCAACAAGAGGGTGACTCCTCCCAGAACGCTTGGAGCCTGTCGAGATGGGACGGCAATATAGTCGTAAGCTCACCGGCATGACCATCTCACATGATCTTAAGTGTGAGATTCATCTCATACTAGAACATGCTGACCCGACACGATATGCTGAACTGCTCGCGTTTCTAGTGAACACAGCGTCTCAATTGTCTCTTCTTGAACGAGAGCGCCTCAGAAGAATGGACTTGGCTACAGAAAGATCGGCCGACATCACAGCCTTTCTTCAAAAATACCAGATTCCCCTGACTACTCTCCGGCAATGGCAGCAGGAATATGCGCAAGCTCAGCAAGACGAGCGGGAGCTGCAAAGCTCTCAGGAGTCCAGACAAAGCAATAAATCGGACTCATCCTATCTCCCGTCCAGCGTCAACTCGTCGCAAGAGCAGCAGCCAGCACGACGAAACCCCGGGAAGGTCAAGGAGACAGGCAAAAGAACGGCGAAGCGTCCCCATACTCTCACGCCAATAGAAGCGGAGCGTATCCGATCGCTTATGAAGTCCAAGGTAGCGCACCAACACCTGAGGGATGAGCCCATGCCCCGAGTCTCCTGAGATGACGCGAATAGTGCAGACATCAAATGGGCAGAACGATGGGACAACTTAGCCGGCGTGTGGCCGTCAACGGCGACCGCTCCGTTTCCTCTATACACGAGCACGCCGGAAGAGTGGAGCTACACCGCGCAACAGGAGCCTGCTCAACTCGTGCTCATATGTCAACTTTTTGAATTTACAGAGGAGGTGTTGAGTTCTTTGGGGGACAAAGTGCTCGAGGTTTGGACGGGAGCATGGCGACAAGAGTGTCTTCACGACCGACTGGTCGCCTACCGAGCCCGAACCACAGACAGATCTGTCAGGAATTGGATTGATGAGTGGATCGCAAAATTGACAAGGCCCCCTCCGCAAAATCTAGCTCCCCTCATTGACAACCGGGAAGACTGGACTCGTCTACGAAACAAAAGATATGGCAATGATGATATTCTCAAGCTTTGTGATGTCGGAACCAAGGGCCGTCTTGCTCAACATTTGCTATGTGCCATAATTTACGAGAAGGAGATGCGAGTGTTGACTGGAACGGAGGAGGAACCGGACAACGGCACCGTCTCCAGGCTGCAGCGGCACCTCCGTGCGCTGGAAGTGAACGCTCACTACCGAGAGGCTTACTACCGAGACGTCCAAGGTACCATGGCTCTCGGTCCTTGAATTCACCACCCCATCCGACCATCAGCGTGTGATATTACATTTGGCCGGAACGCAGCCTCACCAGGTCGCTAAATCCAAGAGAAGGGGCCTAGTATATCCAATACGGACTTTCCAACAGACAAGAGTACAGGAGGAGCTACTTGACGCCTTAGTAGAAGAAGGTATCGGCCGACAGGAGACGACTCACACCTGGGACAGCACGGTACAAAAGTGCGGACTCTGCATTAGCCGACTCACCAAGCAAGAAAAGAAGCGCAGGAAAACGTTCAAGCACAAACTGAACGCCCAAAGCCGTGTGCACCTGTTAACGAGGAAAGCGCTACTCGACGTCACGATGGAGGATGTAATGGGGTTACATGGTGTGGAACACACAGGGGTACGAAGTGCCCGGAGAATTAACAAACTCTCAGTACATAAGTTGGAGAGTTAACAAGGTCTCTCAGTACGTTGGCCGAAAGCCACACGTTATGCATTTAATTAGGTTTAACTATGCTAGATAGTTAAACAGATACATTTACCCCTAGGCGGCTTGGCCGCAATAATAGTAAATAAAAGACTTCTGGTTTTGAAGCATAAAAAGTTAAGGTTTTAGCTTTGAGCCCTGGTTTTGGGCTGTAAGTGTCCTTTGGATAAGGAACTTAGAATTAGTGACTCTTTGAGTCGAACGTCTTCATCTGACGCTAAAGCTACGGCAGCCCCGCTGCACTTGGTAGCACTTGTAGTCAATCCCGCTCCTGAGTCGGTTGACTATATCCTCTGCGAGGATGGAACACCCTGTGTTCGCGAATTTGCCCCCGGTGCCGCAGGACGCGCTTACTAAGCTTATGTCCTTGCTTGGCCCGGAGGGCGTGGCTCATTTTGCATCGCAAGGTCCAGAGGCGGTCACCGCCAGGCTGGAATCGTTCTCCCGCTACGAGAACGCGCTCTTGGAGCATGTCCAAGAGAAGATGAGCGCCGCAACGGCGGCGGCGTCGATGACGCGTGAAGAGTCTATGAGACTGAAACCGCTCATGGTGAGCGTAAGAACCTTCGAGGGGAAGGATGGAGAGAATCTCCTTCTCTGGACCCGTGAGGTCGAGATGGCCATGGGATCGACCCTGCTCCAGTCTGAGCATCAGCGCGTGGCGCTGGCTATCTCCAGGCTTGGAGGTCGCGCTCGCGAATGGGCACTAACGTGCGGCACGTCTGTTGACACTGCGTTTCCCACTTGGGATCAGCTGAAGCAACCGCTTTCGCGCGTGTTCGCGCCGCCTAATCAGGCGTACCGTATCCGGTCAAAGTTCCTTGCTACCCGCCAGGGTAAGAAGGATTTATTGGACGATGACCAAGAGTTGAGAACTCTTATCGCTGGAATGGCGGCGGACCCTCTTCCGGAACTGGTCAGCGTGACCGTGTTCATGGAGGGACTTCATGTGAGCGCAGCTCGAACGGAAGTGTTCCGTGTACACCCTAACTCTTTTGAAGAGGCGGTGGATGTGGCATTGAATGCCGAGCACAACTTCAGGTCGGCGCGACCTGGCTGGAGCGCTGGTAGCGCAAGCTCTTCGAGCGGTCCAGAGCCGATGGACCTCAGCTATGCTGAAGATGAAGAAGCGGAGCTTCTTGCTGCGGAGCAGCGCGCCGGCATCCGCCGATCCTTTGTGTGCAATAGCACTAAGCACTTGAGGGCCTATTGCCCTCTGCGCAAGAAGCGCGAGGCTCCGGCGAGCCAACCCTCCGGGTCATCGCCGGGAAACGGCAACTCCCAGTAGGCGCGGGGCGGCCTTCTGAGGAAGAACTGAGTTCTGTTGTGCCTCGAAGAGGTAGAGGGCAACGGGGCTCAGCCCCGAAGAGAGCTGAGCTCTCTTACGAGAAGAGTGTGTGCAAGCCGGGCTTGCTGGTCGCTCAAGCGAACGTGAAGGGCTTTGCAAAGCCATGGAGAGTCTTGATTGACTCGGGAGCCTCGGGCAACTACGCCCGTCGCTCCACCCTGGAAGGGAGTCAGCTGTATGCTGAGGCACTGGAAGTGCCAACGAGAGATACGATCTCTGTCCGTCTCGCGACGGGGACACTGGTAACTGTGTCGAAGGTCTCTGTCGACCTTGGAGTGAAGTTTGAGAACTTCGATAGCGTGGAACGCTGTTTGGTCTTAGACCTGGATGCGAGGTATGACCTCATCCTTGGCATGGCATGGCTGGAACGCCATGAGCCATGGATCGACTGGAAGTCGAAAACGCTGGGTGCGTCGCACCCTGCTCCTAGTGGAGCTTTGGTGAGGCATGAACCCACCTCTGCTAGGAAGCAGAAGCGCTTCTGGCGCGAGCACGAGGCCGAGGCGGCCGTAGTGCTGGACATTGGTATGTCCGAAATTGTTAGCAACGAGGTTGCTGTTTGCCCTGAGGGCGTACGTGGTGCGGCACGTTATCCGCTGAGCGGTGCAGGTCAGGTCGATGACCAACTGCTGGGTCCTGGTGAGGACGAGCGCGAAGTGGCGCGTAATCCACTGAGTGGTACGAATCTGGTCGATGACCTACCGCTGCGTGACCCGAGGGTCGCGGTCGACTGCGAGTCGAGGCATCATGGGCGTGGCCCAGAAGATGCAGGTGAAGTGACACCTAGTTCACTGTGTGAAGGTCGAGGACCTCTCGGCTTTCAGCCGAGTGTCTTGCGAGACACTGTATCCTCTTTGAGGAGTGATGGTGCTGCTGCACCCGGTGGTGGTGACGGAGATGTCACCACACCGCCCTCATCCGGCCGGACTCGGTCGCAGAGGGAGAGGAGAAGAAGACGCAGGGCGTCTGTGATGTCTTCGACGTCGGACGATGTGTCCTACGTGATGAGCGGTGAGGCTCCACGTGATTGCTGTGAACAGCTGTACACACTCGTGAACGGAGTGACGGGGGAGGTAGAAGGCGACATCAGCCTTGACACTCTGCCCGCTGCTGATGCTCTGCTAGAGCTGGACGAGATGTCCATTGCCGCGTTTGGCGAAGCCTTAGAGGCAGGCGAGCTAGCCGAGGTGGTCCTGCTGGGACCTGAGGAGGAGTTGAACTCCTCATCCGTCGTGGACGACGCGGTCCTAGAGGAAACCAAGAAGGCGCTGAACGCAAGAAGTGGATCGGCGATCCTCAAAGATCCTTCGGATCCCTTCTACCCGGTGGTGAAGGAGTATGGAAGCGTTGTCTTGAAAGACCCACCGACGGGTCTGCCTCCGGATCGAGGCGTGTGTCATGAGATTGACCTGGTTCCTGGAACCAAATACTGCGTAACAAGGCAATGACCTTTGCCGAGAGAGCAGTGTGACGTCATTGACGCATTCTTCCGTGCGAAGCACGAGGCAGGGATGGTGCGCGAGAGTAAGTCTCCGCACTCGACACCCACGTTCTGTGTCAGAAAGCCGAACGGCAAGTGGCGCATTGTTCATGCTTTTAACAAGCTAAATGCGGCCACTATCCCGGCGCAAACGCCGATTCCTCGCAAGGATGTTCTGCAGAACAACATGGTAGGCTGTACGTTGTACAGTGCGCTCGACTTGGTCGATGGTTACTACCAATTGCTCATGAGAGCGAGCGACATTCCGCTGACAGCGGTGAGTACTCCGAGCGGTATGCTCTGGGAGTGGCTGGTCATGCCCCAGGGGCTGTCGAACGCACCAGCAACGTTCAATCGTCTTGTGACGCAGTTTTTAGGCCCCACCGGGCGTACGCCCAGACGTAATTTGACGATATATTCGTCCATAGTCGTGCCGAGCACGGAAAGTCAGACGTGGATAACCACATTGACCACTTGCGAGCGGTGCTCGAGTGCATGCGCACTAATAAGTTGTATGCCAACTTGGACAAGTGCGTCTTTGGCGCGGAGGAGATACCTTTCCTCGGGTGCTTCATTGGGAAGCGTGGCTTACGGGCAGATCCTGCCAAAGTCAAGGCCATCGTGGACTGGCCGGTTCCCAAGAACCAAAAAGACTTACGCAAGTGGCTAGGCTTAGCCAATTACTTGCACAAGTACAGCGCGAGCTACGCGGAGATGGCTCGGCCATTATCAGATCTCCTTAAGAAGGACGCATGATGGTGCTGGAACGTCGAGCACGACGGAGCCTTTGAGGCTGTAAAGGAGAGCCTCCTCCAGGCTCCGATCCTTGCGCTACCGGACCCGGATAGTCCGTTTAGCGTCGTCTGTGACGCCTCCGATTTTGCAATCGGTTGTGCTTTACTACAAGCAGACGCCGAAGGGCGTGAACGCGTGATCGCGTTTGAGTCTCGCCAGCTCAAAGCTGCAGAGAAGAACTATCCAGTTCATGACAAAGAGCTACTTGCAATGAAGTATGCTCTAGTCAAATTCAGGGTACACCTGCTAGGCTCTAAGCCTTTTGTGATCTTTACTGATCATGCGTCGTTACGCACTGCGACACAGTCGCCTCATCTCTCTCAGAGAATGGCAAGATGGCTTTCCTTCTTTGCCGAGTATAACTTCGAGGTGAAGTACAAGCCGGGGCGGCTTAATGTAGTGGCCGATGCGCTCTCGCGCAGGCCGGACTACGAGTTAGCTCATGTCACGACAGTGACGTCGTCAGTGCCGGACTTGATACGCGGAGCGTATGCACAAGACGACATGTGCGTAGCGCTGCTACGGGCTCTTGGGAGCGAAGAGTTTAAAGACTCTGACAAGGAATTGTCTGGGCGCTTACGCGCGAGGCTGCATCGATACTCACTCGATGACGGCCTGCTGTACTACAGCACCGACGCTGAGGATAACCCTCGTGTAGTCGTTCCTCATGATGAGGATCTAAAGTATCGAATCCTCTACGAGGTTCATGATACGCCCGTGGGCGGGCACTTAGGTCGGGAGAAGACCTATGGCTCGGTGAGCTCGATGTACTGGTGGCTCAAGATGTATAAGTGGGTCGGCACCTATGTACGCACGTGTGAGACGTGTCAACGGACAAAGTCTGCGCCAAGCACGGCAGCGCCATTGACGAGTCTGCCTGTTCCCAAGGGATGCTGGCAGTCCATGAGTATGGACTTTGTGTTTGGCCTTCCCAAGGATAAGGCGGGAAACACGGGTATAGTGGTCTTTGTAGACCGATTGAGCAAGATGGCTCATTTAGCGGCAGTGCCGGACACCATTGATGGTGAAGGTACAGCTTTGCTGTTTTTAGACCGAGTCTTTCGCCAACATGGTTTGCCTGAGGCAACTGTCTCGGATCGAGACCCGCGCTTCACCGCGAAGTTCTGGACGTCCCTCTTCAGAGTGCTCGGCACTCGTTTGGACATGTCCACAGCGGACCATCCGAAGAACGATGGTCAAACCGAACGCGTGAATCGCGTTGTGGAGGATACCCTCCGAAGCGTATGCGCTGAGGCGCCAAAACGCTGGAGCCAGATGCTCCCACTCGTTGAGTTCGCATTAAATAATGCAGTGCACGCCTCGACAGGCTACGCTCCGTTCTATGTGAACGGCTTGGTTAACCCTCGCGTCCCACTGACGCCGCCACGCAGTGGCTCAGGGCTTGATGGGGGAGGGATAGCCGAGCGGCTAGCTGATGTCAGCCCTGTTGCGGTTCGCAAGCAAGTCGATGACTTTGTCTCTTTGAGACTGAGCGTAATGCGTCAAGTACACGACGCTATGGCTGAAAGCCAAGACACGCAGAAGGAACATGCAGATACCAAGGGCAGAAGCAATGTTGAGAGGTTGAGGCCGGTGACCAAGTTTTATTAAACGCTAAAAACCTGCCTACTCATGCAGTGTCTGCAGTCTTCAAAACGAAGTTAAGACCTCGGTTCATAGGACCGTGTAAGGTCGTGACCAGGAAGGGCCTAGCGTATACGCTCAACCTTCCAAAGAAGATGCGCACGCATCCGGTCTTCTATGTTGGCTTGCTTAAGCCATATCAAGACCCTGCTCAGGTGGCGCGGAGGCGTTGGCACCAACGGTGGCTGGACCACGGACAGCTGCAGGGCAGCAAGTGGTAGAGCCACGAGAGGATGAACGACAGCAAAAGGTGGATCCACAGATGGCTGATCAACAGCATGTGGCAGAGCCACAGGTCGCGGAGCGAAGTGCTCGAGATGCAGGAGCAAGCCAAGCTGAACGCTCAGCCGAGCGACTGGACGCTCAAGGTCCGGGACCTGGTTGTGAGTCAACAGTGGTGGCTCTAACCTATCCACAAGGTGGATCATCTCTTCGAGATCGACCGATGGACGGTGAACGGGAACGTTCGCGTCGTGGACGCCGGCGTCGTATGGACGCAGACGCCGTTCTGGCAAGTGCTGACTCTCCCCGCGAGAGCCCAGCTGAGGCAAGGCCTCCTCCAGCTCTGCTCGATGAGCATGGTGAGCTCCACTTTCACGTGGAACGCCTTGTGGCGTGGCGTAGACGCCAGAATCGTACCCAGTACTTGGTGAAGTGGAGGGGTTACCCTCACTCACAGAACTCATGGGAGTTTGAGGCTATCCTCCGGCAAGATTGCCCTGACGTCGTTGACGCTTACGACCGGGCACATCATGTGCCGAAGCGCCACCATGGCGTGCGACAGCGTCGCCAGGCGCTGGGCGCCTCCCACTAGAGTGGGGAGCGATCAGGTCAGTAGTTGAGCACAGGCTCTGACCAGTGGCTGTAGCAGCCAGCTCGTACGTATGAGCGGTGCTCGCAGCGGGAGCAGGAGGTGGAGAGACCTCGTAGTGCTAGGGACATGGTCCCGAAGGAAGCAGGTGCTTCGTGTTGTGCTGAACAAGGTTCAGGCACAAGCGTCTCGATAGACGCATAGTTGTTCTGAAACAACTTGCTCGCTGAGCATGATCCAAATGTCGATACGCTGTAACAGCGAAAGTGGTGTCCCGGACGGGGATCGAGCCACTGGCCTTTGGCTTGACAGGCCGGAGCTCTACCATTGAGCTATAAGGGCGATGCCCGTACGTCAGTCCGAGAACGGACTACTCATGGTATGAGAGGGCTGCGCCCGGGTGAATTTTAACCACCGACCTGTGGCTTCCAAAGCCAGCGCTCGACCACTGAGCTGAAAGGGCGTTGTCCTTAAGCTTGTCCATTCAAGGAAAACAGTTCATGGAACGAGAGGGCTGTGCCCTGGTGGGTTCGAACCCCCGACCTGTGGCTTCCAAAGCCAACGCTCGACCACTGAGCTAAAAGCGGATTGCTCTTAAGGTTGTCCAAGCGTGGACAATCGTTCATGGAACGACAGAGCTGTGCCTTGGTGGGTTCGAACCACCGACCTGTGGCTCTCAAAGCCAACGCTCAACCATTGAGCTAAAAGGGTGTTGCCCTTAAGCTTGTCCAAGCGTGAACAATCGTTCATGGAACGAGAGGGCTGTGCCCTAGTGGGCTCGAACCACCGACCTATCGCTTGTGAAGCGAGTGTTCAACCGCTGAGCTGTTGTCGACGACTCGAATGAGTCAAGAGCATTGCTCTAAGCGGTTTGCAGCTCTTGGAGTAGGCGCGGAGCGCGAGCGTAGGTCTGAGACCGCTTGAGAGCAAGATGCACGCTGCGCTTGGAGCATTGGGCCGTGGGCCGACGACGAGAAGTTGGGCATCAACGATGCGTAGGCGTTTGTGAGCTCACGGAGCTGTACAACGCTGGTGTGAGGTGTAGTAACCTCCGCCGTCTTAACAAGACGTGACCTCGCTCAGGAGAGTTTCGAGAACGGAATGTTCTCATCTTAGTGGGGGAGAGTGTAACGGGGTTACATGGTGTGGAGCACACAGGGGTACGAAGTACCCGGAGAGTTAACAAACTCTCAGTACATAAGTTGGAGAGTTAACAAGGTCTCTCAGTACGTTGGCTGAAAGCCACACGCTATGCATTTGATTAGGTTTAACTATGCTAGATAGTTAAAGAGATACATTTACCCCTAGGCGGCTTGGCCGCAATAATAGTAAATAAAACACTTCTGGTTTTGAAGCATAAAAGTTAAGGTGTTAACTTTGAGCCCTGGTCTTGGGCTGTAAGTGTCCTTTGGATAAGGAACTTAGTATTAGTGACTCTTTGAGTCGAACGTCTTCCTCTGACGCTAAAGCTACGGCAGCCCCGCTGCAGTACAACTACATATATAAAGCGGTAGGCGAATAAGAAGCGGCGTACAGTTGATCCAGAAACGTTATGGAAGTTAAGATACACTGATAGCACCCCGTTGACGTGAAGCTCTCTGTCAGCCCATAGGTATACAGGCTAAATAGATGTGCTAATGCCCAGGCCTCCAAAAAATATTAATTGCGGAACTGCAATTATTGCGAGTTTTTTTTATATTATGATAATTATTGACTTCCCAACAAACAATAATACATTAGTTCAACTATTGCAATAAATTAACGGCTATAACTCACTTTAACGCAGCAAACAACGGTCCATCCTTGGCTGGTGAGCCTTACCTACCGTTGTTTAACTAAAGTGAATGGCTGTAGCGAGCCCAACGCGGACGTTGCTGTCAATACTAGTATCCTCAGCTCACATGTCATTTCCTAAACAGCGATAATGGCGTCAAACAGGGACTTATATGCATTGTTCTTTGAGCTCCAAGGTAAAGGAACCCATCACTGCTATATTTGCGGTGCTAGTCGTGGACAACTGCTCGATACAGGCTATTCAAACCTCGTGTCCCACCTGTCGAGCCGTCACGATGTCTCCCGTGCGCAGCACGCCGCGCACAACAACGGTACCGAGCAACCCCTTCAAGATTTTTCGCTCGTATCTGAGGAAATCTACCATCGCTACCAGTGACTCCGGTGGGTGGCCGTGCGGGATATGTCGCTTAGCGGGGTAGACGACGAGCTTACAAGGGCCATGTTTAAGAAGCTATCGACCAACTCAAAAGCTGTCAAGGTAAACATGATTACGGAAATTACAAAGGGTGTCGTAGTCTCCGAAGAGATGGGCATCCTATTCGGCATAATATACGACGCCTGGACATACGGCACCATGCATATTTTGCTATCATCGGACTCTACGTAGTCGGCGGGCCAGCTTCAACGAAACATTCTTGCCATGCCACCGCTGGATGAAGGGAGCCAAGATGCAGATACTTAAATCGCCCACTTTCGGAACGTGTTGGCGGCTTATAGCAAAACCGTCGACATGATCCTGTTTGTTGACGCCGACAATTGAAGCACTAATTCCAGTATTCCCAACGTATTTGGCATTCCATTAGTCGATTGATTGCATCGCACCGATTTAACCTCGCAGTTAAAAGTTCTTAACTGAATACGAACAGCTGCTGCAGCAAGTCAACAGCTGATGCTGCAGCTGCACCAGCCAAACGATGAGGCGGAGCTATCTCAGCTCACCCCGTAACTAGCGAAGAAACCCAACGAGACTTGCTGGTCATTTACCTACGAGATGATGCATCGATACGGAGCGATAAGGCCGGCGATTTGACTTGTGGAAGCTGTGGAGTAGATGGTGCCGCCAACTAGCGATCACAAGAAGCTGGCAGGGCTCTTAAAACACTTCGAGAAGCTCGACAGTGTATACAAGCGCTTGCTGTCCGAGACCACTACCATGCGTAAGGTGCGTCGCCTTTCTGATTCGGACATGGCAGACTGCCCAATTATGGGTGGCCAGCCACCTTAGGGGGTAATCCTTCTGCTCCCCATATATTTTCCGTTGTAACTATTACATACTTTAAGTAAGAGCCTTTTGTAAAACGATGTATAATGCCACGTTTTGCGGTCCATTTCAGGTGAGTCGAAAAATAATTTAGTGAATTCATGGGTATCAATTTCGAGATACTATTGTAAAACGTGACATGATGCATTGTTTTGTAACATTTTCCGGTTGGAGCATAATTGGTTCAAAAAAAATATAATATTTTGATTGGGCGACTTTTGTAAAACGATGCATTATGCAACGTTTTTCAAAGGTTGGCAACAAAATGGTTAAACCACTGTCAAAACTGTGCTTTATCCAGCTTTTATGAATGAGCTTGTCAAGATTTGCGATGGAGAGACACTGCCCGCCGCTGAAAACGTCGCACTGAAACGTTTCGTGGCGCCGCGCCCAGACGAGCATCCGGGCACGACTGGTCGCAAGCACAATGACCCCAAGATAGCTAAGCTGTCCCGATCATCCAGCAGGGCGGACCCAATAATCGTCATGTGGAGCAAGCGGCATACACGTCGTTGGCGGCAGGGGCACCACCGACATCGAGTGCCTGTGAACATCGTCTCGAAGTGCAAGAAGGTCTTCACTCCGGAGCGAGCAGCATGCTCCCAGCGCACTTTGAGATGCTCATGTTTCTCTGAGTGAACACGAATATGTGGGACGTCACGAGTCTGACCTAGGTAAGACAATCATTCTGCTTACGTAACAAGCGTAATGCTACGTATTACCAATAGTTGCGCCGTCTTTATTATTGTTCCCTGTTGTATTGCCGTTTCTAGTATGGAAGTCATGTGAAGCCAATGCGTATCTTATTGTATTTTCCAAGGTCTGCTTGAACCGGGCACTGATTCGCTCTAAAGTAACGAAGGCGTTTGGATCAGCCTAGTAGTTTCTATTTTGTGTGCTTGTAAACCTTTCTTGGGATTTTAGCTTTTTTATAATGCAGTTGAATGGTTCTCTTGAACTTCAGATAATAAATTAAGTGTCCATGTATTCGAGGTTATCGTGCTGAAACAATGTATTAAGCATATTTGTTCCAGCTGTGGGATGCACCACGACAAAACGTTAAAAAAAATGACAGGCAAGTCACCTAGCAATGCATGTTACTCTTAATTGTTGCTAGCATGTTGGGGTGATACAGTTGCGATAAACTTCTGCATTTGATGTTTTTTTAGATATCAATGTACTGCTGTAGTATTATTGTAAGCTCCAGTATTCCATGCACACATCGTACGCGTACGTACCCCAATTATGTGGGTAGGTGATACTGAATTGAATATCAATTATCATGGATTACATGAACTGCAGTAAATCATTTTGTCGAGATTGTCTGCATCTTGAGTAGTCCATAAATGCAGGTACAAAAGGGATATAATGAAACAAACTCAGTGGAGATGTTTGTGGAACGAAGATCAGTTTTACACGCTGTCTATTTGTGTTTGTGGAGATGTTTGTGGAACGAAGATCAGTTTTACACGCTGTCTATTTGTGTTTGTGACCAACGAGATCCAAAATAAGATTTCATTATTTCGTGTAGCAAATAACGGTACAAACGGCCACCGAAGCAACTGTATTTTATCATTTGCAAAGTAGCGTTATATTACATATTGCAGCTCTTGTTTTTTGCTGGCAGTAGCTGCATTTTGGAAACTTCAAAGTACAGTATACCACTCTCTCTCGCGGTCTTCCACCTTTAGTCGGGTCTTGTATCAAGCAGGCCGACGTAGGAACATAGACGTAAAAAGTAACGTAGTTGCTGTATTCTTGAACACTTCTTTCTTAAGAAAGAAAATTACAACAGAGCTTCTCACTAAGATCTCATCATAAACAAAAGTTCCTTACGTCTCAGCAGATCCCTTCCACGTGGCGGTCCAAAGTAGATTCCTGCTACAATCCGTCGACCAGAGTTCCACGTTAGACTTGGAATGCCGACGGCTGCGTCGAACGCTCCAGTTGCTTGGATATGGTGGGTTTCTCTGTAGCGAGTACGTAACGGGACTACACGTTATGAAGAAGGTTTTCGACGTTGGTGTGAGGTACACCAATGGTTACATTTGGCAGACTATTGGTCTACATGCATTTAGGACATTCATTCGTTAAATGTCAACATTTTCAACCAAATAGACTTGTAGGATTATGTCTATCATTCGTTGGCGAATGCATTTCGTTTATATTACAAAAGGAGGAAAATTCAAACAAACAAAAAATATACAGCTCTCATTGTACCGGAAATCGGCTTTGCTTTCCTATTTAAGTAAAGTTACACTTTCGGACGAAAGTATTGTTAATCTAAGGTAAACGCAACTTACGCTTCCTCATACACGTGCGCTAACGTGTAAGTCGAAGTAGTGGGCACAGAGTAGACCCATTACACCTGGTAGTTCTTTGTAGTCCGTCCATCGACCGACTACCTGACGAGTTCGTATGGAATACGAACACGGGGAAGAGAAGCAACCCATGGACGGTAATCCGTGCATGCGTAGCCCAAGTGACGCACTGTGTGCGTGCAGACTGTTCCCATCTGGCGGGTCCAGAGTGGGAAGCCCTCCAACGACTGTCAACAGTCATTGGAGAGGCAGCCACAGCAACAATGCTACGTACACTGTCGGACGAGCGAGGACATATGGCTGCCGGCTCACAGGTCATACGTGCTTTTGTACGAATGCGGTATTCAAGAAGGAGCTCAGACAAGTGTATGAGTCCTTTCAGAATGAGTTCCGGTCGAGGGTGGAGTTTCTCGACCTGCAGCAAGGTAAGCATGACGTTCATGCTTGCGCTTAATGTGCGCGGTACTTGGTCTCGAACATCGTGACCAATCCGATCGACGAGGCGACAAAGGTCGTTACGCTCACGAAGGGGTTGAAGAATGGGTCTGTCAAGACCTATTTCTTCCGAGAGTACTCAAGTACTCTCGAAGCGGCGATTGCTCTTGCGACGCAAGAGATGTTTAGCCTGAAGCAGGATAAGCTGCGAGCATGCCGAGGCTGGTACGTCCAGTGATGAGAGCGGGAGGTCCAGATCCTATAGACTATTCGAATGCTTTCGCTGCTGGACGCCAATAGCGTAACGGGGACAGGTGCGGTTTTACCGATGCGGATTCACCGGGCACTTTGCGCTTGAGTACACAGCGCCTGTGCACTCGGCCAGGGATCGACGTGGCGATCTCGGAAATCGCCGCGAACACTAAAAACAACGCGCAGGGCCAGTAGGCGTGTGTCTACAACGGACACGCGACACGAATGACTGCAGCCCCCAGCGAGAGAAATTGTCGCTGCAAGAAACAAAATGACAAGCCCAATCTTGTCATCCGGAAGTCGAAGAGAGCAAGCTCTCTTCGTGCTGTGGCTGGCTCAGGTGAGTCGGACAACTCTGCTCGACTGGGAAGTCCTTCGAACCAAAACTTCGAGGAATTTAAAACACCACGAAGTGTTTTGGAAGTACGGTTGGCAACAGGTGACACCTTCAGAACGGAGAAGCGCGTAGTACGCGTGCGCTTCTCGTACGAACACCGGTGTTAGGGGGGATCTTGTTGTCCTGGATCGGTACGATAAGTTAGAGTTGGCATTGAGGATACTGTGGCCTGCACGGCATGATCCATTGATCAGCTGGGAGAATTGTACACCTGTAAACATCGAACGCAACGCGACAGAGAGCGATTGCCCTGTCAGTGTTGCGCATGCACCGCAAGGTGTATCCGATCCTACCGTTGAGGCAGCACCATACGTTGCAGCCTCCGGTGCCCATTCACAAGTCGCAACGCCTGAGGCAGTCGTTGAGGATGTCTCAAGTCGAAAATCAGATTTGAGACACGTTCCTTCTTCAATGACCGTATCAGCTCTGGGAGTTGATCGATCAAGCATGGAAGAACTTTAAGTCGCAAGCAGTGACTGTGACGGTGGTGCGTCGGTCCCGCGGGACGGACACATCAGATATGCAAGAGACTCCAGATACATTCAGTAGCTGTGATGTCGGCGTGTCCGCTCCCGGAGCTGCCATGGTCGTGATTGGTTCGAAAAATCACGAAAAGGCGTCGAGGTGACACGAACTCAAAATCAACACCGAGAGGGACTTCGCCGAAAGGTCGAGGTGATGGCAGCGCGCCAGCTCTGGCGTCTAGTGATGCGGCAAGCAGTGCTGGCGGTTGCGAATGTCCAGCACAAAAAAAACGTTTGGGTGCTCGCGTGCAGCCGGGCTGCACGACGAAGCAGAATGTAATCAAGCCGGGCTTGGATGTTCGAGTTCGCGAAATGAATCCGCCGGCGATTCCAACAAAATCTGTCCAAGGCCGAGCCTGGACGAGAAACTTGTGAAGCTGGGCTTCAGAAGAACAAACGACGCGCAAGCGACAAAAACTGCACAAATTTCGGTTCGGGACCGATACGATACGAGCGATGTCTGCAAGCAGACATATGAGAAGACTTCGTGCGTCGAGACGTTCAACGTCTTGACGCGGACCCGTACTGGTCTCCAGTACCGGTCAATGCAACTGGAGAACCCTCCGACGAGTGCATTGGAGTTGATGTCGCTACCAGTCATGATCTGGATGCGCTTCTCGAAGAGCCTGTAGAATGGACGCATCGAACAGATATACATCCTTTCGGATATCAAAATGATGAAAATCAAAGCGGGGGAGCTGAGCCAACTCCACGATGCGAAAACCGCTGAGAGTAAGAACACTCTCAGCGCTTCGAGGAGCAGAGTTGGGACTCGCTAAGGTCGAGTCTCTTCTACGATGTTCTGCAGGGACACAAGGATGTGCTCCCGGGTGAGATTCCTGCGGAACTTTCGCAGGACAAGGGATTACAGCACGAGATTGACCTTGTGCCGGGTACGAAGTACTGTGTGACGTGGCAGTGGCCACTGCCACGAGATCAAGTAAATGCAATCGACGACTTTTTTTAAAGTCGTCGTAAAGCGGGTCAAGTGCGGGAATAAAAGTCCCGCACAGCGCACCAACGCTCTGTGTCAAGAAGCCACAGGGCGGATGGCGCATCGTTCATGCATACAACAAGGTGAACGATGCGACGATACTGCACAAACGCCGATACCACGAAAAGATATTGTCGTCGACATGATAGCCAAACGCCCGATCTATAGTGCTCTTGATATGCGCGACGGGTACGCATCAGATCCTGATGCTTAAGAGGTTTTTTTTTTCCCACGGCGGTGAGCACTCCAAGCGGTATGCTTTGGGAGTGGCTCGTAATGCCGCAGGGCCTGAAGAACGCCCCTGCAACCTTCAATAGATGTGTCACACATCTGTTGTGTTCAGTGCGGGACTTCGCACTAAGCTACTTCGACGACGTGCTCGTTCACAGCCGGACTGTGGACGGGAAGATTGACGTTGAGGTGCACAAAGAGCACCTCCGTCTGCTGTCAGGACTTTGCGTAAACATAAGCTCTATGCGAGCCTAAAGAAATGTATTTTCGGGGCGAGCGAGATACCCGTTCTTGGGTGTCTCGTCGGGAAGAACTGCGAGCGCCCTGACTCAGGAAAGGTCAGAGTGATCAATGAATGGCCTATGTCATCCAGCGGGATGGAACTGAGACCGTTCCTTGGACTTGCAGCGTACTTGTGCAAGTACGTCAAGAATTATGCGGGCAAGATTCGCCCGCTGTCGCAGCCTATGAAGAAGGAAGCTGAGTGGATTTGGACTGGTGAGTGTTTGGCATTGTTGAGCGCATTAATCTAGCGTCACAGGCTGCAGGTTTTTAAGACGCACGATATGGACGAGGCTATCGGCAGATAACAAGAACAAATAGCTTGATTTCGCTCTATCGACTTCAAACAACCGCAACCGTTTGCAGTTTTCCATCTCGATCGGCTTTGTCTGTGTCACAGTGAAAAATTAGGGCAAATACTCGTCAGTTTTAAAGCCTGCCATCACTACTGCTGCTTTAGACCTAGACCGAAAGAGTCCTCGGTTAACAGAGGGTAAGGTGGCAAGAAACGTACTTAAGTGGGAAATATTATAAAAATCATCTCGCATTAAATACATTTTCAAGCTCTGAGTTAGTATTAAAGTATTAGCTTAGCTTTTGAAAAACTGAGCTACTATTAATATTTAAAATTGAGAATATTACTATTACTTTCAAAAGTATTTAATCATATTTGGTTACATGTACCATTAGGCTATTGTAGACTCTTCAATAGCCTAATGGTAGACTCTACAATAGCCTAATGGTAGACTCTACAATAGCCTATGGTGACAAAAGCAGCCAGAACAAACATTGACTGTTTCATGCCGGCTATTTATGAGAGAGAGAGAGGCAGACGATTCCATTTGGTCATTTAACGACTACTAGATGTCTGTTTGATCCTAAGCCTGGCTAGCAACGCCGGTTCCAGGGCCTGGTCCGGAGGTTGTACGGGGCTCTTCTCCGTTGGAGACTTCTCTGTGTGTATTTTCTCTAGTTGTTGCAGGCATAGCAGGAGTCTTGTCCCACTTTCCAGCTTCTCTGGTTGTCTTCTTTCTCATTTTGCTATTTCTCGTAGCTGTTGCTGACATGTCGACCAGAACTCCAGCACGCTGCTGTCTATGGTGACGTCTTTCTGCTGGAAGACGACCCGGTTCCGCTGTATCCAGAGGCTGGTCGCGCAAATGCTGCACATGACCCGCCACATTCTCTTCCACTCCTTCTCATACTGAAGTTCTTCGTCCGGATGGTCTCTGCCAAGGTTGGCTTTGACTACCTTCGATAATGCCGGCGCTTTCCTACTTGCACATGCTCGCTGAAAATGGTTCAGCTGTTGTAGCCCCCATTGCTCTCCAGTCCAGTGACAGACTAGCTTCTGCCAACATGCTTGAGCGCAAGGGCAGTCCCATAGGATGTGTTCTAGTGTCTCCTTTTGTCCGTGGCAGCATTGTAGCTTGCGGCAGCTATTGTCTAGCGACCTGCCGTCGTGATAGAGGTTGAGCTGTCGGAGTGCCACCCGATAGCAGACCCAAACTTGATACGCCGTAAGCTCATTGTTGTGGGCCCAGAGTTGCTTGGGAGATTGCGCCATGGCCGCCGCTTGCCAGGTACTCGTCAGCGCCACTTGTTGCAAGCGAGCCACTGGTGCGTCGAGCTTGATGCCTTCCCCTCGATACCGCTTGAAAGCCTGTTTCTTGACTGCAGCGAGAACGTGTCGATTCCCCGTTGAGTCCGGCACCTGCCATGGGAATCCATGCAGTGTCGGATGGGCTCGAAAAACGATAGTCCCTGCTTGTTCCTGCCGTTGTAGTTGGTGAATGTCTTCCATTGTGGTGACATCCGCCTGAGTAGAGTCACTGATGGCCCAGTGAATTCCGTTCGGTTGCTGCTCTAGCTCGAACTGTGACTTCGGTGTATCATTGACCGGGATTGCTCGAATCCTGTGCCTGTTCAGTATGATCCACTTGTAGTCATTCTGGAGTTCTGGGGGGTGCCTTATTGTTGCCTGTGTTCCGACCCGCAGTGTGGTGCCTACCTTCAGGGGCGTGATGCTGCAGAGGATGGCTATGCCCCACCGGCGTAGTTTCGGTTGGAGATGGCTTGTTGCTGCCGAGAATGGGATGGGCATCGTATACAGATGATCACTCCTTCTCTCAATGTGGAGATCCTCTAACGTACAGCTCTCAATTCGGTTGTATTTCCGCCTCGTCAACATTGCTCCTGTTTCATCTACGATGCTTGGGTTGTCGTGCCAAGTGTAGATAGACCAGAATGCCTCCTCTTCTGGCTGTCTCGAGCGCACTTTCTCTGGGAGAGACCTCTTAAATTCCACATGCCATTTTCCACTCTCTGTCCAGCTCCCTGCAGACGTTGCGACTTCTTTTAGCTCGTGGCTCCTCTGAGAAGTGGTGGTTTCTTCGTCTAGCACGGGTGCCAGCCAGCTTCCAATGAGCTGTTGGAGCGTGTTTCCAGGCGTGGCCATCTTGCTGCCTTGACTGTTTCTGCTGTTCTGCCGTGGGGAGGCACCTCCCAACCAAGGCTGAGTAGCTCCTCTGAATGCCCACGCTCTCTATGCGGCGTAGTAGATATCATGACCTTGGACGAGCCACTGAATTGCGTGCTTCACCCGTTGTGTTTTGCAAGCTATCTCGATGGACGCTAGACCTACTCCTCCGGCTTGTTTCGGTGTGAATAGGAGTCCCGGATTAATTTTGTGCCGGCTTGATTCTGCACTGGTTGAGTGTTACCAGAGGAACTGTTATTGAATATTTCGGAGCTGTGTGGCCGCCCGGGTTGGCATTTCAAATGCCGCCGCAGTGAGCAAAATCGAAGGGAGCATAATGACATTGAGCAGGAGGACTCTGTTCTTCATACTATTCGAGATGTGGGCGGCAGTCGCCAATCGTTTTTGCACCGTACGAATCCGCGCTGCCCAATTCACTTCTGTTAGTGGCCCGGTGCCAACTTGGTATCCGAGGTACCGGACAGTTTTTTCCGACGGGTAACACAGGGATCTCGTGTATGCTTTCCATCTCGATTGCGGTATTGAGAAAGATGACTTTGCTTTTGGTCGGTTGCACTTGGAGCCCGGAAAGTTCTCCAAACCGCTGCACTATTTCCAGCACTCGCGGCAGTTGCCGCGCCTCTCGAAGGAAGACTGTGGAGTCATCCACAAATGCTGAGAGCTTGTGTGCTTGCCCGGAGGTTCCGGGTACTTGGATTCCTTTTGTCTGCTCGTCTTGCTGGATTGCTAACGCGAGTACTTCTGCTGCGAGAATAAACAGTAGGGGTGCCAAAGGGCATCCTAGACGAATGCCGAGACAACATCTTGTGGGTCGGATAGCTCTCCATTTACAAGAAATCTAGCCGTTGTGCCTTCGTGCAAGTTCCGTAGCATCTGCACAAACTCCGGCGAAAATCCAAACCGAATGAGTACGAGAAACAAAAATTCCCGTGCGACCGTGTCGTAGGCTTTCCTAAAATCCAACAGGAGAATTACTTGACTCAGAGCTGCGGCGAGCTCGGGTTCGGCTTTTGCTGTGGCAAGTATTGCGAGCATCATCATGACCGTTTTCATCATTTGACGGCCATGTACAAATCCTTGCTGCGATGACCCGCTCGGTTTTCCTAGGACGCGTTGAGCCCGGGTTGCCATGACTTTGGCTACAATTTTGTACCCAGTCTGAAGCAGCGAGATTGGCCTGAAATCCATGGCGTCGTCCGAATCCCCTTTCTTCTTTAGAGGAATAATCAGTGCCTCGAGGAAGGATTGTGGCGGTTCTCCTCCTTTGAGTAATTCATTGCTTATTGCCGTAAGAGCTGGGACAAAGATGGACTGCGTGTCCTTGAAGAAATCGTTGTTAAGCCCATCGAAGCCGGCCGCTTTATGCCTGTTGAGGGCCGCTATCGCATCTCGAACTTCTTGTTCTACCGCCGGTTCCCTCAGGATATTATTATTAGTGTGCGACAGCTTTCTGACCTCCGGGATCGTCACAAATTTGTCGAATTCACGTTCAAGGTCTGCGTCCGGTATAGTACTATGAATTTTGCCCAGTATCGGGGTCCATTCGCTTGAGAACTTGGTCGCTAGAGACATCTCACGCTCAAAGCCGGCTCCATGAATGTGCCGGATGCTGGCTATGGTTTGATCACGCTCCCAGTTAGACGCTTGCTTGAAATCCCAGCGCAGACGGTCCGCCGTTCTTTCTAGTCGTTGGCCTAGACGGAGGGGATGTTCTGCTCTCCTCTCCTCTGCAGCGGGGCTGCCGTAGCTTTAGCGTCAGAGGAAGACGTTCAACTCAAAGAGTCACTAATACTAAGTTCCTTATCCAAAGGACACTTACAGCCCAAGACCAGGGCTCAAAGTTAACACCTTAACTTTTATGCTTCAAAACCAGAAGTCTTTTATTTACTATTATTGCGGCCAAGCCGCCTAGGGGTAAATGTATCTGCTTAACTATCTAGCATAGTTAAACCTAATCAAATGCATAACGTGTGGCTTTCGGCCAACGTACTGAGAGACCTTGTTAACTCTCCAGCTTATGTACTGAGAGTTTGTTAACTCTCCGGGTACTTCGTACGCCTGTGTGTTCCACAACATGTAACCCCGTTACACTCTCCCCCACTAAGATTAGAACATTCCGCTCTCGAAACTCTCCTCAGCGAGGTCACGTCTTGTTAAGACGGCGGAGGTTACTACACCTCACACCAGCGTTGTACAGCTCCGTGAGCTCACAAACGCCTACGCATCGTTGATGCCCAACTTCTCGTCGTCGGCCCACGGCCCAATGCTCCAAGCGCAGCGTGCATCTTGCTCTCAAGCGGTCTCAGACCTACGCTCGCGCTCCGCGCCTACTCCAAGAGCTGCAAACCGCTTAGAGCAATGCTCTTGACTCATTCGAGTCGTCGACAACAGCTCAGCGGTTGAACACTCGCTTCACAAGCGATAGGTCGGTGGTTCGAGCCCACTAGGGCACAGCCCTCTCGTTCCATGAACGATTGTTCACGCTTGGACAAGCTTAAGGGCAACACCCTTTTAGCTCAATGGTTGAGCGTTGGCTTTGAGAGCCACAGGTCGGTGGTTCGAACCCACCAAGGCACAGCTCTGTCGTTCCATGAACGATTGTCCACGCTTGGACAACCTTAAGAGCAATCCGCTTTTAGCTCAGTGGTCGAGCGTTGGCTTTGGAAGCCACAGGTCGGGGGTTCGAACCCACCAGGGCACAGCCCTCTCGTTCCATGAACTGTTGTCCTTGAATGGACAAGCTTAAGGACAACGCCCTTTCAGCTCAGTGGTCGAGCGCTGGCTTTGGAAGCCACAGGTCGGTGGTTAAAATTCACCCGGGCGCAGCCCTCTCATACCATGAGTAGTCCGTTCTCGGACTGACGTACGGGCATCGCCCTTATAGCTCAATGGTAGAGCTCCGGCCTGTCAAGCCAAAGGCCAGTGGCTCGATCCCCGTCCGGGACACCACTTTCGCTGTTACAGCGTATCGACATTTGGATCATGCTCAGCGAGCAAGTTGTTTCAGAACAACTATGCGTCTATCGAGACGCTTGTGCCTGAACCTTGTTCAGCACAACACGAAGCACCTGCTTCCTTCGGGACCATGTCCCTAGCACTACGAGGTCTCTCCACCTCCTGCTCCCGCTGCGAGCACCGCTCATACGTACGAGCTGGCTGCTGCAGCCACTGGTCAGAGCCTGAGCTCAACTACTGACCTCATCGCTCCCCACTCTAGTGGGAGGCGCCCAGCGCCTGGCGACGCTGTCGCACGCCATGTTGGCGCTTCGGCACATGATGTGCCCGGTCGTAAGCGTCAACGACGTCAGGGCAATCTTGCCGGAGGATAACCTCAAACTCCCATGAGTTCTGTGAGTGAGGGTAACCCCTCCACTTCACTAAGTACTGGGTACGACCCTGGCGTCTACGCCACGCCACAAGACGTTCCACGTGAAAGTGGAGCTCACCATGCTCATCGAGCAGAGCAGGAGGAGGCCTTGCCTCAGCTGGGCTCTCGCGGGGAGAGTCAGCACTTGCCGGAACGGCGTTTGCGTCGATACGACGCCGGCGTCCACGACGCGAGCGTTCACCGCCCATCGGTCGATCTCGAAGAGATGATCCACCTTGTGGATAGGTTAGAGCCACCACTGTTGACTCACAACCAGGTCTCGGACCTTGAGCGTCCAGCTGCTCGGCTGAAGTTTCCACTTTGCCTTGCTCCTGCCATCTCGAAGCACTTCGCTGTCGCGGACCTGTGGCTCTGCCACAATGCTGTTAATCAGCCATCTGTGGATCCACCACTTGCTGTCGTTCAGCCTCCCGTGGCTCTACCACCTGCTGCCCTGCAGCTGTCCGTGGCCCAGCCACCGTTGGTGCCAACGCCTCCGCGCTCACCTGAGCAGGGTCTTGGTATGGCTTAAGCAAGCCGACATAGAAGACCGGATGCGTGCGCATCTTCTTCGGAAGGTTGAGCGTATACGCTAGGCCCTTCCTGGCCACGACCTTGAACGGTCCTATGAACCGAGGTCTTAACTTCGTCTTGAAGACTGCAGACACTGCATGAGTAGGTAGGTTTTTAGCGTTTAATAAAACTTGGTCACCGACCTCAAACCTCTCAACATTGCTTCTGCCCTTGGCATCTGCATGTTCCTTCTGCGTGTCTTGGCTTTCAGCCATAGCGTCGCGTACTTGACGCATTACGCTCAGTCTCAAAGAGACAAAGTCATCGACTTGCTTGCGAACCGCAACAGGGCTGACATCAGCTAGCCGCTCGGCTATCCCTCCCCCATCAAGCCCTGAGCCACTGCGTGGCGGCGTCAGTGGGACGCGAGAATTAACCAAGCCGTTCACATAGAACGGAGTGTAGCCTGTCGAGGCGTGCACTGCATTATTTAATGCGAACTCAACGAGTGGGAGCATCTGGCTCCAGCGTTTTGGCGCCTCAGCGCATACGCTTCGGAGGGTATCCTCCACAACGCGATTCACGCGTTCGGTTTGACCATCGGTCTGCGGATGGTCCGCCGTGGACATGTCCAAACGAGTGCCGAGCACTCTGAAGAGGGACGTCCAGAACTTCGCGGTGAAGCGCGGATCTCGATCCGAGACAATTGCCTCAGGCAAGCCATGTTGGCGAAAGACTCGGTCTAAAAACAGCAAAGCTGTACCTTCACCATCAATGGTGTCCGGCACTGCCGCTAAATGAGCCATCTTGCTCAATCGGTCTACAAAGACCACTATACCTGTGTTTCCCGCCTTATCCTTGGGAAGGCCAAACACAAAGTCCATACTCATGGACTGCCAGCATCCCTTGGGGACAGGCAAACTCGCCAATGGCGCTGCCGTGCTCGGCGCGGACTTTGTCCGTTGACACGTCTCACACGTGCGTACATAGGTGCCGACCCACTTATACATCTTGGGCCACCAGTACATCGAGCTCACCGAGCCATAGGTCTTCTCCCGACCTAAGTGCCCGCCCACGGGCGTATCATGAACCTCATAGAGGATTCGATGCTTTAGATCCTCATCATGAGGAACGACTACACGAGGGTTATCCTCAGCGTCGGTGCTGTAGTACAGCAGGCCGTCATCGAGTGAGTATCGATGCAGCCTCGCGCGTAAGCGCCCAGACAATTCCTTGTCAGAGTCCTTAAACTCTTCGCTCCCCAGAGCCCGTAGCAGCGCTACGCACATGTCGTCTTGTGCATACGCTCCGCGTATCAAGTCAGGCACTGACGACGTCACTGTCGTGACATGAGCTAACTCGTAGTCCGGCCTGCGCGAGAGCGCATCGGCCACTACATTAAGCCGCCCCGGCTTGTACTTCACCTCGAAGTTATACTCGGCAAAGAAGGAAAGCCATCTTGCCATTCTCTGAGAGAGATGAGGCGACTGTGTCGCAGTGCGTAACGACGCATGATCAGTAAAGATCACAAAAGGCTTAGAGCCTAGCAGGTGTACCCTGAATTTGACTAGAGCATACTTCATTGCAAGTAGCTCTTTGTCATGAACTGGATAGTTCTTCTCTGCAGCTTTGAGCTGGCGAGACTCAAACGCGATCACGCGCTCACGCCCTTCGGCGTCTGCTTGTAGTAAAGCACAACCGATTGCAAAATCGGAGGCGTCACAGACGACGCTAAACGGACTATCCGGGTCCGGTAGCGCAAGGATCGGAGCCTGGAGAAGGCTCTCCTTCACAGCCTCAAAGGCTCCGTCGTGCTCGACGTTCCAGCACCATGGTGCGTCCTTCTTAAGGAGATCTGATAATGGCCGAGCCATCTCCGCGTAGTTCGCACTGTACTTGTGCAAGTAATTGGCTAAGCCTAGCCACTTGCGTAAGTCTTTTTGGTTCTTGGGAACCGGCCAGTCCACGATGGCCTTGACTTTGGCAGGATCTGCCCGTAAGCCACGCTTCCCAATGAAGCACCCGAGGAAAGGTATCTCCTCCGCGCCAAAGACGCACTTGTCCAAGTTGGCATACAACTTATTAGTGCGCATGCACTCGAGCACCGCTCGCAAGTGGTCAATGTGGTTATCCACGTCTGACTTTCCGTGCTCGGCACGACTATGGACGAATATATCGTCAAAGTACGTTTGAGCGTACGCCCGGTGGGGCCTAAACAGCTGCGTCACAAGACGATTGAACGTTGCTGGTGCGTTCGACAGCCCCTGGGGCATCACCAGCCACTCCCAGAGCATACCGCTCGGAGTACTCACCGCTGTCAGCGGAATGTCGCTCGCTCTCATGAGCAATTGGTAGTAGCCATCGACCAAGTCGAGCGCGCTGTACAGCGTACAGCCTACCATGTTGTTCTGCAGAACATCCTTGCGAGGAATCGGCGTTTGCGCCGGGATAGTGGCCGCATTTAGCTTGTTAAAAGCATGAACAATGCGCCACTTGCCGTTCGGCTTTCTGACACAGAACGTAGGTGTCGAGTGCGGAGACTTACTCTCACGCACCATCCCTGCCTCGTGCTTCGCACGGAAGAATGCGTCAATGACGTCACACTGCTCTCTCGGCAAAGGCCATTGCCTTGTTACGCAGTATTTGGTTCCAGGAACCAGGTCAATCTCATGACACACGCCTCGATCCGGAGGCAGGCCCGTCGGTGGGTCTTTTGAGACAACGTCTCCATACTCCTTCACCACCGGGTAGAAGGGATCCGAAGGATCTTTGAGGATCGCCGATCCACTTCTTGCGCTCAGCGCCTTCTTGGTGTCCTCTAGGACCGCGTCGTCCACGACGGATGAGGAGTTCAACTCCTCCTCAGGTCCCAGCAAGACCACCTCGGCTAGCTCGCCTGCCTTTAAGGCTTCGCCGAGCTCGGCAATGGACATCTCGTCCAGCTCTAGCAGAGCATCTGCAGCGGGCAGAGTATCAAGGCTGATATCGCCTTCTACCTCCCCCGTCACTCCGTTCACGAGTGTATACAGCTGTTCACAGCAATCACGTGGAGCATCACCGCTCGTCACGTTGGACACATCGTCCGACGTCAAAGACGTCACAGACGCCCTGCGTCTTCTTCTCCTCTCCCTTCGCGACCGAGCCCGGCCGGATGAGGGCGGTGTGGCGACATCTCCGTCACCACCACCGGGTGCAGCAGCACCATCACTCCTCGAAGAGGATACAGTGTCTCGCAAGACACTCGGCTGAAAGCCAAGAGGTTCTTGACCTTCACACAGTGAACTAGGTGTCACTTCACCTGCATCTCCTGGGCCACGCCCATGATGCCTCGACTCGCAGTCGACCGCGACCCTCGGGTCACGCAGCGGTAGGTCATCGACCAGATTCATACCACTCAGTGGATTACGCGCCACTCCGCGCTCGTCCTCACCAGGACCCAGCAGTTGGTCATTGACCTGACCTGCACCGCTCCGCGGATAACGTGCCGCACCACATACGCCCTCAGGGCAAACAGCAACCTCGTTGCTAACAATTTCGGACATACCAATGTCCAGTATTACGGCCGCCTCGGCCTCGTGCTCGCGCCAAAAGCACTTCTGCTTCCTAGCAGAGGTGGGTTCATGACTCACCAAAGCTCCACTAGGAGCAGGGTGCGACGCACCCAGCGTTTTCGACTTCCAGTCGATCCATGGCTCATGACGTTCCAGCCATGCCATGCCAAGGATGAGGTCATACCTCGCATCCAGGTCTAAGAAAAAACAGCGTTCCACGCTATCGAAGTTCTCAAACTTCACTCCAAGGTCGACAGAGACCTTCGACACAGTTAATAGTGTCCCCGTCGCGAGACGGACAGAGATCGTATCTCTCGTTGGCACTTCCAGTGCCTCAGCATACAGCTGACTCCCTTCCAGGGTGGAGCGACGGGCAAAGTTGCCCGAGGCTCCCGAGTCAATCAAGACTCTCCATGGCTTAGCAAAGCCCTTCACGTTCGCTTGAACGACCAGCAAGCCCGGCTTGCACACACTCTTCTCGTAAGAGAGCTCAGCTCTCTTCGGGGCTGAGCCCCGTTGTCCTCTACCTCTTCGAGGCACAACAGAACTCAGTTCTTCCCCAGTAGGCCGCCCCGCGCCTACTGGGAGTTGCCGTTTCCCGGCGATGACCCGGAGGGTTGGCTCGCCGGAGCCTCGCGCTTCTTGCGCAGAGGGCAATAGGCCCTCACGGGCTTAGTGCTATTGCACACAAAGCATCGGCGGATGCCGGCGCGCTGCTCCGCAGCAAGAAGCTCCGCTTCTTCATCTTCAGCATAGCTGAGGTCCATCGGCTCTGGACCGCTCGAAGAGCTTGCGCTACCAGCGCTCCAACCAGGTCGCGCCGACCTGAAGTTGTGCTCGGCATTCAATGCCACATCCACCGCCTCTTCAAAAGAGTTAGGATGTACACGGAACACTTCCGTTCGAGCTGCGCTCACACGAAGTCCCTCCATGAACACGGTCACGCTGACCAGTTCCGGAAGAGGGTCCGCCGCCATTCCGGCGATAAGAGTTCTCAACTCTTGGACATAGTCCAATAAATCCTTCTTACCCTGGCGGGTAGCAAGGAACTTTGACCGGATACGGTACGCCTGATTAGGCGGCGCGAACAAGCGCGAAAGCTGTTGCTTCAGCTGATCCCAAGTGGGAAATGCAGCGTCAACAGACGTGCCGCACGTTAGTGCCCATTCGCGAGCGCGACCTCCAAGCCTGGAGATATCCAGCGCCACGCGCTGATGCTCAGACTGGAGCAGGGCCGATCCCATGGCCATCTCGACCTCACGGGTCCAGAGAAGGAGATTCTCTCCATCCTTCCCCTCGAAGTTTTTTACGCTCACCATGAGCGGTTTCAGTCTCATAGACTCTTCGACGCCGCCGCCGTTGCGGCGCTCATCTTCTCTTGGACATGCTCCAAGAGCGCGTTCTCGTAGCGGGAGAACGATTCCAGCCTGGCAGTGACCGCCTCTGGACCTTGCGATGCAAGATGAGCCACGCCCTCCGGGCCAAGCAAGGACATAAGCTTAGTAAGCGCGTCCTGCTGCGCCGGGGGCAAATTCGCGAACACGGGGTGTTCCATCCTCGCAGAGGATATAGTCAACCGACTCAGGAGCGGGATTGACTACAAGTGCTACCAAGTGCAGCGGGGCTGCCGTAGCTTTAGCGTCAGAGGAAGACGTTCGACTCAAAGAGTCACTAATACTAAGTTCCTTATCCAAAGGACACTTACAGCCCAAGACCAGGGCTCAAAGTTAACACCTTAACTTTTATGCTTCAAAACCAGAAGTGTTTTATTTACTTTTATTGCGGCCAAGCCGCCTAGGGGTAAATGTATCTCTTTAACTATCTAGCATAGTTAAACCTAATCAAATGCATAGCGTGTGGCTTTCAGCCAACGTACTGAGAGACCTTGTTAACTCTCCAACTTATGTACTGAGAGTTTGTTAACTCTCCGGGTACTTCGTACCCCTGTGTGCTCCACACCATGTAACCCCGTTACATGTACGCTACATGTACTGACCGAATGGTGACAGAGATCAAGGTCGCTAGAACTTATGAGCTGTCTATTTACAGAGTTCGGAAGGACAAACTACGTGTATTAATAAGTAGGTACAGTATCCATGTACATGTAGTGTGAAAGCCCACATTAGAATGAGATTCGGCCTCAGTAGACACCACAAAATAGCCGCCAGTATACACTTTCACACGTAGAAGGGCCAGTGCGCGTTTGCACGACGCCGAGCACGCTGCTGCACAGCAAATCATGGCTTTTGTTTCCTGTGGGCAGCGTGGCTTCATTTGCTCGAGTTTAGAGCGGGTCCATGCTCCATGGGCTCCGAGGCATGGAGGCCTACCTAGCTTGCGCAAGCCGTACATCAACGGAGAAGAGAAAAATTGTCATTTTAAACGACTTAATTTAGTAAATCTGTGTCCTAGTAGCTAGCTTTTACATAGTCTTTGTGAGCTGAGAAAGCAGAGACGTCCTGGCTTGGTTGGCCTTGCTGGCATTGAAGCCACTCTTGGCGAGCGTCTCAATCTGCAGCAGGATGGAACTTGGCTTGTGCTGCTTGATATGCTGGGTGACCTTGTAAAGGTTGTGCAGCATATATATGCCGCAATCTACCGCATTAGTCTGGCGGGGCTTGCAGGTGTAGGAAAAACCCCTGGCTTCCTCGAATCTCCCACGGCTCGTGTGTAGAACCGCAAACCACCAGTCCAGACACGCGAAAATATACTCCTTGTCGTGACCATTGTGAAGCGAGTCGATGTGATAATATATATTTTTTGCGTCACTGCCATTCTGGATAATTACTACGCTTTAGTGGTCGCTAAACGCCACAGGCAGTAATACATATTTGTATCCACTCCAATCGAAATCACCAATTGTGTCGGGGGCGCTGGACTCCCGACCCGAGTGCTTGATGTAGGCGTAGTTAATGGCGGGAAATACAGCCGATCTTGCAGGTAACATGAGCTCTGGTTCGGGTTTTGTGTAACGAGAGATACAATAGTCAACCACGGAGCTAGTAATCGGAGCTCCTTCCTTTACGCTGGCGATGTCATCAGCGACGAGTGGAATCGAGACAAGCTCTGCGGACCTACCTGCGGCGTGGGGGTAGATGCGTACAGGGGCAAGTAGGTTATTTCGTGGCCGCAAGGCTGTATGGGGCGGCACTCTGTTGCAGGAGCTTGGTGTCTGGATCTCCAGTTGGATTTTCAAGGCAAAATCGAGGAATTTTCTCTTTTCTGATTCCACCCCTGATTCAACGCTAGCCACTGGTCCTGGGAGCTCCAAGTCTGATTCTAAAACTGATGCATCCAATGAAATCGGAGCGGAATCTCCGACTGATTCCGGGTTAGGGCCTTCGCCTGATTCGCAGAGAGCGACATCTGATACGGGGTATGATTTGTCTGCATTTGCATCTCCACTTGTACCAGCTTCCACGTGTAGCGCAGGATCACCGGCATTAACAGCAGCTCTTGTGGCCCCAGCCTCTTCGCTACCGGGGTCGTATCGTTTCATGAAGCGTCTTGCTCGCGATCGTTGCGTTTCCTTGTGTAATATGGAAAATTCAGGAATAGTTCTTAGGTATCGCAGGAAGTCTGCGTAGTGCACCACTCCGTCCTCCCGCAAACTTCTGTCGTAGTACTCCAAGGCCTGAAACTCGTAGCTTGCCAACTTGTACGGACGCCCCGCTCCCTTCACTTGATAGCGCTGGCCATCTTTCTCTGGTGGCTCCAGCATGTCCCAGTATTTTCTCTTCCAAGTAAGGAGCTTCGGTCGGGCGATTTCGAGATGGCGCACAGTATCCGCATTTGACCACCCGGGGTGACGCTTCCAGGACTGAATGGTCGCCCACTGATCCCTCACTCTCGTCTTCTGGGTCATTTCGCTAGCTCAGGGGGTGCCGAGTGTGAAGAAGTGAGGAAATTGAATGTTTCTTTAAAGTGAACCGGTCCGAAGGATTTTTTTATAGTGACCGGTCCTATTCGGTTAAGTACTTTAAATTTCTAATACTATCACACAATGTAGCTCCTCATAACTAAATGGCAGTGCTAAAATTATGTGCCAAGTTCTAGATGGGCTGCGGCTCACAATAATACGATCTAGTCAATTTATTGTGGACCGAGAGTTCACAATTAAGTTACACTGGCACGTAATTATGAACTCTAATGTTGACAATTATTTAACAGTTTACCTTTATTGTGACCACTTACTTGTCCGTACGACAACATGTACTCGTAGACTAGCAACTCGTAACAGAGGTTTGTTTTACCGAGCGTGATGCCACGCTTAGGTAATACTACAGCTAGTACAAGACTTGTTCACGAAAGAATTCAGAGCAATGTGTCATTCAACTAAGAAAATGTTATTCGTATGCTGAGCTCACCGTAGTACGTATTGAACATCTAGCGCTGGGGATGCTAGCGGAGGTCTACCACGCGTATGCCTCAAGGGCAGGGCCACGGTTGGTGTCAGGTATTGAGGGGTGATGTTCCACGTATCGTACTGGTAATTACCCGGAAGGCGCGTATCCCATGCCTCGGGGTTTACTCCCACCACACCAGCACTCCAAATCTGGTTGGGAACGTAAGAATCTAGCATAAGACCCGAGGGATAGCGTATCGGACCGCAATGCAAATGATCCGGGATAGCTAAGGGTAGTGCGGGTAAACCTCCCGGCAATGTCATCTGAGTCCTCTGTACATTGGCACCAAATTCTTGATCCGACCTACCTTGACCTTGTACATTTCGTCGAATCCGTCGATCTTTAAATTTTAGTTGGTATCCGTTGACGCCAGGAACGCTGAGACCGTACGCAGCGCGACCGCAAATAATGTGCGCGCAAGACAAAAACTTTTCATAGTAGTAGCAGGAGCACTGGTTGGAGTCTGTTCGCACCACCCACCCCTCTCTGGGCATACCAACGTGGTGGGCTCGACGAACTGACCACTTAACAGCAGACCTGTAAAAGCTCGCCGCCTTTTGTTTTTCCTCATCTTGAAGGCACTCGGGGGAAATTAACGAAGCGAGACGCTCACTGCTGAGAGGAACGTCGTCTGAAAGCGACGAGATGTCACTCACCTCTGTAGGGATCTCTCGATCATCGCCAACATATAAAACACGTACCACCGAAGGCGTGGGCGTAGCGTAGATAGCCACCCGACTCGTTGAAACCAATACTTTTGCCAATCGTGTAGCCTCCTTGGGGGGTGTAATTCGACCGACCGCTACAGACGTGGGAAGGCATATAGAGTAGTCCTCCGTTATCGTCACAAGTTTTAGCAGCAACCTCCTTGTGTCACACGCCTTGCGTTGTGTGTATCTCTTTATGCTAGCGTTGAAAACTTCACAGGGATTGTTCGTAGCTGCAAAAGCCCCCGGCGAATGAAAAATCTGCCACCGCCAGAAGCGACTAGCGATCCATTGACTGTAGAAATAGTTCGTGAAAGTTTCTAGTCTTCCGTCCAGGAGCCATTCCTGAGAAATGCGATTCCACTCCAGATATAGATGGTCCCTGCTAAGCGTGTAGTGCATATCTAGAACTCCGCGGTACACAACAGCTCGAAGGGCTGCGGCGAGGTGCTGCATACGCTTACGTACGTTGTATAGTACGTGGAAAAAGCACATAAGATAAATGCTGCTCTCAAACCCACTGATAGCAACTAATCCATTTACTTGAGCCTTCTCCGCGTCTCCCATCACAGCATCGATACGCACTGCCACACCCAATCGCTCCCGAAAAACCCTGACGAAACTACCAACAGCCTCATAGTACTCACGCTCAGTTTGCTGGCTCACAATAAACATACTGGCTAGGTGGTAGATTCTTCGCCGGTCAGTAAAGCCACAGGTTATAGCCGGATACCCCAGGTCACTGAGTTTGAAAGTTGCATCGAGGTGAAAAATCAAGAAGTTCTCCTTCTGCTGTAGCGCCAGAATAGTTTGCATGAGTTTCAGACTGGTTATAACCAAAATCAAAGGTTCATCGTCCTCGCCATTACCCACAAACGGAAATCCCCTTTCGTCCTGTCGGTTTCCAAAAACGAACGCCGACTCTGGGTCAATATCGGCTCTGAATGCTTTCGAAATGACCAGCTCGCGTGTCTTAGGTATTGAGTTCTTCGATCCGTGCAGCCATCGATTGTAACGAACGTTTCGCTGGACCTGGGCGCACGATGGAAATTCTAGCGCTGGGGAAGGAATCTCCGGTGCTCGCAGAAGATTACTCCATATTAAGCGCGGTGGTACTGCGCTCTCATCCATGCGTTTGATGTACTCCCGCATTTCAGGAGTAACGCGTGGGCGTGGTCCTACAGCACACGGCGTATCGCCTCGTGAATGCCTCTCAGTGTTCTCGAGAACGACCCACGTCGACGAGACTTCGCAGTGTTGAACTTTCCATTGCACTGCACCCTTTTTCGGCAACCCCGATCCTCCGCAAGTCGGGCTCTTACATTGCAGGCGGCGCTCGACCATTTCGTGGTCGCCTGCGCAAATGCTGCACCATTTTGTTCTCACTGAAAAAATGCTCGAGCAGCAAAAATGATCCCATCGATACTTGACGAAGTCGGGCTCGACATGCAGCTCGGCACGCTTGGTCCAGAAGAGTTTGGGGGGCATCGTGCAGACGTTTGGGTGGTGGTCAGGTAGGAGAGTATCTGACCCTTTAGGCTGAGGTTCAGAATTATTCGCCAGACGGAGTAGTAGAGACAAATTCAGCGTAAGCGGGCTTAAGTTTTTTATATCCCTACAAATGTGTTCTTTAGGACAAACAAAAATTGTGCTTAGCACCAAACGTTTTTCCATGCAAATTTAATACCTTTTCTATCGATTTGGTGGTTAGCATTATTTTGTTCAATGGTTGCACTGAACTGTGGAGCGGTAATTATGAACGGGCGGTTTGACAAAGTCAGGTACCGGTAAATGTGAACCAGCGGTTCAGAATTAATTGACAAAGTCAGGTAAATGTGAACCAGCGGTTCAGAATTAATTGACAAAGTCAGGTAATTATGAGCGTTTCGCCCGTTTTGTGCAGGTTCCGCGCGGAAAGTGCAGACGTACGTAAAAGAGCTCACGTCCTTTCTTTAAGTGCTTGCTAGTGGTCAGAAAAGTGTATGCCAGCGGTCAGCTCGAGGCATAAGTGTTTGGTCGTGTCAAATTATGTCTACCGTTCACCAAAAAGTGTTTATTTTTGGTTAGAAAAGCGTATGCTCTCGTACCAGACTCTTCAATAAGGAACATGCAAATCATTGAAGCAGCAACGTCACTGTATATGCTTTGAACACTTCAACGAACTTGCTTCAACTGAAAGGTGCTTCCGATCACCGGACTGACCATACCGGCACAGACAATCTCCTCGGTATTACTTTAATAGTCAGGAGGCCCCATTTTATTCCTATTTAAGGGAATTCCATCGCAGGATGTTTCAAAACGATGGATTTTAGTGTAACAGTCGCAAAACGTTTTGTCTTTGTATATGCTGGTCTGTTTCACGGAAAATAGAGTTGAACGAATTCAACTTAACTATCTTAATAATGTCGGTTTTAGGGCTGCATTCTCGCATTTCCATTGCTTTATCGAATGAATTTTAATTTAAGTCTGGTCGGAGCAGAAACAATGTACAGTACATGTTCTGTACGATCCTACGAATCACGTACCTTACATCGCGACTTTCGCCAAATTTACTCTATTAATACCGGGTTGGTCGTGTACTTTAACGGCGAGGCTTGTCGTAAGACTGTCAACCTCCATCCTACTCACTACAATAGTAGCAGTTAAAACACAAAATATGAGCCATGTGCGTGGAGCTTAAGACTCTGCCTCCTAAAATCGACGCTCATGTTCTTTTTGTAAATTTCATAGATAAATCAGCATCTCGCTACAAGTAGAATTAAATTAAAATGGTTGTGGATATATCAGTGTTACAGGTTACATTCAAATTTACATAGTTAGATCCATAATTATCGCGCCTTCGATCAATGATGTGGCTTTACTGCATAAACGGTTTTGTTCGCACCCAATAATGTTGTATCGTGTATATCACTGATATTAAAGGTATCCGCCCATAATTCGCAAATTTCTTACTTTTTGCGCCTGTGGCCTATTAGCCAAACCATGTTAGGCTTAGCAGTGTAACTAGCGCTATCTCAGCTTATTCCTGGTGCCTACTCTCCGTCGCGTGCAGCGACCGCGCATCACTTAACAAGTGGTTGTAGAGGTCTGGGTTGTCACTGACAAACGTTATTCTTGACAACTTGTCAGAGCGTACTGGTATCCATATATTGTTAAAGTTTTTGTGTATCTTCGGATATCGTGTAAGCAGTGAGAGGACTGCCAGCAACACGCGTGAAAATATCGTTTAAAAGATGTTACCTGTAAAGCAGGGGCTTTCTCATGGTTAAGTACCAAAATACGAATACTTGCCTAATACATGTAATGTTCTCCATTTTACAGCTAAGGTCATGAGTTTGTGCATTTTTATTGGAATTGAGGGTGTATAACAGGTGTAGGGATTACTACTGAGGGGATTGTCTGTACATGCACAAAATATTTTTTTTTAAACTTTTAAAATACATTAAATGTTCTAAAGCTCCAATTTCAAATTCAACACATTTTTGCCGAATCCAACTCAACAATGCGATTTGTTTATCCGACTCTCTTACGCAAACGCACGAAAAGTATTTACCGGTATTATAGTACTGATCCGGTAATACCGGCGGTATGTGGGCGCATACAGCACTGGTTATTACAGTTCTTGTTCTGTACAATATACGAGTTCTTAAGCGGTATCTCTCCACTTACTGTCTCAATGACTCACTGTACATGTATGTCGTCTGCCATCGATGCCTCTGCGGCCAATGCAACTGCGCAAATGCGTCGACGCTCACTGTGTCAGAAGAAACCAAGCGATATGGAAAAACATGGACGTGGCGTCGTCGACGAACAGATCTCAACTGGGATCATCTGGTGCGCCAGCTGGCGACCATGATGTTTTTCCTGTCAATCGTAGCTGAGCAGGGAGCAGTTTTTTTGCCAGTGGCAAATTGCAACGAACTTGAGATTGAGCAATCGCTATTAATAGTGTACTGTAGGGGCATGTTTGAGATATGAGCTGGGGCAAGCAAGACCTAGAGACGAATGGCCAGCAGCCTTCCAGACTCACTGAATGCGTACTTATGTTGTGCTCTCGTTGTGGCTGTTGTTGCTCACTACCGCCACCCGACATGGGCTTACGAACTGGTTGGACCCAGTGATGGCACATGGCGCCTTTTCAAAAATATCATTTCTGTTAAAACTTTGAATTGACGGTTGAAACTTTGTAGAAACGTTGCGCTAAGTTTCAGCATTACAGAACAGCCGTTTGTTTGCGAAACGGCGCTCTAGTAGCTGAGAATTATACTCGCCTAAACTTCCATAAAGGCGCCTTTACTCCATTTCTGCCATCACTGGTTGGACCCCCAAAACAACCTTCTTTGTGTTGAGCTGCTTTCCTAAGAAGCGGATGGCATGGATCAACGCCTGATGCTATGTTGAAGCAATATTCTGCTCGTGGCTGACTGTGCGGGCTCCTTCTTGCTTAGAGGTCTGCTTTAAACGCTATAAATTTTGGTTTCAAACAGGACACTACAGTAGTCCGACCCTTTTCCCGCTGAAGGGCGATGATATGTTAGATGTTAACTCGTTCCTCTTCACTCGTGTCGACAATTTACCGTAAAAAGGAGAAGTTCGGCGTTTGCAGGTGCATGTATTTCATCGATGGTCTCCTCCACAAGAATACTGTATAAAAAATAAACCTTGCCAAAGATACGTGTACTGTACATGTAGGTTGGATTACAAATGTGCGATTACCAAATCTCATCAGTCACAAAAGGGTCAAACGAAATGGGTTATCTTCAGAATGGGTGACTAAAGAAGTGGTGACTTTATGTTGGTAAATAAGTAGGGGATCGATTAACGACGTGCGTATTACATATAACAAGGTTTAATCTGCCATTTCGTGGAGTATTGTAGCGATCAGCTTAGCATGTACATGTAAGTACAGTGTACATGTACACGGTAAGCTCATCGATGGAGTTGATGGTCCATCACTGATGAACTATTAATACCATTTCATTTGATCAAGCTACAGTACTAAACCTTGGCCTTTTTATATCATGAGGACTGAGTGACGCTGCACTCGTGAAGTATTCCGGTGCGCTTATTGGTCCGTAAAGCGCACAACATGGTGGCGGTGGCAACACGTGAAGAGTACGTAATGAAGTGTACACTTAATAAGCCCTTACGTAGGAATTTCTGATCCATTTTAAGATTAAATTGGTCGTAACTTCTGTAGATACTTAATATTTTGTTGAGCTTAAGGTGAGGTACCGGCCGCTGGTTGAATTTAGTGGTACGCAAACACTTTAATTGACCGATAAGACAAAAGTAAAGCTGAAAAACTGCGAGGGGTTGTCGTACATGTAGCTACATGATCGAAACTTGAAAAGCGGGCACATGTAATTAGCAAGCTACATGTACTAGCTTACCGGTAAGAGGCCCATCATGAACATGTCCGAATGTCTTGTTCATTACTGTTCTGATCTGGTCGAACAATGACCTAACTGTGATACAGGTGTGATCAATGGAGCGCAGTAAGTTTAACATTTACTGTAGTTGCAAACTTCACCCGTATTTCCTAGTCTTAAAAAAAGCACGACGTCTAGCAAAAAATCGTATTACTTAAGAACGTGCTACAGTAGCAGTGCATGTGGGGCAGCTTACAAACCTGCCAGCAATGGAGAACAGATCACGCTAGTAGCGCTTTTATGATCGGTAGAGTGATCCTAACGCTCGCAGGTAGCGATTTAACAATATATGCTGCGAATCATATATTGTTGCTGGAAAACGTAAAATGAAATAGAGCTCTCGACTTTCGTTTGGTATACAGATTTGAAAGCGCGCCAGGGGCACTTGGAGACGCATTGCCAATATCCTGATACTGTACAATGCACATTTTCCAAAATGGGACTTTTCATCCTTGTTGTCGCCGTTCCAGCCTTCGTCCGCCTCTGTACTGTCGTACCGTGAGATGTGACCCACTTTGCTGTACTGAAAACGGTTAAACGATACTCCTCCGATTGTGAGGTCCTGGTCCATGTGGTGTCACTGACAACTACGAAAAGTGTTTGACAACTCGAACTGGCACAGAACAATGTACAGTACAGTAAACTGCACAGTACTGCATGAAAGAATACAGATAAAAGCTCAATCACGACGACAAAGTTGCTGCTGTGTCTGGTCTTGGCCCTCTCGTTTGCTTTTTTTAATCCGGTTCTTTTATAGTGTTGCAGTCCCCTGACGGGGTCACCGGCTCGATAGTTTGCACATCACCGTTTATCCACAAATCGTGTTGCCGCCTGTCGTCGTGCACAACCCAGTCCCGACGGGGCAGGACTCCAAAAGGAGCCCACGAGCTTCAAGTACCAAGATGGGATCATTCTGCATTTTGCAGCCTCGAACCCACTCGCGCTTGAGCAACTTCCTCGAACTCTTTGCGGTCACATTCCAGTCACAGCCACACCGAGATGAAACGATCAAGACTAGCCCTCGTCTTCTTGGCTGCCATTGCCAGCACCACCAGCACACAAGCCATCGACTGGACCTTTTGGAGCGATGACGACGATTCGACCCCCTCGCCCGCGTCGTCCGATACGTCCTTGGAGACCCTGTCTCCAGAGACCCTCACGAATATGATGGGATCTGATTACATGGACCGTGTCAAGTCTCTAATTTACTCCGGGAAGGGATCAAAAGCCGACTCAGATTCTGGCTCATTGCCCGATGTGGGTTCCTCTTCAGGCTCAGCTTCAGAGGCACCTGCTTCAACTGCTTCGTCCTCTGCCTCCTCCCTCGATACGAACGATGATAACGCTGCATCTAATGCCCTGTCCCTAGCCGGCTCCTCTAGTTTGGACTTGGCAATGCCCTCGATGGACGAGATCGCGACTCCTTTGTCTGCTGTTAGCGACATTACATCAACTTACCGCAACTGGGTCGGTCCTTGGAGTCAGTCTGCCGACTCGGCTTGTTATCGTGAAGCTCACTTTATGAAAACGTGTCCGAGCAATTATGATCGCAACAAACTGACAAACACATGTTGGACGGAGTGTCCGATGGACTATCCCGTGGAATGTGGCATGCAGTGCATTCAACAAAACAACGACTGTGGTCGCGAAAACGCAGCCAAGATCTCCGCTTTGGCAATGGGCGCCCTGAGTAGTGCCTCCTTCGGTGTGTTCGGTCAGTTGGCCAAGTACGGGAAGCACGTGAGCTGGGCTGTAAATTGCGCCAATTACCTTTTGGTCTTTGTGCGAGCTGTCATCCGTTTCACGCGTAACCAAATGACCAACGAACCCAACACGTCGCAAGAGAAGCTCTTACTATTACTGTACCAGACGAACTATGTCGTTGCCGACCTTCCAGGAACCATCTACGTATGCTCAGGCAGGAGTACTCCACCGTCTCTTCAGCTGACACGCCAGATTATGCCCACTGTTCAGTTCGTCCTTCTGTTGGTGTTGGCCTATGATGACCAAATTCTCGAGAGTTGGCATAAATTTAAGGCCTTTATGAAGAGAGCCAACTTCACGGAGGCAGCTGATCAAATCACAGAGGGCGAGATCTCAAGTCTGGAAACGGGTATGAAGCAGAACTCGACGTGCGGCGAAGATCTCACGACGTTGACCAACCGAGTTTGGATGACAGTGGACGAACACAGACAGAAGAACCCAAAGATCAAAGAGAGTGACCTCCGTCTGAAGTTGAGCGAGTCGGACCTTGTTAAGTACGATATCCCCACAGTGACCAACAACTGTATGACCAAGATGATCTCCGAGTCTTCTTTGGCCACCGCGTACAAGACGCGCGATACACTTCGCAAGACTTATGGAGTGATGATCAACGACCTCATCAAGTCTGGCAAGAGCGACAATGGTACATCCATGGCCGCGAAACACCAGGCCTACACGTGGCTTCGTAACGCTCTCTTCTTTGCTTCATTTGGTTATGATCCGACGGATTTGTCGACTATCTTTTCCGAATACCTCCAAACTATCTGCGGCCCCACCCAGTTTATGGGCGAAGTAGATGACGGTAAGGAAGCCGCCACTTTGGGCATGAGTGCTCTCCATAAAGCCTTCAAGAATAGTTCGCTTTCCTGGACGAAAAAAGGTGACGGTGCCGTCATTGTGAACTTCAAGAGCAAAGATACCAAGGACGTGACCATTAACATCAAGTCCGGTGGTGACAAGATCGACGAAATCGAGCTTAAAGCTGGGGGCACTGCCCAGTGGAGGTCTACTATCGAAGTGCTTGGTGGCAAGACGCTGTACATGGACCGATGGCGCCCTGGTCTCTTGGGTCTGCCTGGCACGGGTGGCGGTTCCCTAGTGTTGTGGGTTCCCATTTCACGTCAAGGGGGCCATTTGGAGGTCACTGCCCAGCTCAACGTGAGCTAGAATAGTTAAAACTAGTGTTTCTGCTGTTAGTAAAGTCGCCAAAAAGGCGCTAAAATTACAATACCATAATATACTATCGTATCGATTCCAAAACGGTTCTTTTTGTTGATTCTCTCCAGATAAGTTTAAATTTGTAAAATATTTAAACAGCGTGCTGCTGATAAAATCAGCCTTTACTTGTCTCAACATTTTCAGGAATGTATTAATTTTTGGCAGATGCTACTGTCTTACCATGCAGCCACGCCAGGTGTTGTCCATAAATTACGTTCTGCGTAATTTATATCCATACTGAAATCAAGTATTTATCGCCGATCAGTTATTCACCGCATCAAGTTGCTGCTAAGTTGCATTGTCAATTTTGTAGTCCATGTATTGAGTCCACGTACAATCCATAAATCACCCGTGCATTAGGCATGAACACGAACACAGGTAACGTTAGTATTTTAGTCCATGTATCGAGTCCATGCATTGGTCAGATATCCTCCGTGTATTTAGACTCAAATTAGATGGGTAAGTTAGATCTACCATGGAGCACTAGCTGAAGCATGTGAAAGCGCAATATCGTGAGACCTTTTGGAGTCACATCCAGCGCAATGCTATTGTCTACCATTCGCCAGAGTCGTAGCATTACGAAGAAACCACAGTTGTGGCCGTCCGTCTGAATTGGCGCGTTGATGGATACAACCTCATAGTCGTCGCTCAGGGTTTTCGCCAAATCCCAGGACAGTCGATCCAGCACAGTCTTATAAGTCCTCTGGTTCATGGAGTCATAATAAAGGACTCGAGTTCGCTTCACATCTACTGCAATTCCGCACCAGTGCGAATTTCCAACGTTAACCGGGATCATAAGGAGGTCTGTCTCTCCCACCAGCTCTTGCGCTTTTTTCTTGAGGGATTCATTCATGCCCTTGGCATAATGCCCCGTCACCGTGCTCTCAATCCCCAGAACACGAGCAGTAGGGTTTGTTGCACACAGTATTGTGCAGAAAGCATGGATCAAGGCGTCGTTCGCCCAGGATGGTGGCTTCAAGCGGTATAGCATCGCGTAGTGATACTCAGTGGCCTCGATCACGATTGTGCTCTGTGGGTTCGATTTCGCCACTTGGTTTACCATGTTTTCCAAAACAGGATGTTGCACTGAAGGTATGGTGCTTATCACGTTTTGAAGCAGCCAAGTGCAGAATTTGACACCTTGCTCGCATTGGTCCTTCACTAGCCGAGTGCCGCCGCTACGCGGCGGGAAAGAATGAATGTCGTTCCTTGTATTTTGCCTCCGTTCCGCTCGCCACGGGCTCGCTTCACTACTCGCACGGTAGGTTGGCAGATTTGGCTCAGGCGGGCCCAAAGGCCCGCAGGGTTGCAGAAGGTGCCGATTTGGGCCGCCTCGCTGCGCTCGGCAGCTTTTAGGCCAATCGGGGCCACCTTCGCTGCGCTCGGCAGCCAGTAGGAATATGTAAATTATTTTATCCAATGATTTGTCCGGAAAAGCGTGACAGGCACAACAATTTAGTGTGACGGACAGACAGGTTGCTGCAGTAGATGTTTAAGATAGTCGACAGATAACACATTGCCTCAATATGGGCTCGTGTATATGTTCCAATACCTGAAATTTGAACACATTCTATCACCAGGTTTTGTCCATGAATCTCCAGGTCTTGTCCAGGTAATTGAGTGTCATCACTTTCAGCTTGCGAAGGCTGGCTCTGGGTGAAGATCTCGATTGCAGTCTCTCTTGTGTTCTTCACTGGAAGAACGGAGAGGCACTTGTCGAGCAGCTTCTTCGGGAGAAGATAGAACGCGTTGTCGTTCAGCACAGGGGCGCTCTGTCGAACATACTTCGGTTTCTTGTCACTCGCTCTATCCCACTTGGTAGGAATTGGGCTTACGCGGTCTAGCGTTTCCTGGAGTGTCGGTTTCATCCTTTGTAAATCTTGAGCAAGCTGTACTAGAGTAACTTCCCCCATTTTTCGGCGATGCTCCTCAGACTCGTTAAACAGTGCCCGTTTCTTCTTGTCTTCGGCCTCGCGCTCTTTCGTATTTAAACGAGGTCTTCCGGTCTTTGCAGTGTGGTGGTAAACCCCGTTCTTCACTCGAAGCTGTAATGGGCCCCTCCATTACATAAGTAGGTAGATTTCTTTACAAAAGTAGGTGCATCAGCACACGACTAGCGTGTGCTGAAATGCTGTCATGCCATTGGCTGATATATGGGGAGCCAGACCCATTATTAGCCAATTGGACTATGACGTGTATTTGAGTGGCCAGGGCTGTGGCCTTGGTCCTAAAATAAAGTCAGAGTTGATTTTTCCTTAAACCTAAGACTCAGTCGTCCTATTGCGAGCTTCCTCAACACTAAAGTGTAAGCAAGTAACGGAGTAAATACCTGGCCCGTTACAGAAGCAGCCACTGGCCTTCCTCTTCCACGACTTGAACCACGAACCGAAAAGGACACCCAGTGCCACGAACAAACTGCTTCGGCCGCACACCTGTGCTCCGATCCTTCGTCCGCCACCCATGCGTACAAATATATGTGCGCTGGTACGTTGCCCACTGGGTCGGAACGTATGGTACGTCAAGACCTTCTCGTGCAGTGACAGGTTTAGCCAACCGCTTGTTCCGCAAGTCGCAGCTCACAGTCATGGAAACTCGGATGATCTGCCGCGTTGAAGATGCTTACTTCTTCAAATCGACCGCTTAGTCGGCCCAGCTTGAGTGAACGGCTTCCGGGGCACAAACAGGCACTGGACAATCTGAAACCTGGACGCTGCATGGACGTTCCGCATTGTCGGTGCCCGACTCGTCGGAGTTCTCAGAGTCTTCTGCAGAGTTCGTAGAAGCGGAAGGAGCAGCATCTGACGCCTCTTCGCTCGAGCTAGCCTGTTGAGGGCACGTAGTTAGCAAAACCGACGTACGTATGAGATCAGGTAGTTATGCAACGCACCTCTGGCTGACCTGTCGCGGTTTCTGGGGCCGGTGATGGCGGCGTCGGCAGTGAAGAGGGCGCGGGAGGCTCCAGTGGGGGAGTTTCAGACTTGCTATCCGACATATCGGAGCGGGGGAGGGCGGCAACGACGTGCACAACGACGACGGTACCGGAAGCTCCGGCTTTCGAAAGTGAAGTGAGTGGCTGTGGTAGCCCTCAAAATCGTTGAGAAGCATGGACATTTTACATGCATAATACATGTATTTTACACAACCCGTAATTTATAATTTTCAGGTCGGTAATTTTACAGCCTGGACAATACATGGATGGCCACCTGATACTCAGCGCATGGACGATAGCATTTACGTTAATTTTTTTGCACACTGCAAAGTTTATACTACAAAGGATGTACTACTGTGGAACAAAGTACTACAGCGAAAAACGATACTTTTCTGTGCTGCTGAAGCGTTATTACTACACCTTTTCCAGTCCAAGTTCACAAAGAGCAAAACCGGAACAAAACCAAATGCACCCAATCCCAATTCAAATGCATAAAGTGCAAACTCAAATGAATTAAAACAAGTTCCGTAAACATCCAAACCGCATACCCTCTCACATACGCTACGAGTTGCGTCGTCACACTGCAAGTGTGCTCGCTTAGCGGCCTACAGGCATGTCTTCGAGTGCTTTGACAGAGTGTGACGGTAGCACGACGCACACAGTTCCGCCGTCGCAACACGGGGGAAAACGGTCTCTGCAGCTTCAACAAGAAAACTCCGGCGGTGCGCTTTCATTGTCGTTCCAGGTGGAACAGCAATGATCTCCGCTCTGCGTCTCGTCATAAGCGTTACGTGAAATCGAAGCAAGCGAGCCCAAAGGAAAACGAAGAAGGCACTGCAACTGGTGGAATCGTAATGAACGGAGGGGGATTGGCGGAATTGAGGCGCTCAGTTTGGCGCGCGGTGGCGGGAATCTTTGCAAGCCTTACATCCTACCTTAATGAATAAAATGTGGTCATCATGTTTCTTAGGTTTGTGCATTTGAGTTTGCACTTTATGCATTTGAATTGGGATTGGGTGCATTTGGTTTTGTTCCTGATGAATTTAGTTTTGTTTTGGACTGGAAAAGGTGTACACTTCGTTTGACAGTTGACAGTGGTATTATACGCGCTCTGTGGGTATTAATAGTATAGACTTTTTTACCAGAGCGCACGGAAAAAAGAATGTTAATCTACTTTGATGTATGGTAGTAATTCTAGTGCCCTTTGGACTACTAACCTGCAAACTAACTACTAGCACACTCTAGTTTATATTTCTCTAGCTCACGTTGAGCTGGGCAGTGACCTCCAAATGGCCCCCTTGACGTGAAATGGGAACCCACAACACCAGGGAACCGCCACCCGTGCCAGGGAGACCAAGGAAGCCTGGACGCCAGCGATCCAGGTACAGTGTCTTGCCCCCTAGTGTTGTAACGTTTGACCTCCACCGGGCTGTTCCCCCGGCCTTGAGGTCAATTTCGTCGATCTTGTCGCCACCAGACATTATATTAATTGTGACGTCCTTCGTATCTTTGCTCTTGAAGTTTACAATGACCGCCCCGTCACCTTTCTTTTTCCAAGATAGAGTACTGTTCTTGAAGGCCTTGTGAAGCGCATTCATTCCCAGAGTGGCAGCTTCATTTCCGTCGTCGATTTCACCCATGAACTGGGTGGGACCGCAGATAGTCTGCAAGAACTCTGAAAAGATAGTGGACAAATCCGTCGGGTCCCAACCGAACGACGCAAGGAAGAGACTCATACGGAGCCATGTGTAGGCCTGGTACTTCGCGGCCATGGATGTACCGTTGTCACTCTTGCCAGACTTGGTGAGATCGTTGATCATCACTGTGTACGTCTTGCGAAGCGTTTCTCGAGTCTTGTACGCGGTAGCGACACTAGACTCGGAGATCATCTTGGGCATACAGTTGTTGGTTACCCGGGGGATCTCGTACGTAATGAGGTCCGATTCACTCATCTTCAGACGGAGTTCACCCTTGCTGATCTTTGGGTTCTTCTCTCTGTACTCGTTCACCGTCAACCAAACCTGGGTGGTTAGCGTCTTGAGGTCGTCACCACACGTCGAGTTCTGCTTCATAGCCGTTTCCAGACTTGAGATCTCACCTTTGGTGATTTGATCGGCCGCTTCCGTGAAGTTGGCTCTCTTCATAAAAGCTTTAAATCTCTCCCAACTTTCCATGATTTCGTCATCATAGTTGACCACCAGTAGAAGCACTAGCTGAGCAGTGGGCATCAGCTGGCGTGTTAGCTGGAGGTTTGGCGGAGTACTCCTTCCTGAGCACGCGTAGATCGTGCCTGGCAGGTCAGCGACGACCCAGTTCGTCTGGTACAGCAGCAGTAGAAGCTTTTCCTGCGACGTCTGCGGTTCGTTTACCAATTGGTTTCGCGTAAAACGAATGACAGCTCTTACGAAGGCCATGAGGTAATTGGCGCATACGACGGCCCAGCTCACGTGCTTTCCGTACTTGGCCAATTGGCCGAACATCCCAAAGGAGGCACTACTGAGGGCGCCCATTGCCACAGCGGAGATCTTGGCGGCGTTCTCGCGACCGCAGTCATTATTTTGTTGGATACACTGCATACCACATTCCACGGGGTAGTCCATGGGGCACTCCGTCCAACACGTACTCGTCAATTCATTGCGGTCATAGTTGGTCGGACACGTTTTCATAAAATGAGCCTCACGGTAGCAAGCCGAGTCGGCGGACTGCCTCCAAGGTCCTACCCAGTTGCGGTAAGTCGATTTAAAATCAGTTACGGCGGTTGAAGGAGTGGCGACCTCGTCCATCGAAGGCATGGCCACGTCTAAATTAGAAGACCCCGGGAGCGACAAAGCGGTAGACGCAGCATCATCGTCCGTATCCAGCGACGAGGCAGACGACGAAGATGTAGAAGTAGGCGGATCTGAAGCCGAACCTGCCAATGGACCGACATCAGGTAACGAGCCCGAGTCCGAGTCCGCTTTTGACCCCTTTCCGGAGTAAATCAAAGACTTAACGCGGTCCAGGTAATCGGAGCCCATCATGTTGTTGAGTGTTTCTGGAGACAGGGTCTCTGTATAGGTCGTGTCGGACGTCGCGGGCGATGGGCTCGAGTCGTCGTCATCGTTCCAAAAGGTCCAGTCGATGGCTTGCGTGTTGGTGGTGCTGGCAATGGCAGCCAAAATGATGAGTACCACTCTTGACCGAATCATCTTGAAGTGGTTCGCGGCGAAGAAGTTGGTCGCGAAAGCGTTTGAGGAAGTCAATCAACTTGAGTCTCAAGCGCGATGCGAGTCTGAGGCTGCGAAAAGCGGAATGGGGATACTAATCTTTCTGGTAAACCTAGCGCAAATATCGACTGGTGGTAGCACGATTTGCTGAGCGATATGAAACTGGTATACCGAACAGGTCTTCTTCTGATAGCCGGTCAACCTGCGGACTACAACGCCAAGAGCAGGATTTGAAACCCCAACTAAGGGGAGCAAGACTGGACAGGAGGTGTCTCTGCAACGTTGTAGCACGGGTATATACTTTTAATACATGTACTGTATATGAAACAACTGTATACAGTATACTGTAATAAAAAAAAGAATTTAAACAAGTATTAGAGGATTTATCTACAAATTCTTTCAACACCACTTTGCTCGGGAAAAACGTCCAACTTCAGTAAAATATGTTTAGCCAGGTAAACGGTGGGGTTTCGCTCACATATCATACAGTACTGTAAGAGAAATTTTGAGCTAAACTCAGATACATGTAGCTGAGCATATTATGTACGATGTAAATACATGTACAGTACCCTTCAAAGATGTCGTACGTTTTATACACGTAAATCTGACGCATCAAATGATGCGCTCCAAAGCCAAGGATGCATCGTTTAATCCTTTGAAAAGTTTGTACTTATACACGTATACCGGTACAAATATTGGAGTCAGCGTACCGATACCGGTACCGTTTCCTCGTATTTTGCTCTTTACTGTACTTAGAGAAAAAGAAGTACAAATTTTGTACTTTTATGATTTGCTCGCAAAGGCAGTCGCTGGCAGGAATTTTGCAATAAATGATTCTCTTATTATACCTGGAGAGTGCAATGCTCGGATCGCTGAAAAGCTCGGAGCCTGGCCCGCCTCCGCAAATAACCTTGCTGCGGCTACGGTACATCGTTTTGTTTCTATTTCACTCCCTCCATGAAAGAGTCCGTCTCAGTTAAGCGCAGCACTCACTCCCTTATTAAGTTAGTTAAAAACACTATTGTGCTTTGGAGCGATTTAGGCAAAACGAGATTAAAATTGTTGTATTTATAAGTGACAAGTGGTGGAATTTACGATAATGCGAGTTTATAAAAGCGTGATCGACAATGATTTACGGCAACGTACTTTTGAGAGACGTGTACAAATAAACAAGCCTTTTAACTTTCCTATTTGATTGTACAGCTTCGGGCGCAGTGGAACGAAATGCAGCAAATATCGCACAGACTTCACAAACGGTTTGTAAATATACCGGTATATCGGCAATCATCCTCTCTAAAAGATCCTCACGTTCCAGCACACTTCACCGACGTTTTCTACTTCAGAAGTTACTTCAGACGGGAGTAGCATTCATTTATAACCTCGTTCTTCTTGAACGCTGCGCAGTAAAAGGTTAGACTCGGACCCTCAAGTACGCACAGCTTTCACCAAGAAGAGGAGTATCTTCAAAATTCTGCTCTAATGACTTTTAGTGCAGCATTACGCGACTCACTCGCTTCCTCGGAACACTGGTCAATACAAAGATGTGGATAAATGGTCATTTAATATGGACAAAAAAAATGTAACAGTGCCACCGTGTATGTACCGTACTTAAGTAATGGGGAATCCCCATTGGGGATTGGTCTCTGAGCAGCGAGTGTCACACAGCTCACGTTGCACCATGAAACCACAAGCACCAAGATTTTAGCCAGTCGTCATAAGGTATGGCCCCAGCTCACCACATTTTTTTTGGAGATACCGGTAATGGAAAAGCCAGTCCGGTAACCGGGCGGAGCCACAACGATTGCGCATTTTCACTTTACAATTGACCACAAAATAATCGTGGTCGCCCAGATGCTGCACAATTGATCTCAGCTGAGATCTGTTTCGTCATGAAGTTCAGACCTTCATTATTCATCTCCTTACGTTGTCCGACACGGTGTCGTCGACGTCAGCAATACAGACGATCCGGACTGTTTTGATACCGGTACATGTATTCCCAATAAATAAAGCGGCTGAATTTCAGCCGCTTTATTTATTGGGAATATTGGGAACCTTGCTGTCACAGCAAGGTTGGTGTGGTGTGTTGGTACTACTGAGCGCATTGATCTAGCGTCACAGGCTGCAGGTTTATGAGACGCACGATCTGGACGAGGCTATCGGCAGATAACAAGTACAAATATCTTGATTTCGCTCTATCGACTTCAAACAACTACTGCACAGCCGTTTGCAGTTTTCCATCTCGATCGGCTTTGGCAGTGTCACAGTAAGATACTAGAGCAAATACTCGTCAGATTTAAGGCCTGCCATCACTACTGCTGCTTTAGAGCCTGACCGAAAGAGTTCTTTGGTGAATCCTCGGTTCACAGAGGGTAAAGTGTCAATACACGTACTTAAGCGGGAAATATTATAAAACATTATCTGTAGTTCCTAATATTTTTCAAATCTCAGAGTTAGTTTTAAAATATTACGTTAGCTTTTGAGAAACTAAGCTACTATTGATATTTAAAATCGAGAATAGTACTATTACTTTCAGAATGTCATATGATATTTGGCTACCAATAGCCCCAACGCAAGCTGGACCTGGCTCAATGATGGACTTTCGGCTTTGTGGCGGCAGATCTGTCGTCGCTGCTCATTCATTAGGATGTTTCGCGACGTGGCTGATGCCTTAGTGGGCGAAGGTGTACGTGGTATTGCAGTGTTGGCCGGAAAATTGACAAATAACATCGCAAGCCGGCAGAAATCAAGTCACTGCGGATAGCGAGCGGGAATTTGACAAGAGTGGTATAGATTCAATCTTGATTGACAACACTAGTAGTATCTCCGACAGTAGACATTCCGTGGTATCGAGCAGTAAGTAAACCAGTTTATAGAAACTGCAAGTGGCGACAGAAACAGTATATTATTAGTAACGCTGCTTAGAAATACACAAGAATATGCCTTGGGCGGGTAACTTTGACTTGTTTCAGTCGGAATCGGTGGGAATGCTGGAAGCCATCCGTCCCCGAATTGAGATTAAACCGCCAGTCGTTTTCATAGCGCCAGTTGCGCGAGTATATGCAGCTCCTTCAACGCCGGACGATCCGCCGACACCAACTCCGACACCAGAATTGCTGCTCTATCAGCCACCTCCGACATCAACACCATCACCATTCAAAATGCCAATGCTACGGCGGATTGCAAATGCACCTCGTAGGTCGAGATGCTTACATGCAGAAAGTAACTATCGCTTTTGCGTTGGTACCAGCTGAAGACAACGATAACTACGAATGGTTTTTGATATTTTGGAGAAAAAGGTAGTCGACATTATTCTCTCAGACAAAAGTAAAGCAAAGTTGTTCGTCTCGGCTTCACGCGGACTTGACGCCAAATACTGCACGGCTCAGAGTGCCCGAGAATTCCAACGTCAAGCAACAGACCAGAGTGCAAGTTTGGCAGGTGCAAGCGCTACCAGGCGACCCCAAACGGCAAGCGCTGACCCAATTTACTAGATGCAAGAGCGATAATTGCTTCATGACTGGTTTAGAAACGTTTGTAAGCTGCTGACACATGCGGCGTGTATTTTAAATTTTGTTATCGCAAGTAAGAGCGATCTACACTGATACTGGCGAATACTGCTGATTTAATTTCGTATCCGGTAATACTTTGTCATCATCCACTTCTACTAATCTTGTCATGTAAGATTGAATCTATATTACTTTTGTCAATTTCCCGGCAAGTACCTTGGGTATAGTGGTTCCACTATGCAATAATAACATGTGGCTTCCCGACGCTATCAATACAGAGAGCATCGTATTATTTAAGCTGAAACTCTACAACACAGTAGTAAAACTTGGTGCGAAATGTCTTTATTGGGAGGAGGCTCAAAATCAACAAATTTGGCATTTATCTCCGAAGTCGTTCCTGCAACACAAACGACATTGCAACACAAGACGCCATTGTTGTGCCTGGTAATTTATTTAAGCATTCCTTACTGCAATATCTCGCACGATCTTAAACAAAGTCATAAGTACGATTTCCCTTCACCCAATTTCACAAAACCAGAGAGACGAGAGCAGCCAATATTATCACCGAAAAAAGATCTGAGTAAGACGCCGCGCGCTAAGTCTACCGCATGAGCGAAGAAGTGGGCGATGCCGACGGCGACGAAGGAGAAGGCGTGGGTCAGCGCACTTGTGCAAAGCACAGAAGGTAAGTGTTGTGGCGGACGAGTAGTTGTAGCTGTTGCAATGCCGTCAGTATTTGAAAAGTGAGATGGCACCCGCCACCTCTCCGCAACATCCCTCGACTTTCCATTTGGTGGCCAATGCTGGCCTCTTTCCTGCTGTTAGTGCATCTACTGTCTTAGCAAATAAGAGCTGATTTACATTTCTTTTAGCCTATCATATTAGTTCAATTAATAGCATACAAAGTTATATATACTATGGCACAACACTCCCACTAAAGAGCTAGCATTGTCCATCAATCCTTCTTGAAATCTTTCTTGGATACTGCGACTTCAACCATGTTCTCAGATCTTTCATGTTTTATATCCGTGTCACAATCCCAAAATACGATTTTTGGAATACCGAACTTAACTTTTGTATTCACCACGATGTTTGGAAGAATGCCCAATTTTATGAAATGAACCCAAAATCAGATTTAATACTTTGCTTCATATTTAACCTGTTTCTGGGGGTGACAGCTGTCCAGCCCTCTCACTCTCAATTTTGCCTCCGTACTATGCAAGTACTGGTCCCGACGAAAACCTCCGTGGGCGCCCAGAAACCACTTGTACTCTCCCTGGCAACAGCGGTCTGGCCTAAGCCACTGAGGCCTTAGTGATCCCGGCCTTTTGGCATCCAACGGACCACCAACTGCTAATGGGGGGCACTGCAAGGGGAAAGTCTGATCATTCAGCAACTCGTGGGCGTCCAGTCTTTGATCATTTGTACTTTTTGTAGTGGCAATTTAGAGAGTCAAGCGTATGATTCCCTTTTAATAGAGTCAAAAAGTACTCTGGAGTTAGGGGCTGAAAGCCCGGACATGCCCAAATGCCAATATTAGGGCTAGGTATGCACTAAAACCAATGTTTTATTCTTAACGCTTGCCTTTATTCCTCACTTTGTCCTTAAAGCTGAACTTGTTTACTAACTTTCAAGTGGAGTTTGTAACTTTATTTTGATTTTTTCCACTTTAATCTTGTGTTATCTTCCCATACATGAATGTCCTTACTTGAATTCAACCACGAGGGGACCTTTAACTTATTTGGGGTACTCCGATTTACTGTCCTATATCCATAACCCCCATCATGTAACAAAGCTTTTCAAACTGTCCTTGACTTAACGGTTTTGTTAACGCATCGGCTATCACTTCGTTAGTGTTACAGTAAGAAGCACTAATACTATTTTCCTCATGCTTATCGCGGGCATATAAATGCCTAATATCAATGTGCTTAGGGCCGCTCTTAACAAGGATCATGGGGTTATGATTCAAAAGTGGTTTAGGTTAGTTTGTTGTGTGATCCCATATTGGTTCTTAACAAGCTCATGATCCCATTCAATTCTATATTAAGGCATCACTTTGTGAGGTGTTCGATTGCGCGGAGCTACACCATTTCTGGAGTATTCTAGAGCGTAATGGACTCAGCGACAGACACTAACACGGTTATGACTACAACCAAATGGACCGCAAAGCAAAAAACAGATAGTAAGCGCGCTGTGCTTCCTCCCACATCCGATGACTACAGCGAATGGACCGTTGACCAGCTAAAACTTGAATGCACAGCTCGTAAGCTGTCAGTTGCCAAGAACACCAAGAAAGAAGATCGTGTCTCAATCCTCAATGCTTACGACCAATCCAAAGGCGGTGTAGCACTGCTTTTGGAGAGGCAGAGACTTGGTAAAAAAACAAAATCGTCTTCAGAGACAACCGATGCTCGCAGAACCAAACATTGTTTATTTCGCTTGGTTAATGTGCTTTTTTCAGATGAATTCTTTGGCAAATTTGTTACATCTGGGAATCAGCTAACGAGAAAGGAGTTAGATAAAGGAAGGAGAAACTTTTGGGAGTCTGTTGCGGCAGCATTTAACACTTCAAACGAGATCTACGATCGGCTTGTATCTGACGATTCTCTTTTGATGGCATTTCTCCGGACCAAATTACGGTACATTCCGCCGCCAAGTTGAAATCGATGTGGAAAGATCTCCACGCCGCATTCTCCCAGGCTGAAGCTAATTCTAAAATATCCGGCGAGCTCGCAGAATTTTGGGTTTTTTGTCGTGGAGATAAAGCCGTCATGTACCTCAGCCTATGGTGTGATTTACGCGGATCTGGACGCGAATTTTGTTCCGCTTGTGTGTATGAGGAAAACGAAGATGATTCAACCAAAGAGGGGGAATCTAAAACCACTTCAAATAAAAGCAATAGAAAGCGACAAAAGACGGATGATTCGATGTCAAAGCTTACTGCTATTATAAAGACTCTGATTGATGTGGAGACGAGTAATAAAACTGAGAAAGCCGCTCTGATTCGGTTGCAGCGTGAACGCATGGAATTGACTGCGAAAACAGACAAGTTAGCTGCAATCGAATCGATATTGAGCCGTCACCGCCACAACCTCCAAGAAATCGATGCACTTATTCATCAGCAAAACATCAAAGGAATGCCAACATCCTCTCTCCGAAATGACAAGGAACAGATTAAACTCCGTATTAAACCTCTCCAGGACAAGGCAAGCAAGCTTGAAGGCCTGATTATAGACAGCTAACTAATATCAGGAGTATTCGAACAAACTACAGATAGTAGGGAAGAACAAGATATAAAATCAAAAGTACAAAAAAGCGTCTGAAAAAAAAAATGTATTATGGCCGAGCCATGTTGTAACTTTGAATGTGTTCTAAGACTACTTGTCGTAGGATATGACCATTTTTCACTTTGATACAAGAATTAGACGCATCGTCATTAACTGTGTGCTGATAACTGCAATCTTCCATGGCGTTAAACTCCTGCAGTATAATTTTGCTACTTCCAGCGCTCACCGTAGCTCCCAACCGATCGTCAATACAATAGTTATGCAACTTCATGCAGGTTTTGATCACAAGGCCTGTGTGGACATAGTCTACCACCAATGCTCTCTGAAATATTCGCCACTTGTTGACAAGCAGACCGAATGCCATTTTGATTCTTATTCTTAGTTGAGACAAATAGAAATTGTAAGCTGAATGCTCAGGACTTTTAATTTCGGGCTTCGTGAAAGGAACCAACATTGACGGAGCGAGAATATACGCATTGTCTCCAATTATGTAATAGCCAAAAGGAAGTTTCTCGAAATCAGTACAAATTCTCCATTTTTTTAGTGCGACACTGTCAGAAACTTTACCAGGAGAAATAAAGGAATAACCCGTGAATCTGCACGAGGCATCACACATCGCTTGAACGTTAATTCCGTATGCAAGATAGTGTCCAGAGAAAAAGGCGGAGACATCAGGGACTTCTTTTGCACTCGGCGCTCTGATTGTACATAACCAACCGTCGATACAGCCTACACAACCTGTGAGAATATTGTTTGAACTGATCTCTGCAAATGATGAAGCCACCGCCTCGATAGCTCGCGCGTCATATATTGGAGCAACGATCTGAAATTTTGGGTGATCACAAATTGCTTTCATGACGTCGACAACTATTGTGTAGAATGCGGGTGTACTAACACCAGCCAAAACGCGTATAGAGTGGTAAGACCCACCGGCAAGCCAGGAAATGGTCATTTGAAGCATGTTAACTACCTCAATCGCCTTTATACCAGTTCTGTTAGTTGATTTATAGGCAACCCGCTGCAAGTAGGGGGTTACTAGATGTAGTAGGCCATCGAAAGCACCAGCACTCATTCGGTAATAACGCTTGAACTGACCTTCGAGTAGTAAGCGTTCCCGGTGGGGAATCCACTCCAGTCGTTCCCTCGAAACAACCCTTTTTCGGCGAGATTTATGTGTTTGGGAGGTGATGATACTAGCCACGAGCAATACAATTATTTCAACCTTCATCTTGATTGTAGCAAGCTGTGCTCCGTGATCCGAGAATGGGTTGCCGGGATCACCGACTCACAGTCTAGTCACCATATGTATTTTTGGTATCCAATCAGAACGCAGAATTTCGGATCATGCCCCAATCATGATCCCGTTAAGAACGGCCCTTAGTCGATGAATGACTGCACGGATCTCAAACTTCTTGAGCCCGAAGGATTTCCAGCGCACTAATTTACCGAAACCCTTGTACTGCTAGCTTGTACCTCAGGGGAAGGGTTACCATACTGCAGCTAGTATGTTTTAGTATCCTGTATTTCGAAAGCCTCACAAATTCCCAACCCCTTAGATGGTGAAAAAATGATAGCCTGTACAATACAAGATCGATCTCCTCAGATATACAGGGTACTGTGGTAAAGCGTACTTAGACGTTCAAAACCATGCGAAGTCGGTGCGAAAGCTGGGCGCAGCCGGAGACAGATTATTTCAAAAAAATACTTCAACAGCAGCTGCCGAACCGAACAGAATGCATTATACTCGAACCAAGGTATGTAGACAAAATCTAGTTGCTGCTCAAACAGTCGTTTCTACCCGGTGACGCTTGTCCGGCTCGTCATATGCAGTCGTGTCATCACTTGCCGATCTTGCTTCAGTGATGGAAGCAGCTCCAGGTGTGCGCGCCTGTATTCTCTTCTTCGCTATCGACGGAGGCAGGTTGGTTCCATTCCTCCACTTTGTGTGCCATATATCGAAGCTTGAAAGCTCTTTACCATCGACTTTGTGCGTGATCTTGTTGCAGAGATACACACGCGACGTTATAGCCGTCTTTGAGGACGTGGGGGTCGGCAGGACTTACAATAGTAGGACGTCTCACCGCCTTTAGCTCCATTCGCTCTCTTCATCTTAGAACATACCTTACATATACGTTGACGACGCATCCGCCCTTGGCCATTGTTGCCATCCCTAAGCTCATCAACCTGAAGGAGCTCGTGTAGGTGCTGTGCAGGAGGTCCCCGCTTTCTCGGCTTGGTTGGTGTCTGCTGTGTGCAGCGGATTCATCCCAATCCTCTTCATGTAGGCCAAGCGTAGCTGTTTAAGAAACTTGATGTGTGATACTTTTCTTTTGCCTTCTGCTACTCGACGCTGGTTATAGACTATCAAGGCGTTCACGGTTGCCAAACCGATGAACCTAAATAAAATACCCTTACTTTTTGTAATTCAGAGAAAGCTGGAGTGAATATCTATGTAGCATGGAACATACAGGTTAAAAAATTGGATATCCGATACATACAAACACAGCAACTTGCCTTTGAAGACGGAGTTGATCATGGACATCAACTCCGCCCATGAACGTCTGGTAATCCTTCAGGATTCTTGGGCGCTACCTTGGCTTGCTCACCCGACTTCTCTCTCCTTACCGCGCGGTCTTGTTGAATGCTACCTCCAGCACTTCGCATATGCACGGTACGGTTTTCATACCAACAGACAGCCTTCATGCATGGAACGACCGTCAATTCAGTCATAGTGTATAATCCCCAGGGCATCGCTTCTTTTTCTTCACCAATATCGCTTTGCAGAAGCCCTTGCGGCTCGTCACGATGGTCCCGATGCTGTAGAAGCCTAGGGCCAGAAGCTGCATTGCAAGTGAGGGTGACGTATAAATGCGATCGGTAACGACTAAACGCTTTTCGTCCGCCCATCCCTTCCAAGCACCTCGATTAGATTGGTAATAACCGCAGCCGGACCGGACTTCGTGTCCGTTGAAGCAGCATTTACTCCAGCCTGCCTTTTACCGCAATATACTTCAAACCTGTAGGATACAAGACGCCGCGGTTAGTAGCCTTTAGATACAGGATAAGATAACTTAGAGCCAAACACAAATACGGGTGTGCCTACCGGCATGCCCAATACTCGCCGAATACAGTACGCCGTCGAAGAGCAGCACAGCATGAATAGCTTGGTGTCCCACTTGTGGGGCTTGTCCTTCATGTAGACCCTCATGCGGTTGAATGACGACCTTGACGGAAGCTTCGCCTCATCGAATACCATTACTGGCGGATAATTGTAACCAATTTTGAAGCGCCCTTGAAGAGAATCGAACACAGGCCGAAGTTTCCATGCGCGGGCACTCGTAGCGCGAGGGTCAGAGTTGCTACTAAAATGTAGGTTTCTGGAGATGTACATAAATCGTTCTCTTGCCATGTAAATCCCGAAGTGACCACATGGAATACCTTCTTCATCAGTAGACTCCCAGTGACGTTGCAGCTTCGCCTTGTTCGGCGATATCGTTCTGGCAACCAATAGACCGATAAAAACGCACAACTCCCGAGCTGTAATATCTGGTGCATTCAGAAGACTGGCCTTGATTTTCGCTCGACTACTTTTCTTATAGTCAGGCTGCTTTCTTTCACGCGCCTCTTGCTTATTGTATTGTCCCATAACTCTCTCATCCAATTGCTCCAAGAAGTATTCGTTTGACGCAGCAGTAATAACCTCCCACAACGGCGGCTGAGCGAAATAAAAGAAGATGTACATCGCCGTAAAAGCCGCTTCAAGCGCTCGAGTCGTTGGGCCATAGCCTCCACCGTAAAATCCCGGGAATTTATTTGCCATAGCGCCACTATCTCGGGCTTCATATGGTTCATCCACGTATGGGTACGGACTTTATGACACAGGTTCCGTCCAGCCGCTAGTGCCCATATCCTTCAGGATGTCAGCGTTTATACTACCTCCAGCAATACCGGCAATACCACCAGCAGATTCTAGCAACATCTCGTCGAATAAGACATCGTCAGCTTTCTCGTCACTATCACGTTCTTCAAGAGCAATGTCCTCGTACGCATTGGCTTCTGCCTCCGAACTTTCACCATCAGACGCGCCGTCTTCGTTCTCAGCGTCAGACTCCAATGCAGTAAACTCATCTAGATTCTCTTCAGTTTGTAGAATGTTCACATCTGGAATATATAGATACAAGATACAAGTTACAATTAATATCATGTATCATTATCCTGTATATACAAAGTGGCCAACCTGATAGTACAGCAGCTATTCCCGAAGACCGGCCTGGGGCGACTTCAGCTCTTGTATGCAGCTCTTCACGATCACTCTTCTTCTCTTCTGTACCAAGTGCGTAGTCTTCCGCATCTCCTCTCTTCTCTTCACCAGCAAAATCATATCTCAAGTTGCGGCGCGGTGATGGAGAGTATTCCGAGCCCGACGAGTCAGCAAGTGGTCTTCCCGCTGGTTGAGTCACGTGAGGACTCTCTTACCGGGGTGTAAGCGGTACTGATTAGCCTTCACTTGCTGCGCTGTCGCTGCCTAGTCGCAAATACAATAAAATGCAAGATACAGGCTAGTAAAGTCGACCATCTTGTAAGATACAGGACATACCAATTGAGGGAGCGTCTGCAACGTTCCGCGGTGGTGCGTCGCCTACAGGCACGTCTACTTCTTCACCGGCAGCTGACGATACATTGGGAGAGGATTGTTGCTCAAAAGAAGCTTCGGTACCAGACACCACTGCTAGATACAGTACATCAGCAAGATACAAGCTGCACCGGTGACTCAAAGTGGATAATACAGGATAAAAGCGCAGTTACCATCTCAGCCGCTGCTTTGGGCCGTGTCTTGGATCGGTGGGATCTGGATATATTGACAAGTGTTAGGTTACAAAACCGTTCGGTCAATAGTATGAGCTCACCCAAGTCCAAGCGATCCAGATAGCGCATCACTTCTTCCTCGCCGACGAAATAGTCACTCCCTCGCATGTCCCTCTTCGTCTATCCTGGCTTGAGATAAGTATAGTCGCTTGAGAGACCTGTTGGCGGACTCGATCTCCATCCTTCTTTTGTCAGCTCTGCCCAACGCTGCCTGGAACCCGACATATTTGCTCCACGCGGCGCTTTCTAGAATGAACGAAATGAGTGGCGGTCAGAGTTCAGCCGTAACATTTTATTATTGTAATCCACACCTATTCCTGCCTCTACATTCGTATATTTCATGCGGTTTTGTATGGCATGGGCCTGTGGGAGGGTTCGATTTGCTTATCTTTAAACTCAATCCCTATTTGACCTAAATTCTGTATGCAAACTTACAAATTTACGTTTATTTTCTTATCCTGTATTATACAGGATAAGCATTTTGCAATCCCGGAGAATACAGGCCGTCGGGCTCAAAGGGTTAATAATACTTATTGCTGCAGTATTATCACACCAAGAATGTGGTGGTAGTACTTGATCGTAACCTAACTCCTGTAATAGTAGTCGTAACCACCTAGCTTCTCTTACACCTTCACTAGCGGCTACAAGCTCTGATTCTGCTGTGTTAAGACAAATACAATCTTGCTTAAACATTTTCCACGTGATGCAAGCACCAGCTAGTAATGATACATATCCTGTAATAGACTTTCTTCCTTCATTAGCATTCGCGAAGCTCGCGTCTGTGTATAGCTCTACCTTTATAGTACTATTTCCATTGTACTCTAGGCCATACTGCGACGTTCCTTTCAAGTACTTTAGTACTCGCTGGGCCGCCTTCCAGTGGGTCGTATTATAGCAAGATATTTACTGAGCTTCCTAAGAGCGTTAGCAATATCAGGCCTAGTGCCTCGTACTAAAGGCATTAATCACCCGACTAGACATCTATAGTCAAGCGGTTGAGCTGCTGTCGGCTCTGGTGTTAGAGCCATTTCCTTTGCTAGTACTACGCTTTTAGCTTTTATTGTCGGGGCAGTAGTACAGTCACGCATCTGATACTTATGCAAAAGATCATTGATATATTTCTTTTGAGACAAACGTAATGTTTTCTTTTCCAGACCCCTTTTAATCTCCATTTTCAGCAAAAAGTACAACTCGCCTAAATCTTTCATTGTAAACTTTGCTGGCAGTTTAACCTTAAGGTCATTAATAGAGCTCAGATTTGAGCCTGCAATTGTTAGGTTTCAATATACACACACACAATAAGTACGTGTTGGACCCCTTTATCTTCCCACCGTTTTAGATACAAGCAACGTTCTTTCTTGCATCTTACAAACCTAAAGCTTTAAGGAATACATTGATAACTCCATACCAAACTCTAGGGGCCTGTTTTAAGCTGTACAAACTTTTGAACAGCTTACATACAATACTTCGGTTGCCTTCACGGAATCTTAGCGGTTGCCTCGTGTATATGCTCTCACTTAAAACACCGTTTAGAAATGCAGTAGATACATCCATTTGACGCAAATACAGTCCTACAATTGTAGCCAATGCGAGCAAAAGCCGCAGAGATTCATATCGAGCTACAAGAGCAAATACCTCTTTATAATCAATACCATGCATTTGGGTATTCCCTTGAACTACAAGCCGAGCTTTAAAGCGGTCTACAGACCCATCAGCAATGTATTTAATATCAAAGAGCCAATGGCAGCCAAGTGCCCTTCGTCCTTTTGGAAGAGGTACTACCTCCCATGTATTATTACATAAAACTGCATCATACTCAGCTTTAATAGCACTCCCACGGCTTAGCATGTGGGCTAGATCGAGCCTCTTTTATCGATTTCGGGATTTGTATTTTAGGCATGTTATCGTTACAGCATGTAGCTGTGTGACATAATCTCTGAGCCGAACGTTCGGTATATTTTGACGTTTTGACCTACGTATGTCACTTTGTGACCTTTCTTGTACTCCCACTGTTTGGGATCTCGGTGGTCGTGAACTTCAGGACTCAACAGTCGTTGCCTCTACAACTTCAATATCACTTCTAGATCGCTTTCCTAAATTGTTAATAATACTTTCTTCTTGTGTATTATTACTACTATACTCAGTAGAAAATGATCGCTTAATCGGAGCGTCTGTACCAGTAGGAGAGAACCTAACATCTCAAGCTACTAAGTATTTGTTAGCCTACATCTAACATCCTGTATCCCTTATATTTAGGAGAAAGTCCTCTAAGTTTGCACTCTATGGCTCTTTCACTTAGCTTTGGGTCCTTTCGTTTAGATTTGGGAACATGTGCATAACACGTAGAGCCCCATATTCTTAATGCTAAACCATTTGGTTTCTTACGGTGCAGTAGCTCATAAGGGGTCTTCATCCCAAGTTTAGCCATATGAAGACGGTCAGTGATGTCCACAACGTATAATAAGGCCTCCGGCCACCACTTAGCGGCGATATTGGCACCCCTTAACGCACAGCGGACCCCGGCCGTCATGGTCTGGTGAGACCTCTCTGCACTACCGTTTCTTCTTGAGATTCTACATTTGGAACTCTAAAATACCAATCCGAGTTTAAAACACAGTTAGATACCTCATCATTTATAAATTATGAGCCTCCGTCAGTCCTAATTAGTCGTATTTGATATGACGGAAATTGGACTGACAATTGTTTCAACGTGGTTTTTATTTTACCCGGTACTCATTTTAGAGACTTGACTACAAAATACCACTTATAGGCAGTTGCATCATCGACACCAGCAAATGCATAGTGATAGCCAAACGACCCATACATATAGACAGTTTACTCTTATCCTCCATATGCAACGTACGCAGAGGCTCAGTAGTCTTGTTTCCGATCATATTTCTATATGACATTCTGCGGTCCTTCATGTGGGCACGTGTATTAGAAAAGAAGGGTACTTTATTGAGTTCAGAGTACGGGGTATTAGGCAAACCCTCAATTTTCTGGCTACTCATACTCCTAATTAGTCTCTCTTTACCGACATGGCCTAATCGCAAGTGCCATTCTTTGAGGGTATCAACCAATGTTCCACTTTGAGCACTAAATACACTCGTCTTCGATGGCTTTACACTCGGCAAGTAGTAAACCTCACCTTTTGCTACTGCTGCGAAGAGAAGTTTACTATCTTTTCCTAAAAAGAACAAAAACTTTCCCGACTTTGCTTGGATGTGACTGTAACCTTGTTTAGCCAGATAGAATGCACTCAACAAATTGCTATCGCACTTTTAATCAACTGATATATCAGTTAATGTTACAGAACTCAACCTCCTATTAGGGTTCAAAACATGTAGTTTTATTGATCCCGTGAGTGTACTGTGAGAGCTGGACCCATTACCGTAGGTGAATGTGTGGCTCTGGCCAGGTTGGAGGCCCCCTCTAAACCAGTCTCTATCTGGTGTTATAGCACGACCTGCACCAGTATCAACCACCCACATATCATTCGTTAGAGTAAGCCTTTCTAACGCACTTATATAAGAGGCGTAACGTTTACTTACCTCTGCTTCAATGCCATCCATAGTTTGAGGAAACTGGGGCGGTGTCTTTGCTGACTTGCCGCAATCCTCAAAACCCTCATGGTGCGCAGGGTCCAAGCTCTCAATGTCGTCCATGTCCCCATCTTCAGCACATTTCTCCAAAACGGTATTCTCACCCACTTTTAGGGGCTCCATACCTTCACTCATGATTGCCTTAATAGTGTCAACCGCAGTTGTCTTTGCCCTTTTAGCCTTCTTCGCGTGTTGACGTCAGTCCTAAATAGGGGTCCACCTTTTCGATTTGGGTCTCTGTCGGCCAACTTGGTAGGACATTCCGGCTTGAAGTGGCCAGTTTGGAAGCAGAAGAAACAACTTCTCTCACCCTCGTTTCCACTGGGTTTTCGCTTTGCACCTTGCTTGACCCGCACATCGTTGACAGTAACTGACTAACACTTATCCATAATTCTCACCTCTTTCTTCATTTTGTCCCCAAAAAATCCGGCGCACCGAACTTTCTATCTGATACACGGTACAATCCTCCTTTTTATTTGCAATTGAGAATGCCCAAAACGCACTGGGCAGCTGAGACAGCACTTCAACGCAAAGCCGCGGCTCTGTCACTATGTCCTGCCCAAAATCTTGCGAGACTTCCTATTTATCGCATTTTTTGCTTTCTTGATTTGCGCGAACAAAGTTCTTAAGTCGCGCCAAGGAGTGCGTGCCAATTTAGACCAGGCTCTCGTTAACTCAATGAGGCCGGCTGCGTCTCCTTTGCAAAAATCGTTTTTCGAGGAGTCGAATAACCTGACATGGATCCATTGAGGAAATCACATCCGGTAGGGTTGACAAAATGTAGTTGGGAAGAACCTGGTTCAACAGATTCTGAAGATCTCCCCTTGCCCGTGTCCAATGCATCACCTCCCACTGCATTGCGAACGCCTCTCCTGTGGCGGTTTCGGTGGTCGGCGACGCCGGCTTTTCGGGGTTGCTTCTGAGGAAGTCAGCCATCAGCATCTTCGCTTCGGGGTGCCGCTTCGCAAGCGGCTTCGTTTGATACACGTGGTCCAATTGGTTGACGTGCGTAAATAGCTTGTCATTCCACATTGCGTAGGACTTGCCGTTAAACTTCTCGAGACCGCCACCAGACCTCGCATCGGTAGTCATAGTACTTGAAATGTTGTGTCGGACGAGTAGTTGTAGCTGTTGCAATGCCGTCAAAATTTTGGAAATTGATATGGCACACACCACCTCTCCGTAGCATCCCTCGGCTATCCCTTTTGGTGGCCAATGGTGGCCTCTTTCCGTTGGCTGGCTATTCATGCATCTACTGTCTTAGCCAATAAGAGCTGATTTACATTTTTTAGCTTATCATATAACTTCAATTGGTAGCATACAAAGTAATATATACTATGGCACAGTAGTAAGAGCATACGGGGATTTATACACGCTGTTAACTCCAGTTAACTGTTGTTCTTTCTAATATATTGTACGTAGAGAGCCGTACCTCCCTGCGAGCCCACAAACACGTCGACTACGTTTTTTTCGCTCAGGGTATTGCGCAGGACGACGGCGTGGACCTGGACTACGTGCCTGAGCATAATTACGGCGGCGCGGAAGACGACGACGCTGACCCGGATGACGCCGTTGACGTGGACACTGGTTGGACGATGCTGCTGTGACAAATGCGGTCAAGGTTGACGACTCTGCTACTGTGTACACCAACGTGGATGCTGCGAAGGATGGTGCTGCTACTATGGTCAGCCACACTGCGGGAATGAATGGGGACAACGAGAAGGATGGCGAGAAGGATGTGGCCACGCTACGTGATGACAACGAGACCGCCAGTTCGGGTAAGGATCCGAATAGTTATGATTTTACGAGTTTTGCTGACAGTGTTGTTCCTTATGTTGCTGCTTGTGCTGCGTCCTATTGCAGCAGGTCATGCAGCCGGTGCTGCGAACGGTGTCGAGAAGGATGACGTCGCGGCGATGCGACCGCCAGTTCAAGCAAGACATTGAATATTTTGGTTGTTGCAGCTGCTAGTGCTGCTATCTTGTGTTGCTGCGTGAGTTGTTGCGTCCTATTGCAGCTTCACCGAAGAGGAAAATGACCGGGGTGTCAGTTGAAAGCACCGATACAGAACCCAACCGACCATCCAAGGTGACACGTACTGCTAACAGCGGGCCATCACCTGCTTCAACGGTAGCGCCGCGACAGTTCAATTGTAAGCCGGTGCGTCGAAGTAAAACATAGAAGGCTTGCAAAAGATAAAGACGGTGCATGCACATGTTCGAACCTATGTGGAGAAGTTGCCCAAGCGATTATACGATGATTGGGATGACCTCGACGAGACGTTGCAATGATACGTGCTTAAGAACTTCTTGTGCTTCTTGGTGCGGAGCTCTGAGACCAAAAAGGGGTACACTAGGTACTTTAGTCTGTGTGCCTTAGATCTTGCCTTGCTCGTGTTAAATCGTAATATTGCTGCTTTAGTCGTGCAGGATCAACACAAACACAGATTCAAACGGATGTGGTGTACGCATGGGTCTGCTCAAGCTTGAAGGTCATCGGAATCACGACTCTCGCTATACGAGTTATAAAGATGGATTTCTCGTGCGCTCCGATAAGGTTGTCTTGGACGGATAATTAAAATGGCGTGTTTGCGTTGTGCCCGGATCAGAGGTAACCGAACGCATCTTGTGTGATTTAAATGAGGCTATTAACCTTTTATAATATGTCAGATCTCAGTGCACAGCCACAATACGAACAAGGTCATTTTCGATTGCTATAGAGGATCGAAATCGATGGCCCTTTCGCCACAGGTCCGTCGTAAATTGGAGCCTTTGACCCAGGTGAAAATCAGCACCACTGACATCAATCGATTCCTGTCGGATAAACTGGGTGGGTGTTACTGGTGAACTTTGATAGTTGTGCACACAGCCCCTTTTTGTTTTCAAATATATGTCATACTTGAGCTAACAATTCAACCGTATACTTCAACTTTTCCTCTAAATACAGGTATGAAATTAACACCAGAACAGACAAGAAACATTGTTTGTCAAGGTTTAGGCTCAACAACGCTGGAGCGTAGCAAGACAATCTTTGATGCGTTTGTTGACGCATATATTCGCAGCGACGTGCTGTTAGTACAAGATCATATGGACATCACCTGCATTATTGCGATGCATACGTCGATTCAAAAGACGTGTTTCTCGCAATGGGGTGCTACACTGGTGATGGACTGGACCCATGGAACAACCAACCTGGGTTATTACTTAGGTAACTAGCGCTCGGGGTGCCCGCTCCGCGGACGCTAGGGCATGGTGGGCTGGTGTAGAGAGGGTTGACCACCTCTGCTGCGCTGCGGTGGGCTTAGCGTTTCTACGTAGAGCAAAGCAAGATATAGTATATGTTTACTGTGATCTACTTATGTTACGCTCCAAAACGGCACCGCACAATATCCTTTGTGTTCACATGTTATGGTAGACATGACCAGGGTTTAAAGTGATCTGCAAGATGGGCACCATCTTACCCGGGCAGGTTTTGTCTATAATCTCATTTAAGCGCATAGCTTCCAATATGACGCAAATCGGAGGCGTGGTGGTTTACAACGTAATATATGATGTGCAGAAGACGGGTCAGGATCCCAAATTGGCATAGATCGGTGAGGAATCCCAGTGTAGCCGAAGTAAATACGCCTACTCAAACATATTACCATCTGCACCTCGTCGCCGTGAGGTAGTCGACACCATATCATTGATTGTGACGGTCTTTTAGAACAAGGTTTAGTCAGCTTCTCGCGCGAAGTATCTTTTAGGACAGGTAGTATTCGCCGATGGTCGCCACAAACACCAGTATTATGCCCTGAAATTGTTCCGCTTATCTCTTTATGATATTACTGAAGGATATTTCCTCTATCTTCCGCATGCATTGATCATCATTGTATAGACGACGTACTTACTGACTTATGTGCATAGCTACTGACCGACAGAGTGGCGTAGATGCTTTCTGAGAGGCATTTACTGGTTCCCATATGTATGACGAACATACGAAGACGCATGCCTGTAGGCAAATTATCAGATCGGAGATATTTTAGCCTTGAATCGAAGCGTACCTCATGTACATTATATAAAGTACTTACGCTGCCTACTTATCCGTTCGGCGTGCTATTCGATGTGACTGTGCATATATCGCGAGGTCGTTTATGAGTGTATATGTCATGCGCGCTTGATAGCCAAAACCTATGCATAGGGTCACTGTCGCTTTCCCGGTACATTTGCGTCGTCGTGCTGGCTTACTGTGCTTACGCTTTTGATGTATCAGTCTATATGACCAGGCGCGTCACTAACTGGGCACAGGTCAAACTGCAGAGATACAGGCTAGCTGACTGTGTGTCTGTTGGATGATATATATGCGCGCGGTGGGTACACCTTATAGCCACCCGCGACTGAACCGAGCTCTTATCTCGACCATTATGAACAGGGCACTAAAGTATAGTACTGCGTACAGACACATCGACTTGCCACACCCATCTGTATGGTTTGCACTACCACACACATGCTCGTGTCTATGTAGACATCAACTTATTCGTCGCGCGTAGTGCTCACTCGATACAGTAGTTTCAATTTGTGAGCGCGAATTAGTGGAATATACGCCGAAAGCGATGATGGTACAGATGTCATGGTTTGCTTGTGTCCGAGTGAGCGAGTGTACTTGCCATCCACGCAGACGCATATGCAAACAGGAACCGCCAGTTTTCAGCAGCACACAGTGCATACCTCGTGCTAGTTATTATATGAAACGCGCTACGCTCTATAGGTACGTCAACACGCTTGGTAGCGCCACAGTTAGTTTACCGTATGTGCGGCGCTAAGCCTCGCGCTACCCGCCAGTATACAACATACAAAGATAAGCGGGGTAAAAGAGTAAATTTGTCATTTACTTGCTCTTCTGCTTCTTCTTTTGCTCGATGTACTTGGCGTTGCAAGCAGTAAGCTTGCTGCGTCTCTTTTACTTCTTGGGGTACCAGTCAGGACCCATCGCCTTCTTGACGTTTGCCAGGCTTTCCTGCGCACTTCGGCTGAATCAGGTGGTGAAGGCCTTTCCTCCCAGAGCTTAACCGCTTTTGGTCCGTTCTCACAGGCAATACAGCGCCGCACAATGTCTCGTCCGCTAATAGTACGGAACGTGTAGGCGTACTGCAGCTATCACAGCCGACACAGCGCGCCCGGGAATCCGTCGTAGACCGCTGCGGGTTCAGCAGAAGCGGGTCAATCTTCGCCTCGCATTGCTTGCACATTGGCCCACCATTTTGCAAACTGTGAGTAAGCTAGCAAACCAATTACTTGCGTTCAAATATTAGCCAATAGCACGGTAATGTAAGGCTGGTATTTATTATTGAGAAAAATATTAAAATGTTCTATAATATTCATATTTTGCTTTGCTATAATAATAATATTTTCAGATTTCCAAACAAATACATACTTTACATGCAATGAAAGTGACTAGAAAGTTATGTGCCGTGCGCGCATGCATTCGTCGAGTGCGGTGCACGGGAGCAGATAGCGCAATGACCGTGCAGACGCGCGCCTTCAGTGCACCGTGACAGTGGTGAGTGCCAGGTGAAGTAAAACAAATATTCGCAAAGTTTACAAAAAGCGCTCGTTAGTGTGCCCGATTTGATGTACATAGGACAGGTTTTGCCTAGCTAAATGTAAATACGCAATCGTCAGCACAGCTCGCCTTGGTGCTTACATCCAATCGGTGTGTGTCATGCGCGGCGGAAATGTTTATCATACGTCCAATTGCGAGGGCGAGAGACGGTCTGGTTGTGCGACAAATCCAGTCAGTGTCGCAGGTCGGCAAATATTGTCCAATCAGGGCGCGAGCTATTTGTGTGGCGTTTTTGGCTATAATTGTAATTTTTGCATAGTTTGGTCAAGTCAGAAAGGTAGGCGCGGTCGGTAGGATGGGACACAAATGCATTAGAAAAAGCGATTGTAGCCATGCGAACAGGCAGGAAAAAGCAGCAAGAAAGAAGAACGACGGACCGATTGACAGACGAACGGACAGACTGCAAGGTTAGGGGGCGGTAAATTTCAAGCTGTGACATTCATACTAATGTATATATATATATATTGCAACGTGCTTGTGTGTGATGCACATGCAGCCTGATTGTTACTTCCGCTGCTAGCCGAGGAATTCCAGTCATCGATTTATTGGCACTTGATCAAAAGGCTATCACGATGGGCCACGTTCTGTAGATTTTCAAAATGAAAAAATCCGTCATGCAATACAATCAAGACAGCTGTTATCGACAAAGACTTTGTCGAGTGGCGAATCCTGGAGAAGGTTTTTCGTGATGCTACTGTGCAGCTCGGTCAGTTCCACGCACTTACATATTGGCGAAAGATATTGTGAAATTTGGTCAAGTTTGCCACTTTTGCATTATCTGGTTAACTGCGCTCGTATTGCGCGCCTTCTTTCCATTGGTCCAAAACAATTCCAGTTGCAGCTCAAATAGTTATCTGCGGCCAGAATTTCATTCGCTCCGAGACGGACAAGGCCGACGCCACGGAGATGAAGCGCAAGAGCACCAAGTGCACGTACGTCACTAGGCGCTCGACACCTCACAGTACGCTCTTTTCCTCGTTCTGTCTAGCGTGGTGATCAGCATCCTCAGCTGCCTAGTTGGCCGCTGATTGAGCTTGATCCCAGAAAACGTGAGTTTAAGAAGGCAGCTCTGGGGGCAACAATCAACGAAGCACGAGATTAGACTCAGCAGTGACTGGTAAGAAAGCTGCATAGATGAATTAAGTTAGAACTTGCGCTCTTTTCTTTGAAAATTAACCGAATCTCGTCTTACTTTCTGTTTCTTTACAGCTGCGCTAGACTGCTTTATACACGAAGGGTCTCGACGGCTTGCTAGGATTCGACACAGTGACACACGCGCAGTTGTCGACAAAGTCGAAGGCCGCGTCTATCGTGTGGTCGTCTGGCGCCGACCTGTCAGAGGAAAAACACTCGACGTGCTCTCGCTTTGGCTGCTAGGTGAACCAGCCGTACCTTGGTCAACTTCGAAGGCCATGTTCTCCTTCCCGGCAAAATGGAGCGTGGTGTAATTAACACATGTTACCTCTGGTAATACATAAATTTTGTAATTATGGAAACTTACGCTATTGCGTGAGCGTTTAAACAAAGAGCCGCGCGCGAAAAGTTCGTGTGGCAAAGCTCGACCTGAAACTGTGCAGAGGGAGAGAGTTGAAGCTGCATCCGCAAAGCTCTTATCTGCTAAGCTGATGTGTTACTTGTTTTGTTGTGGTGCAGAATTGTTTTGTTTTGCTTTAGCTAAACATTATGTGGCGTGTTATGCTGTTTGTGTAGTAAGTAATACACAGTCGATGTTTGACGCTGAGATTGTTTAATTTACTGAATTGTGTACGAAGGAGTATCCCAAGCTTCTCAAGGACGTTATTTAAAAACCTGGAATACGTGTGTGTGCATGTGGGCAAACCATGCTCGTGGCAAATTCTTCATCGCGGACAGCACCACCACCAACCGGATCGAATCGAGCTGGAACCAAGTTAAACTGATTCCGGGGAAGAAACCGCGGCTTGACTCAACTATCAATGGGCCTCTCGCTCACCAGACTCAACAACAGATGAGCGCACTTCATAAACATATAGCCGTTTCACAGAGACCAGATTGCGTCCCTGATTTCTTACGCTTGTAGCAAACCGACGGAGTGACGGGAAACTGGCAAAGGTTTGTTATCAATGAGATTATTTCATGGTCACGGCAGCGGAGACCAGCTGTGTGACGGGCTCCGATGTAGGCGAATGGGAAGTACGTGTACGTAGCCACTCCTATCAGTGCAACGACTTCGAGTAGACTTGCTCGTGTCTATTTAGCTACACGTGCATTCTGCCATGTCAGCATTCGATGTAAATTGCTGAACGCGCGCATAACTTTGAACGTATTACGGTATCTAGCATTTCTCCGCGCTGGGATATGGTACATTGTATGCGCAATTCAAAGTGGGAGTCGCTCCACTTCGAAGTTCTCAGAAAAAATACGCTGGCGAAGCGCTCGCGCACGATGGTTTAACACAGTCTGTAGACATAAGTGATGAGGTAGAAGCAACACAAGATGCAGCGCAGGGATCATCACAAGATGCAACACAAGCATCTAGCGTAGAACCATCGTGAAAGCCGAGACGCCGCGCAATCAACGTGATATGAACCGTCGCGAGCGTGCCAATGTCGTCTTTTTATCTTAGAAAAGGAGTATTGCTATTCGAAAGCGGTGCTAGTGATGTAAAATTTATCAAGGCTATCTAGTCAAGCGTTTTTCGGACACGGCAGTCATGGAAAGAATTAGTTCGACGGCATTTAAAAGATCGGAGTGGCTATCAATCGTATGGAGCAATGGCTTCAAGCGACAGTGATGAGAGTGATTGCGTTGAAGATGAAGGGGGTTATGAAACCTCGTCCGACATATCCCCCGCATGATTCATTGATACTATGGACATTCGTGCATTGGAACGACATGAGAAGGGAAATCAGGCACAGCTGAATAAAAACCACCGCGTGTCTTTCAGCATAAGGCTACTTCTCTAGACACTGAGGAAGTATCCGATGTGTGTGTGCTAAACGCTCCTACTGATCCGACGCGCAGTACATGTTATAAGCAATCCACCAGTGTCGCAACTCTGACACAAATCATAGGCCCACAATTTATTCGAACACAGTAAAGACATAGCCTGTTGTGCGAAAAATACTCAAGTGGAGGTGTTACGCTTCCCGCAGCCAAAACCCCGGCACAACCGACGAAAGAAAATGAGACAAGCGCAGTTCAAGGGTGCTATAAAAACAACGACTGGCGGTTGTCACACTGCCAAACAAGCTTGTGCCATCGCTATCCCGGTTGTTGGAGTGGGCGCGCAATACCAAGGACGTGTATCGCGTTAGCGAGCTACTCTCGAGCTACCCGCTGGTTATGAATGCCTTCAGGAGTGCCCGGACTGCACGCTGCCACCACGAGTGCATCCATGCCAAGGCTTATGACTACATCTTTGTATTTCCACAACATTTGGTAACAAAGTTGGACGCTTTCGTGAAGGATGAGAAGGTGAAGTGCCGTAGTACTGAGCCCAACCAATCCGCGTTTGACCATCGTGAAGGCACTGCAAAGAAGATCGTGGTCTTCTTGTCGGGAGGTACCCCGACGTTTACCAGGTTAGTTGAGCTGTGATACCTGGTAGTGTTGCCTCCTATGTTGCTGGTGATGCCGGTGTTGCACCGGTGTTGCAAGTGTTACGGTGCTTGTTGTGCTGCTTTTTAGAATTTACCACTGTTTTGTCATGCTATGTGTGCCTAGAGAGGCTGTCTATAGAATGAAGCTTTTCTACAACGTCCGTAAGGAGTGTAAAGCGTGGATAGCCGACTCGTGGCTTCTATCAGCAAAGTGGGGGAAATAAAGACGACACCTAAGCGATATTGTGAGGAAACTGGCTACTTGCTTCCTACAGCAGCAAGTGCGAAACACAAGGATCTTGCACGTTATGTTGTCAAGATTCTCAAGGAGTCGTGTCTCGGGTCTTTATTTTGTTGACTTGCAAAGTGCGGTTAGTAAAGAGAAGCAGCTGGTTGAAGCTCTGGCACGAGATCGGATGCTCAATGACGCTATCGCTGACTTTTACATTCGCTACATTTGCAGCACACGCGGTGTCTGTTACGCTATATATTCGCTCGCCCCATTGATGGGATGCCCAAACCTATCTGACACCCGAATTTAGAGCTTCCAGTACGTTGTGCTACCCGTCCATCTAAAGAGCGACGGTCATTGGGGAAAAATCATCGTGAGCTTGTCGCACAAGGCGGACATGCCCATATTTCTACGAGTCGTTGTGTTGCGCAACATTTCAAAGCAACCGTTGAGGACATCTACGAAACAACGGTCATGACATTTACTTGTAAGTGACATGCGAAACAATGCCGACGACTGAATATCCAAATGAGGGGCGGGGAGTGTAGATCGGCTCCCCAAAGCAACTTGATGGAACGTCTTGCGGTGTGTTATGCATCGCGCAATCCTACTCTGTTCTAAAATAATACTTTCCAAATGCCCAGGGTCGCTATTACACAGGACGATGTTGCTGTTATGCGCCTACGAATTTCGTGGGTGATCCTCATGCAGCCAGAGGTAGCAATCAGAGCTTATAAGCTGTCTCGGTCAGTAAAAGCAAAGGATGAAAAATTATTTGCTACCATTTTGAAGTAATTATTAATGTCTGCTTTATCATCGTATTGTCTAAGTAGATTATTCCACTCGGTTGTACTAATGCGTGCTGAAAACACTGATGCAGCGTTTTCCAAGCAATGTTCGGTGCTGTATCACAGCCATCGAGATGATTTGCTGAAAGGCACACGTCTTTCTCTTACTCCTTCGTCAGCACATATGGTAGTCGTTGTGGTTTCTTTTACATTAATTTAACAGCTTGTAACCTTAATCAAACCATTTTTCGAGAAAACCCGTACTGTGTGCTTCAAATTATGAGCAGCAAAGCGGTGGCTGTAGGTGCGGCGAAGCAAAGACTCGAGTCTGGGCCTGGTGCAAGCGCCCGTTGTCCGTGTTTCTGGTTTAATTACAGTGAATATATTGGTTGTATTTGGAATCTGTCAATTTCAAGTTTTTGGCAAAACCAATCGTGTAATTTTCATAATTGGTGTCATTTATTCAGAATAAATAACATTTGATCCTTCACAGCACATGGTTATATTGCGTGTTGTGGCGCTCCTTGTGGCGCTTGTGCTGCGGTAAGAGCTGACGTCATGTTGTACTTGTGTGACAGGAACGAGGGTCATTTATTTCAGCTCAATCGGAATCATTTAATCTTGCAAATCCTATATCAGGATTTCGGATATGCAAGATATACTCTGGGTATTTTGGCTGCATCGAGACGAATGACCCTGTGAAGGGGGTCAGCAGCAGGAAGTCGATGCCTTGCCTCTCTAAGAGGAAGACCCTGCTGTCGACGCCAGCTTTACCAGCACTCATTCCTCCCTCTCTTTCTTCTATCAGCTTGCTCCCTCCTCGCATGGTGACGGACACATCGCTGCAGCATAACGTTAAGATAAAGCCTTCGACCAGCTTTCTTTTCTTGAACACTACATAGGTATGACTATATACCCAACGCTCCAATGTTTACACTCATCACCGAGAAATGCCTATCACATATAAGGGCGGCTCACTGACCATCGGTGGTGTTCTAGCTACAGAGATCAGCGCGAGCAATGCTTCCTTCCTGTGGCTGACTCTACAAGTATTAAAATTGCAGTGCTACCACGGTACTCTTTGACCGCGCATTATTAAACCAGTCGTGATTTGATACAGGATTTGTAAGTATGGGGGGGGCTCACAAATCCGAAGGATTTGAAAATGCCATAGTGCCTATTTTGAAACCCACTAGTAAAAACAGTTTCAAACGTTTGTCGTAGCGTATGGTGCGCCACTTCGTATAAAACAACTTTTTATGCGTATTTCATCCTTTTTTGCGAGCAAGGTGCTTCTTTTAGAAAGCAAGCGTCTCGCATTACTGTACAACTGTTCTTTCTGATAAATTTAAATCGCGTGAGAAATTTCGGCTCAGCGTGGTACTTCTTGGGTTAGTACGATCCTTTGAAAAAAAACAGTTGGCTACATTTATGGCCGAAACATTTAATTCCGAAGGGTTGCAGCTCTGTTGGAATACCACATCGGTTCTGCCTTTTCAGAATCCGGTAACTTACAAAAGCATCCGCCCCAGGCAGCCGTCTCCTCAGTTTTCAGCTTGCCATCAGTTAGTCAAGGTGGTGACGGACCGAAGTACTGAGAACGTTACATTCCAACCCCTGTAGTGCACTGCGGAGTTTAAGATGGAGCGTGGTGTGGTATTAGTAGGCAACTGGCATAAGCGACTTCCGTGATTATTAACCCAAATGGAGTGGCTGCCTAATTTTTACTAGCTGCACTGAGTCTGATTACATCCATTATGACGCCAAGTTGGAACGTCAATCATAGCGTTAGAGCCAAAATTAATATCTTATGACTTAATAAGCTAGCAGCAAGCATAATTGGCTGAGCGAAGCCGTCTACAAAGTGAGAGAAGGCGAATCGTCTGAATCATACTGGGTCTCGCGCTGAGACGCAGAACGACGAGCACTGTACCATGCAGGGCGGGATCGCAGTAGCTGCCGCATTCGATACTGACGCTGGACTGTTGCTCGTTGCGTACGGACCCGCTCGCCCATTGACTGGTACCTAGAAATAACCATATTATAATGGTCAGTTTCATGGGCTCGCAATGGCATTAAACCACGTAAAAGTAGATTAAAGCTGCACGAAGTCGAGCAGCACCGTGGAATCGGTTCTCGTTCCACTTGAAGGTCGCGTAAGTTGCCTTCCACAGTATGCACATGGGACCAAAGAAGCGATCCACCGAAACAGCCCTATTGCGTGCAATGTTGTCACGATCGAGGGGCCACCCCAAGACTGCGTCTTAGGGTGAATCTTACGTAGCACCCGACCGTCACCCTGGTACCCTTTGACCATCAAATCTGCCCACATTTTAGGGAACTGTCTCGGCTCAGCCCCCACTTCGGCAGCCGAGTCATTTTCCTTGCGTAGCATCTGGTGATGGATGAAAAGTCGGTCGAGCATCTTCGTAAGGTCGGATGTTGACCCGGGTGAGTGAGATGAGACGTTACAGCAACACCAGGTGGGACGACAGAGCTCTCAACCTTGCAGTCATACAGATTGTGCTTGGCCGATAAGTAGACCTACTGCTCCGTAAATTGGCCGCTTGGTCGATATACTGGTTGGAACGTGACGTCAGTCACGTATAGGGCATGGGGGTTGTTGGTGAAGGTGTTGCCAGCGTCCTTCTGCTCAGACGTCTTGACGCGCTTCACGAGCTGGGCGTACACGACGGGCTCAACCGTCTGGATGATGCGATGAACCATTCTCTCCAGTGTGGATATGCCGATGTTGAAGTCGATCGCATGCTTCTGTCATGTGCTGAAATGCTTTAGCACGGTCAGCGTGATGAACATTGCGTCCTTCCCCGATACCGACGGTTAACTTTCTCGCCCTTGCGTCCACATAATCGTTACAGCAGGCTCAATCAGGGCCCACAGAGCATCCAGCTCGGGGGCAGAAATATTGGCCATGGCCTAGATGGTGTCATCTCCACCCGAAGCAGTGTACTCGGCAAGGATAGGGGAGTCCAAATCCGACACTTCTTCTTCGACGTGACGGGCAATATCAACGAAGTTTTTGTGGCTCGCAACAAGACTGGAGATCTCTTTGGGCTACTGGCGACGAAGGCGCTCAATGACTTGGGTTGCGGTGCTAAGCATCTTGATTTTCTCTAATTCAAAAGTGAGGAAGGCTATCTGGATGTTGTCTGTCTGGTCACCCGAAAAAAACTTGCTCATCATTTGGAGGCTTCTAAGTTACTTTCAAACTCAGATTTATTGGTTTATTCAGTCAACTACATGAATATATTGTAGAAGTGTATCCAACGTTGTTAATTAAATTGTAAAATCGAGTCAAAATTTATTTAGTGAAGTGATTAAAGTTGCCGTTGACATTTTTCAGATCCAACGAAACGAATAACAGCGAAATACATCCGCAGATACAGTATATACCAGTGGAGCTGCCATCGTGAAGTAAAACCTGAAGGATTATCTGGATCGTCACAGCATTGGGAGCTTGCTTATCGCTTGACAATTACTAGCCGAGCGCCGTCACTACACGGCAGTAGCTTAGGTTTGACTCTCCTTGTTAAGACCTTTCGGGATATTTGTACCGACATTTTTAAGCGAAGTCCACAGACATTATATCGTTTTCAAAATGTCGACCGAGTTACAGGTACATGTAGCATTAGAAGGCAGGTAAGCAACCTTCGGTTCACCGTAGCTATTGGCAACCGTCCCTTAACCCCTTCACTCCCGAATTTTGAGACACCAAACGCGTTATTCACGGTACTTTAATGTCGTAACTTACTCCGTAGCTATTTACTTCTTTTCAATATGAGGTGCATAGCCGCATGCGGGAAGGCGTATAAGTTCTCAGCAGGTTTCTTCAGCAATGTCGTCACTTATACAGCATAAGTAAGCTCCTACTACTCTTTATGTCGTAACTTGCCCCCGATCAAGAAAAGAAAGGCGTACACAGTTGTACCATGAATCCTGCCATACCAACAAAGAATGCACATCAATGCAAGAAACTATACATTATGGCCTGCCTAGAACAAGCAGTCATCCTGGACGCCGCTCATCACACCATTACAGATGCGCACGCGCCATAATTATACCTCATCAGTTTCACATTCCTTACCTTCTGCATCGTCCTCGTGGAGCTCCAGTTCTCGGCGCGTTTTCTTCCGCTCCCCAGCCACTTGTCCAGGTCGGCGGAGCACTACTTTCTTACCCAATGCTACTGGAATGCTTTGGCCGCAAACAAAGTTTTCGTACCGGATCGCGAAGCCCGTTTTGGCTTCACCTTTGAAGCTATGACCGATTTCGTTGCAGAGCCAGCATTTCGCCGAGTCAACAGAGCAGCGCTCACAGAAGAACGTGGTTGCATACGACTTCTTCTTCGAGTTGCTTCGCAGCAGCGCGCATACCTTACAGGATCGCTGGCGACGCTTCTGTACGCCACTCACCGTCACCCAATCTTCTGATTGCTCGAGCGCATGTGAAGGCCGAACGGGTGTTCTTCTGCGCTTCCGGGAGTTGGAGGCGGCGTCACATCCACACCACCAAAGTCTGCTGCCTTCAGCTGAAGTAGTTGTTTATGCGGAATGCAAAACCAGTCGCCACGAGACATCGCAGGTGTGCCAGCCAGTCGTGCCGTCTCCTTGTGCGAAATATACGCATTCACTAGCGCTAGATCCACAAACGCGAAGAACAAACACTTGTAATACTTGGTCAACCTTGTAGACGTCTGCAATGATAATCTCTGGAGACGGAGCTGGTCATGGACGTCCACTCCGCCCATCCAGCGCTGGTAATCATTGACGGCTGCCGGACATGGGACCGTTTCCGGCCCAACCCTCTTTACATTTCTTTGGATCGACAAGATCGTCATTGCGGAGCCTGTGCACAAGTAGTGCACGGGTTTGCGATCCCACCAGTGAAACGCTACCATGCTTGGGACTGCCGTCGAACGGGAGAACAGGAAGGAGCCTCGAGGAATAGCCGCAGGTCTAGTTTTCCGATGCTCCCTTACTTGTTTGTCAAATCCAAGTCTATCGGACATTATAGTCCCAACCACGTAGACACTCATACTTAGCAGCTCGATGGCCAGCAGAATCGATGAATAGAAACGATCCATAACCACAAGATGCCACGGGTGACGCTGCTTTGACTCCAGAACCATCTTCATGTTTCGGACGACTGCTGCAGCACCTGTCTTGTGATCAAATGAAGTGTCTCCTGCGTTGCGCTTTATAGCATACATCTCAAATTTAGAAAGTGACGACATAGGCAGTCAGATATCAGTACCGAACCCGTCACTTACGACATTAGCAAAAACATCAGACGAACCTGTGGCAGTAGGCGGTTCTCGAATCACACATCATAAACATTTTCGACCCGTACCGATGAGGCTTATCGGGCATGACATGCGAGTAGTGTTGCGCCTAGAAGTGGATGGAAGCACCCCTTCGTCAAAGAAAAAAACAGCAGAAAGAGTCCATCCAGACAGAAACCGCTGCTGCAGCTTGTCGATAACTGGGCGAAGTTTCCCCAGTTTGTCGCGTGTGCGATTGGCCTCGTTATCTACGAAGTGTAAGTCTCGGAGAATCTCCTGACACCTGTTGCGTCCCATGAGCCGCCCGAAGTTTCCACAGTTTGTCGCGTGTGCGATCGGCCTCGTTATCTACGAAGTGTAAGTCTCGGAGAATCTCCTGACACCTGTTGCGTCCCATGAATCGCCCGAAGTTATCTGCTGGTACCGCACCGTCCTCCGTCATGGACCAGTGATCTGCAAAACTTCTCTTCTGTGGGCACAGCATTCGGGCGACGAGAAGGCCAATGACATGCATTACTTCGTGTGTCTGATAGCCAGCTTTTGCCTTCAATTGGCGGCGTACTTGCGCCAGTGTCTCTTTCTGACGAGGTCCATGTTGGGCGAGGATGGCTTATGCGCGTCTCTTGATGTTTTGCTGGCAGTATCGGTTCGTCTCCTCCGTGATTCTAACCCACAAAGCTTTTGGTAAGAAATAAACAGCGTCAGCAGCGGCGAATGACACTGGCTGCGCAACTCAAGGACTGGTTCCGCGTCTTGCATATTGAGCCCCGGGTAGGGGCGTACGTCTTCCTCATACGACTCCGACGCTAGAGATCAGGTCATCCCACGTAAAGCAGCAGACCGCTGCTGCGTTGCACTCGTCGGCAATGTGCCGTTTCCAATCTGAAGCGACTGCACGAACGCGTTGTCCATCTCTACAGCGTCGTTCTCTGTAACGACGTCATCGCTTTCGTTACCAATAAAGCTGGCGTCGTCGTCATCATCCACGATTTCGCCACTCTCGCTTTCGTCAGAACTGAAGCTTTCGTAGGCGCTCAGGTTCTCGTCCTCAGGGACGTATTTGACGTCCTTCTTTACATGAGCATGCGGTCGGAGCACGCGAGTCGGTTCTGCAGTGACAACATCTACTTGGGCACCGTCGCTCTCAGCCCCTGACACCTCCGATAGTAGTTGTAGGTTGGCATCAGAATCTCGCTGGGAGTCTGCTGCATGTAGCTCGCCCGGCGAGACGTCAAATACTCTGGTCACAGCGGCCTGCGAGAGCTCAACCTCTGAGTCGCTCTCAGATCCGAAGAGTTCATTCAGCGTGTTTTGGGAGAGTATGGCGCTAGTGTCAATCTGGGATGGGCGGACGTCTTCATCCGCATCATCTTCGACCCTCCCACCGTCACCAATCTCCACAACTTCAGCCGCTTCAACATCTTCATCCACCGCGTCGATAGCGCTCTCAACATCATCAGCATCAACATCTTCCAGCAGTCTAGATTCAATAGCATGTACGACAACCGCGTCCTCGCCAACAAACGATTGAACACCATCAGGACTCACATACCTTCAGTCTGTCTGCATGCCGCTGGGTCGCTTGGACGTCCATCCGACTCCGCGAAGCTGACGCCACAAATGGCTGAAGTCGATGTCTCGAGCCACTGCGGCTACGGCGTCTGTTTTTCCACGGGCACTGGCCCGGATGCGCGCCATCTTGCGAATTCTAGAATGACTGGCAGTTGTGTTCCTTCCGTATCCCTTTGACCCGTATCTATTCCTCATCCCTACCCCTGTTGTGTCTCTGCTCACTTTCCCTGTGACCTCTAGCATCTTTTAATTTGAAAATATACTGATTAAACTATTGCTCGAGCCATTTTCTATTGTCGCACGCCACGTCGTAAGATACGACATTGATATTTTCGTATGGCGTAACTTACGACGTCGGGAGGGAAGGGGTTAACTTCGTCTAACAATCAATGACGCAATAATTTGTTGAACAAGGTCTATAAAGAATTGCGAGTGCTTCATGTTTTTAGCACAGTGAAATGCAATGCTAGCCAATGCATTGCGTTAAGCTAGACACATTTTGCCTAGCTTGAATTCTCTAAAGTGAATTTCTCGCTGATGCTGGGTAGAACAACTTAACGGGCTTGGCTACATGTAGCCATATCACTGGATGGTGTCATAAAATGTAAGAACCTTTTCCATCGTGTTCTGCTGCCACTAACCATCAAACTGTTGGCTCTCCTATCAAAGGTGCTCAATCAGAATCCCCCAAGTCTCCTCACCATGGCCACGGAGCTCGTCACGTACGTCTCGAAGCTGCTACCGGGCTCGGCCCTGCCTGATCTGTCCGCAGACATTAAGAAGAAGGACTTTGCTCCTGTCGTTGTGGCCGTACAGCCCAAACTGCCGCAGCTGTTGGCTCTAGAGGCCGAGACTGACGTGGAGGGCGCCTTCGCCCTTCTGTTCGACGTGGTCCTGCAAGTTCCTAACGCTCAGGGCGAGGTGCTCAAGATCCTGCAGGTTATTAAGGATGACACCAAGGCCAGCGCTGTCCTGCGTCTACGTGTGACCGCGGCCCTCTTCAATAAGGCCAGGACGCTGCCTAAGGTGCAGCTTCAAGCTCTACTGAACGTTTTGGACCTGGCCCGGAGCTCCAACAACATTGGTCTCGTGGCGCCTTACTTGACGCAAGTGGATACACTGCTGGTCACACACACACTCAATGTGGAGGACCGTCGCGTGCTTCTATTGGCCGTGGCCAACGTACTAGACCAGGCTGGTGACAAGCTCAAGGTGCTGGCCGTATTGGAGCAGTACCTGGCCACATACGAGCAGGGACAGGTGGCCAAGGAGCAGGCCAAGCGGGCCGCTCAGATCGTGTTGCAGAACCCCGTGGCCAGCTTCCTGGCCCGCGTAGACTTGGCGGCTAACTCTGTGGTTCAGGCCTCGCTTAAGGGCGACAAGGCTCTTGAGCTGCTGGAGATCGTGTCTACCAAGACACTCAAGGAGTATGTGGCCTTCCAAAAGAACGCAGCCGCTGTCTATAAGGACAATGGCCTGGTCGAGGCCGAGCTGGCCGACACGATGCGGCTGTTCACACTGTGCACTCTGCCCACAGGCTTCCAGGCCATCCCGTACGCTGACGTGGCCGCCGCTGTGGACGTGGCCGAACAGGACGTGGAGGAGTGGATCGTGCGGGCCATCACGGCCGGCGTCGTGAACGCCAAGATCGACCAGCTCGCCCGTACTGTGACCATCTCTCGGTCGCTTGAGCGCCGTTTCGGTGCCGAGCAGTGGAAGGAGATCGACGTCAAGTTGCAGCTGTACAAGAAGAATGTCGGTGGCCTGCTCGATATTATCAGGAACGCGCGACGTGCTCAGGAGCAGCAGTGAGCTACACGACGCAGCGGTGGAGAGTGGCCAAACGAACTGTAGAGGATAGAGGCGCCAGTCGCCCGAAACGATCTACTGCTACAGACTACGACGAGGGCGGGGGATGGTTACTAGACAGGATTGCGTGGATGTAAGTTCGTGGGAGCGGAGGCGATAAGAGAGAGAGAAAACACCACTTCGTATTTTTTTGCCATCCAAATGTTACTTTAGGGCACTTATTTTGAGCTACTTTGGCCACCTGGGAATAGCATTTGCTCTTTTTTGTGAATGGAAGGAGGCTATTACGTCCAAGTGGCTTTACGCAGTATGGCCAAACACATCCAACCTGTCTCCGAGACGTCGATTGATGAGGTCAAGCAACCCGATCGACGCTGGGCTAGACGTGCGGTGGGGTACTTCACCTCTTTCGGGTCTTAAGTAACTGCTCGACGCTCATTGTTTTTTTTTACTATTCAGGTCCCACGCGATGCAGCCATTGTGCTAGCCCTGCACATGACATTCAACGAGGCAGTACATGTGCATGACCCAGTAGATCCAAACGAAGCTGGCCGTATTGTATGTTTGCATCTTGATCAGCTAGTTCAAATTGTCTTAAAAGTTATTGTTTCGGTATTTATTTCTTATAGTTCGCATATTCTGTAAAAGGACTCGTCGATCAAATGCTCATGCCGATACTCACAAGTGTAGAGCATGTGCTTCAAGACGGAGATTTATCCTTCCAACGCGATGCTAAGCCAGTGGCTCCGACGAATGTTCGCCATGCGTCGAAACTCATTAAAAGGCGAATAAAACATCGTAAGCAGTTTTATTCAACAGAGAAGACGACCACCTACGGGGCCTACGCGGCATCCCGAGCGTCGTCGCGTACAGGGTCTCGTATTGGCTCACGGCTCGGAGGATCAAAAGTCTCACCGTCAGCTCGTAAAGGGCACAAGATGTCGCTGGGTTTTGGTCCAAATAGCGGAGATTTTATGAATACATCGTGGATAGAAAGCCCCGAATCCAACAACAATTCTCCGTGGCTCTCTTCGTCTTCTCTAGTGGTCAACACCGCGAGAGGCGCTGTCGATTATGTTGAGATGCAACGAAGAGCTGACATCGAACGGGACTTGAGCACTCGTGAGTCTGTTCGTCGCTCCAATGATGAGATCAACCGCAAGAGCGACGTTCGAATAAAACTGCGGTCTCTAGCTGATCCAACAATCTCTCTTGAAAAGGAGGAGGCCATGATAGCGGCACTAGGAGCGGAAGCACAGCGCTCACGTCTGCGGCAGAGTCGAAAAGGAACTCGAGGTAAAGCCCCAGGAATTCCTCCACCCACGCTGTCTCCTTTGAGCGGGACACGTGTGGGAACGAAGGGAGCGAACCTATCGCCACTCGACTCCAATGAGACCATGACTTTCCGAACAGAAGACTACAAAGGGCTCTCTTCAGACGTCGTACTTTATGGAAATAGTGGTGAGCTTTTGGTCTCTCAGAATTGCTTCGTTGTAGAGCACAAACTGCGCCAGGAACTTCTGTACGATCTACATACCCGAGGAGTGATTCAACCACGTATCAAACTTGCGGCAATACCGAAGACAGAAGAGGACGTCAAGATCGGGAAACACTCGGCGGTTACTAAGCAAATTCGCTCACCTACACGACTGCGTTCACCGTTACTTAACCATGGCCCAAACATCAGTGGGTTTAATGATCAGATCGGATCTTTTGAGTCGTCGGCAAGTCCCATGTTTAACTTTCAGGGCGTACCTCTCGCTAAGGGTGTCGCGTTGAAGCCTCCTGATGCTTCATTAACGCAGCCTTCCAATGGCCAGAATGCAGCACAGCCCAAGGCGCCGAAGAAGAATTTTACACCAGAAAGTCTACCGACCACCAAGCTTGAGACTAATCTCAGTCCGTTAATCAAGGCACCAGGTGGCAACAAGAGTGCATTGCTGGGTGACTCGAGTCTTCAGGCACAGAACACTAGACCGACTGACGTCTCATTGGTTGCAAGTGTTCAATCTTCTCGTACTCTAAAACTGGAGCGCAGTGTTGGAAGTCCTGTACAAGTACTACCGAAGCATGTCGTACGTTGATCAGTGTAATATTTTATTATGAACTGGGTTCTGACCACATCAACCTTTTGACAGCATAACGATGAGAAACAGTTACAGAACTTGCGGATTCGAACTCCAGCATGTCCGAATCGACTGTCACACAAGACGCCGTCGTTCATGGGCAGCGATGGAGATGCAGGAACCCTGTTTTCACTCCACGAGGTTAGTTTACATTTTCTGACTGAAGGCATATTTGAGTTTTTGTACTAACTTTAATAAAAAAAGCAGCAACATCCATTTCCCAAAAACCTACGCGATGTCAAGTATGTACGTGAATTTCCGAAAGCGCCAGCAGGGAGCATTCACCACTTTCAGCCCGTAACACAGGGAAATGACTGGAAATTGGCCACCCCGTCACTTATACCAGTTCACCGCAAATAAAATATTACCCTTCCAGTTGAAAAAAAACACACAGATATTTTATTCACTTGCTTCGACGGTCTTGGATTTTTCCAGCTCTTTCAAGCGGCTAACCCGGTACTTGTCAACTTCCTTGTCGCGCTTCATGGTCGCTCCTACGAACGCTGTGATGATTTGAGTATTGAAGATCTGGTACACCAACGTCTGGTTGTAGAAGAAATTCGCGTTGCCAGAGGCCGGAAAGAGCCACAAGAACCACATCACGGGCAACATACATGTAGCCACACCCAGGCCGAGCACGTAGACGAATCGGTTCTCGATCGCTGTCCACAATAAACGTCACATGAGCCAGCGGTCATCGAGTTCGTTAATGGCCAGTCACACGTACTCATTATCGTCTTCGGATGCAACGCCAGCATCGAGAGAAAAAAGCCAAAGTCACCGAAGCTAGGATACGCCTGGAAGAGAGAAAAGATACCGATCAACGCACAGGCGTAGGCTTGGGGACGATGTCTACGGAAGTCAAACATTAGCAGTACATTGTGACCAAAGAGAGAAGAGAGAGAGAGGCGTACGCTAGTCGGAGGTAGATCGGGACGACGTAAATGGCTGGATGCAAGTGCAGCACGAAGAGAAAGTACGGGATGAAGCGGTCGAAGACTTCCATAAAGAAGTACCAGAAAATGCCAACGTTCGGGGTCAAATCCGAGTATTTCGCCACCCACACGTACGTTTCCTGTCAAGGGGAGCACAAATACAAGACATTAGTGACGAGTGTTACCTACTTTAAGTAGTGGAGTATGTCGCACCTCCAGAAACTTCCACCCTCCGGTTAAACTCCACGACAAGTAGAGCAGCAGACACAGCCAGACACTAAACACCAGGAGGCATTGAGCTACTAGAGACGCCAAAGATATTTTTTTTACTGAGCGTAGCAGCAGCAAGATGGGTACAATCAGGAAACATGGGTACACGGACAGATACGCGCCCACCGCCACACACATCATAGACGCAGCCATAGCGCCTACACAAAGTCATACACAATATTAAATACTATTCAGAATATGGTATAAAAATCGTCTCCTACCTTCTGAGGCGAAGACCAAACTGTAGAGCACCGCCAAATGAGTAAACCCAACTGTGGACATGGCTACACTTGAGGCCAGGGAATATGGATTCATCAATGCAATAAAAGCCACTGTCGTTGACAGATTTTGAGGCTTAAACAGTGGCGAAACGGGGATTTGAGTGAGCCAGATCTCCTTATCCTCAAATACGCAGCGACGTCCCTCCTCCAGCTTCAAATTTTTTTCACAGAGGCGAGCGAAGCCCATTGCGAGTAATAGATCCACGATAACAAATACAGCACATGACATAAAGTATTGGAGAGACGCTGGGGTTATCTGCAGCACTGGATACAGTAGAGCGAAGAGCAGCGGGGGCTGATGATACACGTCCCCAGAGTAGGGCGAGCCTGTGGACTGGAAGAGAAAAACTCCCTCCTGTAGGCGGCGAAAGGACGAGACGGATGTCGCCAACTCGGGACGGGTCGATAGTGTCGCGTGTATACATGGCACGGCGTACAGGAAGACCCGTACGCATGTGCCCAGCAGCAGCACAGCAGGTAGACCTAGGCGCGGCATTGTAGAAAAACGGATGTGTCCAATCGGGGAATTGTTTAAACCAATCAGATCAGCGAAAATGGACTCAAACATTAACTTCTTATGAGCGAAATAAAATTATTTTCTAAAATTTACTTTTTTAGGGAAGGAAGTTATTTTGTGGGTTCTTAAATTCCTATGTTGATGTGCCAGCTTCATAAAACTTGCTAGTATTTAGGAAAAAGCACTGAGCTTTTGTGTTAGGAGCATCGATACATAGCTTCTTCGTTGCTGCAATTGGTGGATTTCATCGCGTAGGCGCTCGCTACTCACTTCAAGACCGTCGATGACGTCTTGCTGTTTCTTTCTGTATCGCCTCTGGTTGTCCCGACGACGCTTTCGTTCACTATCTCTTCCCAGCTTCAACAACTCCAATATCTTTGCTTGTTGTTCAGTGGTACCGATTGCTCTGATCTTCTTCCGATGAATTATACGATCTGACTCCTCGAGCTCCATATCTAGACATTCCGGTTGCTCAAATCTCGCTCTCTTTCCCTCGAGTGAAACGGTGTCTGGGGTTCGAGCAGGAAATGAGTGACGGTTCGTCGAGAGCTGCATGGGAAAGTGACTCGATCTTTGAGGTCGGTCTTGTTGTTGTTCAGGCCAACTGCTGGTGGCAATATCTCGGTAGAAGGCTGTTCTAGTTGTCCGTTGCTGAGCTTCACGAATAACACCGTCACTCAGCAGGTGCTTGTTCGGTGGGCATAGCACAGAGTTGCTCATTTTTACTGGCAGCCGATAGGTTGAGTGAGTCCGTTTGAGCATATTGGGGGCTGAGTCGATTCAGAAATGAAACAAATGCTAGTGTGATCCAAGAACCCGTCATGATTACTCGTCTTTAGCCGATTATGATACATGCATCTGCCTGCTGGAACTGTACCGGTACAGGCAGGGGCTAATGGTAACCAAATATCATATGATATTTTTAAAGTAATAGCACTAGTTTCGATATCAAACATTAATAGTAGCTCAGTTTCCAAAAGTTAACAATATTATAATGTTGACTCAGAGATAAAAATTATTAGATAGTACTTTAAATTATTTTTCACTTAAGTACGTTTCTAGAAGATATTTATGAATTTCCCCACTTAAATACGTCTAATGAGTGAACGGAGCAGGACAATTGTGAGAGTGACGGCAAGGTTGGTGTGTTGACACTGCTGAGCGCATTTAATCTAGCGTCACAGGTTACAGGTTTATGAGACGCGCGATGTGGACGAGGCTATCGGCAGAGAACAAGAGCAAATACCTTGATTTGGCTCTATCAACTTCAAACAGTTGCAACCGTTTGCAGTTCTCCATCTCGATCGGCTTTGTGTGTGTCTACTAGAGCAAATACTCGTCAGCTGCCATGACTACTGCTACTTTAGAACCTGGTCGAAAGAGGTTATTGGTGAGCCCTCGGTTTACTCAGCAGAGGGTAAGGTGTCAAAGTTAGTATCTAACTTTTTTTAAATCTCTAAGCTAATATTAACATATTATGTTAGCACTTGAAAAGCTTAGCTACTATTAATATTTACAATCGATAATTGTACTATTATTATCAAAAAAATCTCATATGATACCGGTATGTTGAAGTAGGGAAGGTCCGTCTGCGGACGATAGGCGCCGAGCAGCGTAATCACCTGAAAGGCAAGACATAGGTTAGTAGGATAAGGAATCTAATCTCACTCTCTCTTTTGCGTAGTTAACCACAAGTGCGCCAGAAGTGCAGCCCGTCCGAGGACAGGGCTTCAACAGGTCTTGAGCCCAAATGACCAGAGCCACAGATGAGGCCATCGGCGATGGCGCGCCAGCGCCAACGTCGACAGTGCCCGTTGCCAGTCGCGAAAGGACCGGCATGGCCGACGACACAGAAGAGATGAGCACCGCCGTGGCCCACGAAAGGGGTAGCGGCAACAACGCCGACGCTAATGCGCCGGCGACCGGGGGAACCGCCGCAGAGCTGATGACGCTCTTGCGGGGCGTAGCGGGACAGCTGGAGCAGCTTGAGGAGTCGCAGACCAAGCTGAAAGAGTCGCATGAGACGCTTGAGAAGCAGTTGGACGATCAAGATGCAAGGCGTGCGCGCCTGAATCGCCCTTCGACACCACCCATGAACTCCAGTCTGTTTGCGTCTGGACTCGGCCGCGGGACAAGAATGCATATCGACTCGTTAGGTGGGTCGCCACAGACGCCACTCACAGTGACGCCGCGTAGGCCAGCAGCTGCACCACAGTACTTCGGACACCAGCAGCCTGGCTACGGCATGCCAATGTCTGAGTTACAGCGCCTGTACGCCGCAGCGCACGGAGCGCAGCCGGCAGCACCAGCGCCAGCACCAGCGCCACCACGAGATGGTCGGGCACAGGCTGGAGGCGAGCATTTCCAGCAGCAGAACCAAGGAGTCCGCTACCCGGACGCGCGACAGAAGAAGCTAGCGATTCGGCCATTCGACGGAAAGGAGTTGTACGTAGGACTCGGATCTGGATTCCTCGAGTGGGGTCGACGCTTTGAGAGACAAGTTGCGTTGGCGCAGTCGGCATGTGGGTTCGCGCGGCCGGAAGATGTCAAGGTGGATCTGCTGGGGCATTACCTAGCGGGGACTGCAGAAAGGTACTATAACAAGCAAGTAGATGCCTGGTGGACACAACTGCCCACACTGCAATACGTCATGGAGAGGATGCTCGAGACGTTCAAGACCAACATCACCCCCGCGCAAGCAATGAAGTTGCTCACTGCGCCGAAGGAAGGCAATAGATCGTGGCCCGAACACTATATGTACTTGGTCGCCGTATCAGAGGCATGCGGTGGCGGGGCAGACTGAACAACATCGTGCAGTACGCGTCCGCGGACTTGCGTACAGTGCTAATGGCCAAGGTAGATGGGGCAAGAGCGGACTACTTGCAGCAGGCTGAGGAGTTGGCGCACTTCGCGCAAGCCTGGGAATTAGAACCTGCCAAGCACAAGAATCTCGGCAGAGAAGTCGTGGGCGCCGTGGCTGAGCGCCGCGGCAAGGAGACACGCACCTGCCATGAGTGCGGGAAAGTTGGACATCTGCGCGCAGCATGTCCTGAACGGACGCGAGGGGGCGGCAGGAAGCCCGACCTCACGCTGTCTGTAGGAGAGACGTCGGACGAGTCCGACGCGATGTGGATCTTGGACAGCGGGTCCAGTCGGCACTTCGTGAGCGATGCGTCGTGGCTGGATGACGTCGAGGAGTACTTGGACGAGTGTGTACAGCCAGACGGAAATCCACTCAAGATCAGTAAGAAAGTAACTCTCACGCTGCGCGTCATGGCGAGCGGGACGGAGCAGATCGTGAAGCTCATGGACGTGTATTACGCCGAGAACGTTGTGCACAACTTAATCTCCTACGGCGAACTTGACAAGAAGGGGTATACGCGGACATACAGAAACGGACGACGAGTCGTTGCCGGTGTAGACGGAGGGCGAGTAGCATTTGACGTGGATCTGCGGCATGGCGTGCTAGTCGTGCCTGCCGTCGTAGAGCGGAAAGGAGGAGCCCCATCGGGAGTAATCATGGCGGCTCTTGATCAGGCTGAGGCCGAAATGGGGTCGGGTGACGTGCAGAAGGACACGTTGGTGGAGTTCCACAAGAGGTTTGGACACTTAAGCTACGACGCGGTTGAGAAACTTGCACGGGACCCGAGCTCGGGCATCGTCATCACGGACCACCGCCGCGTCAACTGCTTAACCTGCGCGCAGGGGAAACAGACGAAGAACCGGCAGTCGCAGAAAGATACTGGGGACCACTCGCCGATCGATCGAGTTGGTGGAGTAATCTGCTCGGACTTGAAGGGTCCGATGACGCCGCGAGATCGTCTCAATAACCGCTACATGATAAACTTCGTCGATCATAAGAGCAATTACTGCAGAGTGTTCCCGGGGCGAACGAAAGATGCTGCCGCCAAGCAGTTCGAGCACTTCCTCAAAGCGTTTCGACTGCAGGATTCATGTACTGATAACGGACTCGGGTGAAGAGTACCAAAACGTAGACTTATTCTGCAAGAAGACCGGGGTAGTGCGTCAGCGGAGCGAGGCCAGAAATCAAGCCAGCAACGGGAAGGCTGAGCGCATGCATCGGACCATAATGAGCATGGCACGGTGCATGATCTTCGCCTGTGGACTGCCATTAAACTTTTGGGGGGATGCTGAACAGTACGCGGCCTACATTCTGAACAGGTCGCCGACTAACTCGAACCCGGGGAGAGCTTCGCCGCTGAAGATACTAACGAAGCAGACACCGGCACTAGGCGAGATCGTCGTTTTTGGCTCCCCGTGTACTGTGTATAGAGACCCGCGGAACAAGAATTTCTCGCAGCGTGCCCAGCACGGCATGATCGTCGGGATTGGAGAAGAAACGAAAGGGTACAGAGTTTACCTACCAAAGGACCGCGTGGTGGTCACAACACAACACGTGAAGAACATTGAGACGCTTAACAAGACCCAGAACGAGCAAGTGCAGCGGCTGTACCTGCAAGATGATGACAGTGCTGTCGTGGATGAGTCCACGAGTGGATCTGCGAGCGCCGCTGAGGCGGCCACCACTGAGAGTGCGTCGGCCAGGAGCAGACGCGGGAAAAAGGGAAAGAAGCGATCCAAGCAGAAGAAAACCTGGCAGCGAGAACGTCACGAGACACGTTCGGTCGCAAGAAAGGCTGCGGAGAACACGGACGAGTCCGTGCAGCGGGAGGAGCAAGAAACCAGAGTGGTAAACAATGTGATGGAGGTAGATCCGAGGAGCTACCGAGAGGCAATGCGCAGCCAGTGGCGTGAGAAATAAATGAAAGCTATGAAAGAGGAGCTCGAAGCACTCGAGGAAAACGGAGTGTGGAAGGTCACGCGGCTACCCAATGGGGCGCGTGCATTGCATACAAAATGGGTTTTCAAGACGAAAAGAGATGTTGCAGGATTCATTGAACGGCTGAAGGCGCGGCTCGTGGCCTGCGGGAACGAGCAAGAGTTCGGTGTGAACTATGGGATCACCTTTGCCGCGGTGATCGACATGTGCAGTGTGAAGCTCATCCTGTGCTTGGCCAGGAAGTGGAGAGTCCCAGCAGGACACGGGGATGTACCAAACGCCTACGTCAAGGCGGAGAAGGAGCCGGAACTGGACATCTACATTCGGTTGCCGCAGGGAATGGTCATATCGGAAGAAATTAAGAAGCAGCTGAGCGCCACGAGTGACGACGAGCTGGTCCTCGAGCTGAAGAAAGCGCTGTATGGACTAAAGCAGGCTGGGCGACTCTGGAGCAAACTGCTCCACCAGAAGCTGGTAGACTCGGGATTCGAACAGAGCCTGACGGACATGTGCGTCTACTATCGACGGAAGCAAGGAGTGCTGGTCGTCGTAGGCGTCTATGTGGACGACCTGCTAGTCACCGGCACGGACCAAGACGCGGTGAACGCTTTTTTTGGTGAGCTATCGGATCTGTCTGTGAAGGACCTGGGAGTGGTGAGCAAGTTCTTGGGGACGCGCGTCACGTATGATGACGAGAATGGATACGATCTAGATCAGGAGGTTGCGATCACTGACATCCTGAATGAGTACCAGATGGAGGCGGCGCGGCCGGTGCGCACGCCTATTGGCTTGGAGTGGAATGACCTGCCATTGGATGCAGGCGAGACCTTGCCGTTGTCAGGAGACGGTAGCGCAGTGACTGTTGCGAAGTTTCAGTCTTTGGTCGGAAGTTTGATGTGGGTGGCGCGTTGCACGCGGCCCGACATTGCGTTCGCTGTGCACAAGGCGTCACGCCGGACGCACAACCCGACGATGGCAGACTGGAGACTGGCAAAGCGCATAGTCAGGTACCTGTCGGGAACGAAGGGCCTGCGTCTGCAGATGAAGGGACACAGGAGTTCGGAGGAGCCGCTGGAGGTCGTCGCGTACAGTGACGCGGACTTCGCGGCCGACAAGCAGGACAGGAAGTCCGTGACCGGAGGACTCGTTACTGTGGATGGGATGCCTGTCAGCTGGATCTGCAAGAAGCAGGGCGGTGTATCGCTGTCCACGATGGAGGCGGAGTACACCGCGGCCTCGGTGATGGCCGCCGAGTTACTAGGGGTTCGAGAACTTCTAGGCGAACTCGCCGTCGAGTACGTACAGCCGATGCCGCTGCGAGTGGACAATCAGGCAGCGTTGAAGCAGTTAGGCGGTGAGGGCGCGAGTGCGAAGGCAAAACACATTGATGTGCGCATAAAGTTCGTAGGCTCCTACACGAAGAGGGGCATTCTGGGCCCCGAGTATCGTGAGAGCGAGCACATGCCCGCCGACTTGATGACGAAGGCACTGAGTGCGTCGAGGGTGGCCGACTTGCGAGTCGAAGTGGGGCTGCATTAGGCCTCGAGAGGCAAATGTAGCGAAGGTGGAAAATGAGAGCGCTGGTAGGGATGCTTGACGTTGCCGGCGAGGAGGAGTGCTGAAGTAGGGAAGGTCCGAACCAGAGATCTGCGGACGATAGGCGCCGAGCAGCGTAATCACCTGAAAGGCAAGACATAGGTTAGTAGGATAAGGAATCTAATCTCACTCTCTCTTTTGCGTAGTTAACCACAAGTGCGCCAGAAGTGCAGCCCGTCCGAGGACAGGGCTTCAACAGTGTATACATGGCACGGCGTACAGGAAGACCCGTACGCATGTGCCCAGCAGCAGCACAGCAGGTAGACCTAGGCGCGGCATTGTAGAAAAACGGATGTGTCCAATCGGGGAATTGTTTAAACCAATCAGATCAGCGAAAATGGACTCAAACATTAACTTCTTATGAGCGAAATAAAATTATTTTCTAAAATTTACTTTTTTAGGGAAGGAAGTTATTTTGTGGGTTCTTAAATTCCTATGTTGATGTGCCAGCTTCATAAAACTTGCTAGTATTTAGGAAAAAGCACTGAGCTTTTGTGTTAGGAGCAGGATTATACACTTCTCTAAATTGTGCTAAGACTTTTTTGTTTGTACGTAAGTTTATTAATTTAGAAAGCGGGCGTGCAGCTCAAAACGACTTCGTATTTTTAACTTTTTTTTCGTCTAACGTTACTCTCTAGACAATTAGTATTACCGTTTACTGTGGGTACAGGAAAGTTGACTGTAATTTAATGGTTTGGAGTGCTTTTGCGTCAAAGCAAGCGCTCGTTTGAGCTCCAGTGAGCTTATATATTTCTATCTTGACTGCTACTACAATTAAACATTAAAACGAGAAACAACACTGATTACATGCAATGCTGTTTTACTTACATTGTGAACAATATCCATATGTACTGAAAACTGTCGATGTGGACTGGCCTCACCTATGTTGTAAATCTGGGGTAACGAGAGACTGTTCAAACACCTGGGCTACCAATTCCAGGCTACCGAGGAGCTGCAACATCGGCGTCAAAAAGTCCGACTGGCTTGCCACATTAGTCACACAGCTGCGACGACTATCCCACTCAAATCGGGTCGATCCCCTCAGCACAAAGCGCTTGTTTAACAACTTATTCGCGAGCGGGGTCATTGTGCCTCTCTCCACGTCGCAGAGGTGAGGAAACACTTTTTGCAGTGTTGTTTCAACAATCGTCACACGCGTTGTCGTCCTAGCAACCAGCGTTTCTCGACCATTCCTTTCCAAACCTTCAACCTCGATCATCACCCCATCAAACCACTGCAATATGCTCCAATTGCTCAAAATTGCTTTTGTCCCATGGTCTGCATTGTAGACGACGTCGGCAGCCATCGTAGTTTGCATGAAATGTAGCAAATAACTGAGCTGGGATGATTCAAGAGAGGACAATTGCCTCTCGCCAAGACAGAGGCTTAGGTGACAAACACGAAAGTAATGGATCGCCACGTCCCAAACGCTGCCGTTTGTCGATACATAGCTTCTTCGTTGCTGCAATTGGTGGATTTCATCGCGTAGGCGCTCGCTACTCACTTCAAGACCGTCGATGACGTCTTGCTGTTTCTTTCTGTATCGCCTCTGGTTGTCCCGACGACGCTTTCGTTCACTATCTCTTCCCAGCTTCAACAACTCCAATATCTTTGCTTGTTGTTCAGTGGTACCGATTGCTCTGATCTTCTTCCGATGAATTATACGATCTGACTCCTCGAGCTCCATATCTAGACATTCCGGTTGCTCAAACCTCGCTCTCTTTCCCTCGAGTGAAACGGTGTCTGGGGTTCGAGCAGGAAATGAGTGACGGTTCGTCGAGAGCTGCATGGGAAAGTGACTCGATCTTTGAGGTCGGTCTTGTTGTTGTTCAGGCCAACTGCTGGTGGCAATATCTCGGTAGAAGGCTGTTCTAGCTGTCCGTTGCTGAACCTCACGAATAACACCGTCACTCAGCAGGTGCTTGTTCGGTGGGCATAGCACAGAGTTGCTCATTTTTACTGGCAGCCGATAGGTTGAGTGAGTCCGTTTGAGCGTGTTGGGGGCTGAGTCGATTCAGAAATGAAACAAATGCTACCGGTAGTGTGATCCAAGAACCCGTCATGATTACTCGTCTTCAGCCGATTATGATACATGCACTGGAACTGTGCAGGCAGGGGCTAATGGTAACCAAATATCATATGATATTTTTAAAGTAATAGCACTAGTTTCGATATCAAACATTAATAGTAGCTCAGTTTCCAAAAGTTAACAATATTATAATATTGACTCAGAGATAAAAATTATTAGATAGTACTTTAAATTATATTTCACTTAAGTACGTTTCTAGAAGATATTTATGAATTTCCCCACTTAAATACGTCTAATGAGTGAACGGAGCAGGACAATTGTGAGAGTGACGGCAAGGTTGGTGTGTTGACACTGCTGAGCGCATTTAATCTAGCGTCACAGGTTACAGGTTTATGAGACGCGCGATGTGGACGAGGCTATCGGCAGAGAACAAGAACAAATACCTTGATTTGGCTCTATCAACTTCAAACAGCTGCAGCCGTTTGCAGTTCTCCATCTCGATCGGCTTTGTGTGTGTCTACTAGAGCAAATACTCGTCAGCTGCCATGACTACTGCTACTTTAGAACCTGGTCGAAAGAGGTTATTGGTGAGCCCTCGGTTTACTCAGCAGAGGGTAAGGTGTCAAAGTTAGTATCTAACTTTTTTCAAATCTCTAAGCTAATATTAACATATTATGTTAGCACTTGAAAAGCTTAGCTACTATTAATATTTACAATCGATAATTGTACTATTATTATCAAAAATTCTCATATGATACCGGTATTTGGCTACCATTCCCCCTAAGTACGGAAAAACTGCATTTTGCAGTTGACATTGCAGTTAGCTTCTCGAGTGCAATAGAGTATTGCAATCGGCGGAATTGGGCATTGCAAAATATTATTGCACTACTTCACTATTAGCACCGGGCTTTTTTTCTATGTCATACCGCATCTACCTGAGCCAGGGCCTTTAACACGACCAAATTAAGCAGCTACAGTACATTGTACTGTACTGAGCAGAAATGTTATTTTTATTGAGACTGGCAAAACAGCAATAAAAATAATTTTAAGTGCTTGGAGCACCACGGGTGCACAAATTATTGGTGTTATTGCATGCAATATACAGTGGGCTGATACTCGTCTAGTTGGTGGGAGCCTCACCACGCACAACCTGTGGCAGCGTTCCAGTAGGCTCAGTTCAGCGAGCAACCATCAAAATGAGAGGACAAGAGCGTGGCAGATCGATCGTAGATTGCGGTTTAGCTGGACCGCTGGTCCGTAGGGCTCCATCAGCCCGGTTAAAGGTTATTGCCTGGAGAGACCGCAGAATAAATTATTTGATTTTGAAATGGGAGCTCGAAAATAAATTATTTTACTGCAAAATAAAATATATATTTAATAAAAATAACATTTTCGGAACCCCTGGTACTGAGTGCAGTAAAGTCACTTTACTAAAGTGTTGGCAGAGCAGCCGCGATATACAGTAGCATTCTCGCGGCATCTACACTCTATTTACTTCGTTTTCCAATCTGCTCACTCGGAATACGAAAACCAAGTCTTACACCATTCATACTCGCTGTTCTTGCACAAAGACTTCTTCGCTACTACATGTATTGGGGGTCATGATCCTGAAGACAAACCGAGCTTCTGGAATTTAAAACTTGTAGCTAGGGCCATCGGAGAGGCACACGCTGATGAGAGAGGATAGCAACAATTTCTTAACTGCAGTTAAGTATTACAGATTCAACTCCAATTGGGCATTGCAATTTCTAGCGTTCATGCAGTGCTCTCCTTTTGGTTGCAATACATTTCCGGCGGATAGACCAATTGATTTATTTCCTTCCCTGCTTCGAAGTACGACGTAATAGCTATTAGAGTTGGAGCGTTTTTAAAGATAATGTTCGACATAATTCTATGTTTGTTACTTCCTAGCTAACGTTGAGTTTTACTTCTAGCTCCAGATGACCCCCTCGAGATGCTCTGGGTACCCACAAGACCAGTGATCCACCTCCAGTGCTTGGAAAGCCGAGGAAACCAGGACGCCAGCGGTCCAAGTACAGTGTTTTTCCACCAAGAAACGTGATGTTCGATGTCCACTGGGCAGTGCCTCCAGCTTTTACATCCACCTCTTCGATCTTATCTCCTCCAGACATGATATTCACCGACACATCTTCCGTGTCAGTACTAGTGAAGTTGACTATTACTGCACCGTCACCCACTTTTGTCCACGAGCTCGAACTGCCCTTGAAAGCTCTCTGCAGGGCATTCAAACCCAATGTCGCGTCTTCCGTGCCGTCATCGATCTCGCCCATGAACTGCGTGGGGCCACAAATGGTCTGAATATACTCAGACAGCAGCGTCGCGATATCCGTCGGGTCGATCATCGACGCGGAAATAGTAGATAGACCCATATCGATCCACTTGTAGGCGGCCGCTTTCTCGTCTAGCGACGTGCCATTGTCACTCTTACCAGACTTGATCAAGTCGTTGATGATGACGCCGAAAGTTTTGCGAAGCGCCTCGCGAGTCTTGTAGGCCGTTTCGACGCTAGACTCGGAGGTGAGTTGGCGCATGCAGTTGTTGGTGACTATGGCGACGTCATAGAGTACAAGGTCCGACTCGCTGATCTTCAGACGAAGCTCGTCGTCTGAGATGGCTGGATTGTCTTCACGGTACTCGTTAACCGTCATCCACACACGGTCTGTCAACGATTTCAGGTCGCCCGCGCAACTCGAGTTTTGTTGCATGGCTGTCTCCAGTGACGCAATCTCGCCCTCCGTAATCTCTTCCGCTGCTTCCGTGAAGTTTGCGCCTTTCATGAAGGCTCGGAATCTTTGCCAGCTCGAGATAATATCATCGTCGTAGGCAAGCGCCTGTAGTAGCATCCACTGGGCAGTCGCTAATACGATCTGCGTGAGGCGAAGGGTTGAAGGGATGTTCTTCCCCATACACGCGTAAATGACCATTGGCAAGTCGGTCACAACATTGTTGGTCTGGTACAGCATCAGCAGCAGCTTCTGTTGGGAAGTCTGCGGGTCTTCAGTCTTGACATTACGGACGTACCTGATGATACCTCTCATCACCAGCAGCAATTGGTTCGTACACTTCACGGCCCACGTTAATTTCTTACCCAGTTTGACCATTTCGCCAATCACACCAAACGTGGCGGTACCCAGCACAGCCATAGCCAAAGCTGAAACCTTGCTAGCGACTTCGAGGCCACAGTCACTGTTCTGGCGGGCACATTCCATGCCGCACTCGAGAGGAAACTCCAACGGACATTCAGTCCAACAAGTGTTTGTCAGTTCGTTCCGGTCAAAGTTACGAGGACAAACGTCCATGATGTGGGCTTCACGGTAGCACGACGTGTCCGACGAGATACTCCACGGCCCCACCCAGTTGCGGTAAGTTGATCGGACGGTACTTACGGCTGTGGAGGGGGTGGCATACTTCTCGAGGAGAGCTTCACTGTCAAACGAAGCCGACCCAGCCGCCAAAATCAGTGCGCTTGGAGGTGTGTCAGGTAACGAGGGTCTTCTTGAAACACTTGGTCTTGCAGTTGCCGCCGGGGTCTTCGCCTCCGTATCATGTGACGAGGAACTTGACGTTGAACCACTGTCGTCCTTCAAGAAGGTCCAGTCAATACTCATCGTCCCGGTAACACTTGCCATCACAACTAACCACGCGAGTGCCAACCTCGAACGAATCATCTGGGATGACTTGGATCAAGTCTCAAAAGTACCAAGTGTAATCGACGTTGGTAAAAGCAAAATAAGACTCATAACCTGCACACCAATTGACCCGCGCATTGCGAGTGTCAAGACGAAAAGTGGTGACCTGCGCGAAACACCACGCTCTTAAAGGATTAGCTAACAAATCAAGAATGTGCAAACTCGCCATTATTATATATTATTCTAGTTTATTAAATTAAAAATAACGTTATGAGTAATTAGAAGATCTGAAAGAAACTAACGAAGATAGGGTATGCGTTTTCGAAAACATAATACAAAACTTGATGGTGTTGACAAAGATTTGCTTGATAAATTGGCACGTTTACGAGCCAAATTAATGTTTTTACAGAGTCTCTCACAGCAACACCCACTCGGCATTCTTACCAAGTCCGTTTGCTTTGTCAAGCTGTATTTTTACAAAGGGGATACATAGGATCTTTCATTATTAATCGTGCATCTGACATGTTTACTTCTGCTGTAATGTTAATTCAAATCTCCGAGAGGAGATGATACAGCCAGAGAGCAAATACTATCATGCAAAACAGTGTGTTTCTACCTACGTGTGTAGGTACAAAACACCAACCATCTTTAAACTTTCGTTTGCTGCATTCTTTTTGGCTATACACCAGAGGCTCATCTGATGCCCAGCCCGAAAGGCGATGAGATATGAGCGAACTTGCAAGAAGGGCACCGAAATTTTCGGTTTCGGCGAAAAGGGTTGTGCAAGTACATGTACCGTTACAAGCGAAATCAACTCGTGCTACATGTATGTATCAACATCGAGGAGGATGCATCGGTGTTGTACTCGTCGTGTTGTATTCTGCACGTGCTTCAATTTATCGCGTTAAACGATATTTTCGAATCTATTTAAAAAGCACTTAGAACAGCTATTGCGATCTTCGCCAGACAACATATGCATACTCCTAAAAAATAGTAGCCCAACAGTACTGCTCTACATTACTGTTGCTTAACGAGGTTTTGATGATATTGCTCAGTGTATGTCACGAACAACACTTTGGACTTGAGCTGACAAGTATTGAGAGGCTTTCCATCTCAACGTCACGTCATTCTAAAATAGACGAATTACCCATCTATCTACCTTCACTGCAAACACTCAACACGCACAGGATCATTTTTAATACTTTAGCATACCTTTCTGGACTGTATACCGGGCCATCATGATGCTCGATCAACACTGTTGATTCAACAGCACGGCATGAGGATCGTGAGGGGAAGTTCACGGCTGTCTGCTTGTTGTACAGCAAGAGTAATACTCTCATAGAATATTGAGTACCGAGTTTCACTCTGTTCGGTTTGCAGGAATCGTGCAATGAAATACATGGTAAACCTACACGTCTTGGTGTATGTTCGGGTTGTCATTCAGTGCACGTCAACACACTTAGTCAGCACCTTTGTACATGTACAGCTTGTGATGACCTACAGTTGATGGCGACTCGCTTGCTGTCGAGTCGCATCATGCCCTGGCGGCAATCCGGTTCCGTATTTATAGACATGACAAATCCCATCTTCCGACGACGGATTGTAAACTGATGGTCGGCTTCAACGTAACCCTGTGATCGTAACCGGTTACAGTGTAACTTACACACATCATAAAACCACATGTCATTTGGTGGATAGGAATGTTGGACCTGACAGAACTTCTGTCTGCAGCCCGCGACTTATCTGCCGTGCCCGTATTGGAGGAATCGGACTTCCACCAGGGAAGATATCGCGACGAAAGCGTACTCAAGTTCCGCGGTGTGGTTCGGGGTGTGCAGGATCCGGAGTTGGTGTTGCTGGACGGCGAGGCTCCCGCACTGACGGATGGAGACGCCGTGCGCCAACAGTTGGTGGAGCGTGTACCCCTAACAGTCACTCTTTCCCCTCATGCGAGTGACTGGTCCACCATCGCGTATCGAAACGTTTCAGTGGTCGAAAACTTAATACAGAGTGATGGTCGCTGTAGTGCGAATGAACGTCTCTCATCTTCCAAGGGCACCAAGCGCTCCAGCGCAGCCGTGGACGAGCAAATGGATGACGCATCTGAGCAAACACAGGACGATTCGCACGTAAAGAAACCCAAGGCGATAGAGAAGCAGGAGGACGGCAATGAGGGGTTATTACTGCCTCAAGCCGTCAATATCTACGTCTACGAAGGCCAGTACAAGGACACGCCATTAGACGCCTTCAAGGTAAACGAAGCTTTCGAGTTCGTGGGAATTTTGGACCTCATGGTGCCTGGAACAGACAGCCAGAAGAGCGATAGTGAGGCCGGTCTAAGCGCCAAGCAACTCGAGGAGCTGCAGATCTCCGACTGCATCGACGAGGTGCATCGCAAAGGGCGATCGGGCGTCGTCTTGCACTGCTGTCACGTCAGCCGCTTGCAGAGTGTACACCACGTGCGTCCTCACGAGTCGAGCGAGTTCTATGACCAGATCCAGGAGAGCAACGAGTCGCGGACAAAGTTCTGCCAGAACGAGTGGCGTAAGCTGGGGCAACAAGCGCATGTTGCCGCGATGCGCGCACAGATTGTACAGTATTTGGCACACACCTTGTGTGGAGACACCCTGGCTGCCGAGTACTTGCTCTTGGGGTTACTATCGCACGTGTACTCACGCGCCGATCCGTCGACGCCATTGGGCAATTTATCTCTCAACTTGGCTCTAGGCAAATCCTGTACTGAAGAGCTGAAAATTGCTTTTATTGCGGACGTGGAGAAGACTTTGACGTCCCTGATGCCGATGGTGGCGCGCGTGGATCTGTCGCTCAAGGAGCTCAACTCGACTAAGTTTATGCCGCACAAAGATTACGAGCGAGAGCTGCTGCTGAGTGGCGTGTTGCAGGTGGCCAATGGGACGACGATGCTGGTCAATGAGACGGCCTTGTCGGCGGGCCAACTGAACGACCAGGGCGTCAAGAACATGGCGGCGTTGCAGTCGCTGGTCGACAAGATGCTGTTGCCCTACGACTTCCACTATTACAACATGGATTTCCCTCAGGATGTGGCAGTAGTCACAGTATCCGAGGGAAAAAGTATTCTGCCTGTGACGGTTGCTGTGCCTGTCGTCGCTACTGACAGTGATACAACCCACGAGCAGCCGACGCAACAGGTTTTAGAGTGTTTCCGTCTCTATCTCAGCGTCTTGCGCTCGTTTGTCGTCACGATCGGCAACGAGGAAGCAGAAATGGCCGAGAAACACTACGTAGAGTGCCGCAAGTCCGAGCAGAAAGTGGCGGTGAGTTGTATACGTATACGTATACTTGCAGAAAGTGTATAGTCTGACTGAGTCAATGCAAAATGCAGCTGGAAGATCTTCATCGCTGGCTGCGACTCGCTCGTCTGGTAGCGCTCAGTCGTGGGGAAGGACAAATCTCCAAGGAGTGTTGGGACACGATGTTGACACTGGAAACTGGACGACTTGCTCGTCTTCCTAACGATAACAAGACTGCATGAGCCAAAAGAGATAATGAAAGATAACACGTCGCATTTTTGAGGGTCTACGACTCGTGTGGTTGGTGCTTACTGCACTATGCCACCACGTAGCTGTCTGCTTTATCCGTTTGTAGGCGTCCACTTCTGGATGACCACGACTAAAAAGTCTTTTTCTAAACAATTATGACGATACAGCGTTAAGAATCTGAGACCGGAGAAGTGGAGACTTCAGCTTACCATGAGCGATGAGAAGCTCGAGTTTCTTGACGCGGATGCGCATATACTGCAGATCGTTCTTGGGGTTCAAGTCCCGTACCACGCCACGCGCCTTTGTGGTAAGCTCCTTCATGTACTGCGCGTACTTTTCGGCCTCGGCCACTTGCATCTGCGGGTGACGTCTCAGCACATTGCCATTGCGATCGGCGATCACGTAGCCTTCCACGCCCTTGTGGTTCTTGATGCGTTCTAATGTTTCCTCCACCTCAGACATGCTTTTCTATGTGAAAGATCTACTGCAACGACTCAAAAGGCGTCTTCCCTGTTTTTAAACGTCATTTTTTACAGGTTACTCATCAGTCTGGAAGCAGATTCGGTGGAAAAACCTCGGCGGTTCGTTTTGGAGCTTAAGAGTTGAAAGGTCGCGAAATGGAGGGCAAATTTATTCGTTTCGTGATTGATCAGTAGAATTTTTCTCGGGTCGTATACGAATTCGGATTCATGTACAGTATTCTGCGTGAATAGCGAACGCCTGATATACACATGTATATGCCAGTCGTAGTGTATAAAACGACGAGCGAAAAACAGCCCGTATTGGTATAAGTTAACAAAGCGAATAATTGATGCTCCCTTTGTTAAGTCCGAATGTTGCCAGCAGTGTTGAATGGTTGTCGCGCTCACCTAATGCAGTAAGTAAATCCACTTTATAAGGCTTAACTGGTTGCTTTAGTAGTGTAGCTGACGACTTGAAAACACCTTACATGGTGGCTTTGCCGGGAGTAATTGGGAGACAGAACTCATTTACGGCCCATTCAGCGATTGCCTCGTAGGACATAGTAGGGGAGAGTGCTTGTTTCTTGATAATGGCCACCTTCTCGACCCAGGTAAGGCGTAGCCGCTTCGTAGGATTGTGGGGTATGGCGGATTTGGTAGCTGAGCAACGGCGGGGTAAGTTTAAATGTGAAGGTCCGTTAAACAACTTGTGCATACGTGTGCAAGGCGAAAAAAGATCGCCAAAAGCGCGCCAATTTCAAATGTTGAAATGTACTGGATTTTATTGCTTAGTACCTCCGGTGGATTCAATCTTAGCTCAATACCTTTGCACATCACCTTCTTGGTATGCTGATAGAGTGGTACGCTGTGGTAGTATAAACGTTCGTGACTCGTTCGCTATTCACGCGGAATACTGTATGAATACAATCGCCAGAAAAACCAGGTCATGTTATTTGGCGAACCACTCAGGATGGACGAGATCACCCAATTCGTGCGACCGAGCAGAGCTGACTCTGGAGCCCTACTGCTATCTTTTTCGAGAATATGTGTGGCATACTTTAGCTCCTTTCACCCAGTGGATGCTTTTCGAGCGAAATGCAGCGGAGTAAGTAAAGAGGGTTCACCTTTTCGGGGTATCTGAACAGTTAAAGGTTGCGAAAGCGACAGATATAGCGTAGGAGTAACAGCTGCTGGCGAAGGTGTAGCTTCTTGAATCTGCAAAATGCACTATAAGTAGGTCCGTCAAGAATTTGAGACGGGTGCTCATTCTCAAACTTCCTCCGTCGCAGTTAAAACCTCCAAGGCCCACCTTCTCGGACAAGTACAGCAGTCGACAATAGCTCCAAGCTACTATTATCTTTGTCCAGGTGCTTTCAACGTCGTCGGCTTCGCGTACGGAAAGGCCGAGAGCACAGCCCCTCGAGAAGGCAAAGTAAAAGTGAAACGTTTCCGTAGTGGACGCTGGGTGGATGAGAAGGAACAAGTGGTCGAGCTGCATCAGGACGAGCCCACTGTGCGAATCGTGTCTGCGGAGGAAGCGCTGCACGGGGCGGGCACGTTCGTAGAAAGTGTGATCTGCACCGCAAAGTTCAAAGTTTGAACTTCAAACCAGGAAGAGCGCGCGTCTGGGACTATGGCCTTGTTCCTGGATACAAATGGGACACAAGCCCGTTACAAGGTAGGCTGGACGTGAATTTTTGCGATGGCGAGATCTTCGTTAAATACGACTCGGGAGCAGCTCAGATGTGGCTGTTGAGGTATATGCTTTACGATCTGGTGATGGAAAAAGCACCAGCCTACTTATGACGGCTGAGATGGAGCAAACACACACCCGAGTGTACAATCATTTAATGGCATTGAACAAGCCACGACTCAAGACTCCAAGGTACTTCTCTCTATGGTCAATGGAAAGGAGATATACGAGGCCAAGATGACACCTCTTTAAGATATTTCCAGCTTTGGGGTGTTTCAAGAAACGGTTCGCCACATTCTCGATTTTGTATACTACAAAGAAGGGGGAGGGGCGGCAGCATTCGGTGGGGCGACCTTTGGTGATACGTTATTCGATAATGCTGAGGGAGGATCAGGCCAGGGTGTTTCACCTGTCTCAAATGGGGCGGAGCAAATGCTTAGTGATGGCCTTAGTGACTCTGAAGACGATACCTAGTACCGAACAGCAACCGGCCGTCAAACGCCGACGTACAACAACAGCCCCCAGCACAATAGCTAGCTAGGTGACGCAGGCCTCCAGCGCTGGTGGACGTCGGACAAGACGTCGACTAACTGATCGCTCTGCAACGAGATTCTGCATTAGCGGGTGATGCTCGGTAAGTAATAGGGAGCCATGATGATGGACCAGCCGACCGACAGCAATTTCACCTCACTGGGATGCAGACATCGATCCACGTTGGACTGGTCAGCGGTAAGTACGCTACGATGCGCGGACAACGCTTTGTGAGTTTGTGCAGATTTACTGTAGAAATTTTGGTTTCTTTCCACGCCCTGCTGTCTTGCGTTCACTCTTTAGATGGGATTTTGGCATAAGAGGCTTGTCAATTTTGCATTTTTACCGCATCACTCAGCTCGAGAAATGTACACGGGTCCAAGTAAACGACGGAGGACGTACTGTTTACACCAATAAAAACACGAAAACACCAAAACTATACTATCGGCACCGCTAAAGCACGGCTAGCACAGTAATATCACGAGCATCACCAATTTTTAAGACTGACCACCGCAATAGTACGTCCTGCACCAACCATAATTCAATCGCTAATTTTGCCCAATCCCCAGCCTGATCGTCACAGAAATATCGTCCAACGAGCGCAGTTCCCCGGCGAGGGGGGGGGGTTAAGGCAAGATCATTTTCCAACCAGCCGCATCAAGCTCATTCTTCCAGCTCCTTCATTTTGAAATGACCATTCGACACCCCTACCAGCTTCTCGCCTCAGCAATGCCATGCGTCCAGGCAGCGAACCTTCTGGATGGTTTCAAGTGGCGAAGAGTGAGCTGGCCCCGTGCTCCGTATGCATGGCCCCTGCCCCGCATCCCATGAGAATTCAGCGCCTGTTTTGCGCGTGCAAGGCTTGCGCTGACGTAACGTCGGCACAAGAGTGTCCGTGGCGAGCCCGGGTCATGTCCTGTCAAGAGAAAGGCTTAGTGACGGTCGAGGAGGCATACACCCATGCCACTCCAGCACGCTCGCCACGCAAGCTGGTGCTGACCCCACCAATGAAGGAGGTGGTGAAGGACTGGGCAGCCCAGGGACTGAAGCCCAAGCGCATCTATAATGCACTTCTTCAGCGTTTCAACCTGACCGAGGCGACTGCGCCCTCTCTATCAACTGTGCAGCGTTTTGCGCATCACCATGTTACGGGACGGCTTGGGGGAAGTGACCTTCTGGACTCCGTACGCAGAAAAATCAAGGCCTCAGGGTTTACGGGACACGAAGATGAAGCAGCTCCGTTCACATTCACAAGCCGCAGTGATACAGACGGCAAGCCAATCACTGGCAATGGCAGTGACGCTGATCCGTTTGTGGTCGGTGTTAGCTCGAAGAAACTCCTACGCCGTGCCGACCGTGATCCAGAGTCTTTCATCTTTCACTTGGACGCGACCTACAAGCTCACGCAGGTCGGGTATCCAGTTATCGTTGTCGGGATCTCGGACAGGGCAAGACGATTTCATTTGTTGGCAATATTTATTGTCTCGCAACAGCAGCAACTACACTACACCGAGGTGCTTGCGCTCGTGTGTAAGATGTACCAAACTATAGTTGGTAAATTTCTCAGGGTACGCTATGTGATGGGAGATGCTGACGCAGCCCAATGGAACGCGGTGAACGACGTGTTTGGGCAGGGGGGGGGGAATTTGTATTTCTGATGTGCTACTTTCATGTGGCAAAGAAGGTATACGAGAAAACTCGCTCGGTGGGGTCTGTTGCGGCCTCCTCTGTCATGAAATACATTCATGAGCTCCATTTCTCGACGGATGAGGCGGCCTACAACTCGTAGCTAGGAGAAGCTCAAGCGAGATGGTCAAAAACTCCGGAACTGGCGAAATTTGCTTCCTATTTCTCAAAGGTCTGGCTGAACGAGAGGGTGTGGCGTTGGCAATGTTTCCATACACCGACTGGTTTTGCGACAGCGAACAATCCATGCGAGACGTACAATGCAGCGATTAAGAGAGATGTCACGCTCCGCAGAAAGCTGAAGGTCGGCGCCCTACTGCCCCAGCTACTTACTCTTTGCCGAAGTGAAGCTGTCACCGCAAGACCATTTGCCGTGTCCCCGGAGCCAGATTCTCGGTTGGTTCGTCGAGCTCGGGCGATGTCGCGGGCGGGCTTGCTTGAGCTACACCACCAGTCTCGGAACAGTATCGCATTTTTGCTAGCTATTACGACTGAGGCCGAGCCTTTGGATACAGTCCGTGTTATTAGCAAGCCGTGCCCGCGTGTACAGGATGAGATTCGCCGACGCAACGTTGAGGACTTACCCGTTACAGCCCAGCTGAGCAAACTGACTGCCGAAATGGAAACGCTTGGTATGCCTTCGAAGGGGTGGCTGATTGACATGAATTCGGGTAAGTGCCCTTGTCCCTTTTCGATGAAGCACGGCTATTGTGTGCACACACTCTACGCGATGGAATGCTGTGGAACTATGGATCTCACTGGACGTCAGACACTTGTCAATCGAGGATTATCCGGTCGCAAAAAGGGACAGAGCTCCCGCGGGCGCCCACGCAATAGTGGTGCGGCACTAGAGATGGAGTAGGATCTAGATTGAAGGAGATTTTAAATGTCTAACGTCTTTGCTTCATAAATCTCGACGGTGCTCAAGTCAGTTTACGTATGCTTATATCATGTCATACTTGTATTCACTTAATTTCCTCCATTATTGAGTTCGTTCAGAAATTTCCTTTTGCGTTGCTCTTAAATGCCATGTCTCGCAGAAATGCCGGGGTGCTACCGGCTCACGATATTTAGTCATTGCAGCGATACGAGCTCCCGTGTTCTCTCAATAATCTTTAATGGTTTAGCTTAGTCAGGGATGTGGAATAACTTACCAATTGTCACTACCGCGTCTTTATTACGTAAGACTGGTCATCACGTGAGCCCACCTCATCTTTCACCTACTTCACTCTTTTAAAAATACAGCCAAACATTCCGTCAAATACAGGCACCCTTTGCTGAACGCTAAACGTATCATGCGTTATCGGGGCTACTAGCTAAATAAAAATTCAAGTGATAATATTGACGCTAAACGCAAACTACGCAATGACTTCTTTTACTCTTTCTTCAATTTTGCTCTTTACAAAACCCGCTTCCACATACCTACAAAGTAATCCAGCAAACCCATCACATCAATGATAACAATACTTGTTTGGGCTGCTAGTTATGTGAATACATTCATGAAGTGAACTAATTGGACACGTTACGAAATGTAAAGATGACTCTAACGTCTTACGTGAAGGTGTCTTTATATTTAGTTGACAAGAAACTTACATATATTATAGCACATCTATATGCAGCGGAGTCGTGGATGTTTTGACGGGGCTGCCACGTCAAGAAATTAAGACGTTGAAGTTGCATACTTTACCACTTCAACGAGTTCCCAACAATAAAAAACGAAAAGATCACACCTAAATTTAGATTATCTAGTACGTTCTTACTGTTGCTCCACCGAATCGCTCGTGTCAGCGTTTGTCCTCTTCGCTGGTCGCATGTTCTTCATTTTGTCCAGTGTGATGCTCTTCTTCGTGCGCCTTTTCAATGACCGAGTAGTCGCTGCATTGCGCGCGTAATTCGACGCAGCTGGCGTAGGAAGTTGGGAAAGAAAATGGGCGCGCTCACGCTCGAAGTATATCTGTCGCGCCTTCTCGTCCTTACACTCTTTCATTTTCCATTCTCTTTTCTCCATGGCGCAATACGCTGACAACGTCGACTCCCATGCTTTCAGTGAGCCACGCCGAGCGCCCGAGGTAACGCGAGTAGCGTAGCGAAAAGATGCCAATCTGTCCTTAGCGCTGATAATCACGTTGCCAGAAATGGCCCCCCACCTTAGGTGATCCGGCGTACCGGGGATAAATCCAAGTAGAACAGAATGATATACCAGCATCTTCAAATAAACCACATCACCCGGGCGCTGCACTAGTACGCACGATTTGGTTGTGTCGATCATGCGATTGAAAGTGTCGTTTCCGTTTTCAAAACTAAACAATTCTGCACACTTAGGCATTCTGAAGAACACCCAAATCTTGAAGGTGTGCGTGAGGCTTGGAGGTATATACGACACTACACGACCATGGTCTGCGTGAATCGGCGAGATTCGATTCCCGCTTTGAAGCCATGACTCCACAGGGTACACGTAGGCCTCATCGGCAGGAAATACCAGCTTAGAGTAGTATCCAGGAAGATTGACTATGAGTTGATCGCAAGGGGTTGGAATCTTCTTTTCCCATAGGCTCTCAACACGACGCTGAACATAGGCACGCATATCCATCACGCGCAGTAAGTAATTGAAGTGGGTAGGCGCTTCGGGAAGTCGTTCCTGTTTGCGAAAGCGTGCCACGTCGTTACAGGCTCCTCGAAAGACTAACGCTGCTAACCGCGTCGCTCCATGAGAACCCACCGTCAACGTAGCGGTCAGCGGAAGCAGAAATCTCGGCTACAATGCGCGGAATCATAACTCTGCTGTTCCCATAATCTCCACATTTCGCAAGATCGCACAACTCGTTGATAAAATCCACCATTTTATTACCAGAACACCGCACACTATCGTAGCCTAGAAGATCGTGGACTAGGGGTCAAGCAATCGCCACCTCCGGGCGTGTCGGTGCTCGCTCTGCGGTCTTGGACGTCCTCTTGAGGCCTTCTGGAACCGCGCGAGTAGCTGGCGCTTGGACGGTCTTGTTGTGAGAATAGAATTTGGGACAGAGCATAGTACAGTCGTCTACACAACACATTATACATTATTTTGTACCATACGGTAGGTCTATGTGTGTGGCTGAAAAGCAGCGGGAGTTGATGGGAAGAATACGGTTCATGTTTTGCACTGGTGCTCCTGCTGATTATGAGGTGCTGACCAAAAAAAATGCTGGTGTTTCTGGTATTTCCTCGTAAACGACGTGAGCACTTTTCCAGGAAGATAGCGCTACCAACGCCTGCTGCACCGGACTCCTTTGCTGCGATCTTAGGAGCGACAGAAATTCTGTGTTCTATAGCACAACAACTTTACAAGCCAGCTGTCTACGAAACCCTGTCTGCACCATCAAAGGATTTGATGGAGCTCCGGGTTAGTAAGATACCAACGACACCAGACGTTCTGACCGAATTTGCAGCGTGGATAGACGACGCGAGCTGTTTCGCCTGCTGGTTGTGGTGTAGTAGAGCACACAAATACAGTCAGATGTGGATTCCGTACACATACCACAACAAATCGCCGGGTTAGATCGGCGCTTGTATGGCCTGCGCAGAGGGTGGTCCCCTCTCGGTTCGGCCCAGCCGGGACAGACGAGTGGCTCGCTTCCACTGAGTTCCGACTAACCAAGTCAGAGCACTTCCGAGGCTCCGCTGAGTTTGACTCGGCAGAGCTCGCTCACAAACCCTGTGCCCCCCCCCAAAGGATGAACGACGGCGCGCGAGCGCTTTTACAGGTCACCGAGCGCAGAGGCTGCTCAGCTAGAAATGTCACGGCACCCGGGCTATCCGACGTAGCGGCCCGCTAAGCTCGTCTTTCGCGCGTAGCGAGATATTTGTCCCCCCCCGGACCGACTTAATCTCTTGGCGCTACCTGTCAATACCCTACAGGCTATGCCTCTCGAGTATCAGCGGCAGGCATAATCCAGCCCTATGCAGATACTTACCGGAAGAGTGCCCACGTGTCTTGGACTAGGAAAATTCTGCTCTATTATATTCAGGGAGCCTTTTCGCCACCCATTTAATCCTATGCTTCTCATACAAAGATCTTGTGAAATGTAGTCGTTTCGGATCTCTACCGACCTCGCTGGGTTCAGGCGACCATTGAGCTCAACGGCCACCCGGATAACATCATCCGGACAGATCGCTGAGTACTTACCGTGGCCCTTTTCTCCTAAGCGCTGGCTTATCAGACCGAGCCGATTCTTGGCCTAAAGTAGGTTGACGTATGGCCGAATCTGGAAATCCCTACACCACATTGTTGTCGAGGAAAAGTGGCGGGAAGTCGAGTTGATAAAGGTGCCTCACATGAATATTTCATCCGCTGATTCTTTGACGGGATGTGACTGCAGCTCTGAAAGCGGCTGGTGTAGTTCCTACACGAGCTCCACACCCCACGCGAGCTGAGCTTACTTCCAATTCAGAAAGATGAACTCCTATTCCCATGTAGATCCGCCGGGTGCTCCTAACTCATGGAGCAAAGCTAATCTGCCTTAGGTTTCTGTCTACGCAAGGGTGCCGAGGCAAGAACGGCAATTGCGTAATAAGCTAATGAACCAATTCAAGTTGCATTTTGCAATCTCAGGGACAGATCGACAGCAACAAAGGCTGCTGCGATGTAGATGGTGATGACACTAAAAACATAATAAATCTCTGTCACTTCAAACCTGCCACGCTACCTAAAAATATGAGCGAGTTTATCGCTAAAAATATGGTGGTCTGGCAACCGATATGAAGTGATGGCGCTATGATTAATGATCCGATAACTCCAATGGTCTATGATCACACACTAAACACCTGTCGTTCACCAGAAGTTAAATGCGTTGGATCTCTCGAAATGTCTAAACTTACAGCCCCTAAAGATGAGCCGCTTCGGAGGTTCAAACCGACAAACCCGCTCACCAACAGATTATTCGATGGGATCAAGCATATGGGTCCGTCAATCCTTGAACCGCATGGTCGATTCGTGTCGACAAGCCCGTCCAATCTAGATCGTCGCAAGTCGACAAGCTATCCTCGAATCGTCATACAAGCCGCACAGCATCGTTTTGAGCAATCTACTCTATTTTGACGACAAATACTTCAATTCCTTCAGAATGCTGCTCACTTGGACTATAATTAAGCACTGCTAAAACACGGCCTTCGACCCCCAGGGCCGTCGGAAGCTTCGATATCGAAGAATGAGCGCACAGTGTACTTGTTGGATCGGAACAAGCAAAGCGTTTACAGCGACTTCAGTCGTTTTCCGGAATGCAGCTATGTAAGCCTGCTGCGAGGCAAATCGCTTCAGGACTCGAGGCTAAACAAGGCTCTCAAAGAACCTGACACTCTATCAGCACGGAGACGCAATCACAGTGTTCAACCAGCCTGGAAGGCAGGAATTAAATCACAAGCCACGGCGCCTCCAAATCACGGATCGGCTACCCGAGCTATGTCAAGCATCCGCGTGCAGGTCAAGAATCTAACCGGTACCTCATTTTGGATCTCGACTTGCTGCTGTTCTTACAAGATATCGCATGCACTTCATTCGGCGCCGAGCAAAAAGGAGGTGTCGATCTGTCGATAAATGCTCGTATTATCCACGATTTATTTTTTCACCCGGCGCCTCCATAAATGACAGCAGATAATCGGATCATGAGGTGGATGTCGCCTATGACGGACCCGAGTCACTTGCATGTCGTGTCTTAGATGTGGCTGAAACATTCCCCACTCTTCAACGCATGCTGATAGGCGACGTGAACGGAGCCTTCCAAAATGTTTCTATATCAGCTGATCACGTTGTACGCTTTGAGGGCACGATACCGAAGCTCGGCATTCTCGTCATTGATCTTTGTTGTCCCTTTGGGTGGACAAACTCGCCATCGTCATACTGGGTTGCGGGGGCAACTATCGGCCACCCGTATTCTCACTCAGCACCGGAATGACTGCTGAAACCAAGGCTGGCGAGTGGCGAGCTCGATGAGAAGACGTGGTGTGATGACCATGTAGCTATCGAGCGTGATACAGGCTCCAGACGCTTAGAATCGCAACTCGTTCTACGATCTGCTATTATTGCATCCTCGGTCAAGACGCATGCAAAGGGAAAACGTTCTCTAGATGGTTTAAGCAAGGTCGCGCTTTAGATTTAGATAGGGATCATAGTGCTCAAACTATCTCGATGCCGCCTGGGAAAGTGACGAAAGCAGTTGAGCGCTTCGTCAGCTTGTGGGCTGCGCTAAAACAACGCGAACAGAGCCTCCAAAGCTGCTTGGAAATCTCCGTCATGTTGTTACCTGTATAAGGTCAGCACCATTATTGCAGCGAAATGCTGTGGCAGCGCGGTAAGAACCACGGTATGGGTCTGTGTCTGTATCGGCAGCTGTGAAGGATGTTCTGTATTGGTTTGAAGTGATCACGCGCATTGGAAAGCTGAATTCTGTCCCTTTGGCCCGGTTTGCACGGCGTCAGGAGCCTGACATCCACATTCACATGGATGTCAGCGACCAAGGCCTATGTGCCTTGTTCCCCGAGCGAAAAGAGTACTTGCAAGTGCAGATTTAATGAGCGCCATTTTTGCCTCACTCATGTGGAGTCGCCAGTTTCAACACCCCTCCGACGGCTCGGACGTGCATGTCCGGTTCCGGATAGACAATACGTCCGCTGCTGCGTGGATCAACCACAAAGCGAGCCGGAACAGCTACGCGCAAATGCTGCTGTGCATTCTCGGTATTTGTGAAGTTCGATATGGGTTCTACACTACGGCTTCTCACGTCACGGGAATCGACGATCAAATGGCGGACGCTGGTAGCAGGGTGTGAAAATCGCCGTCTATGACACGCTCTTTTTCTAACTTATGTACTGGATGGACGCATGTACTGATCCCGTGCGACAGTTGAGATCTATCGCGTCATCGGCTCCGAGAGGGGGCTTTAGTCCACTTTTCACGGAAACATTATTCACGAGCTTGAGCTCAGTGATCTGTCTGGTGCTCCATGATGACTTATGGCCCATGGTTAGATCTTGCAAACGTTGACAAGAGCGCAGAGCAGCTGGGAGGAATCTCTGTCTACCTGTGGAAATATGGCCTGAACAGGAGACACATCGGCAACACGAATTCCGCGATCTGCGCAAAGCTGTGCACAATTCGGTGATACCATCGCAATACGGCTGAATATGATACTGGGGTCAGCGCTAGTCACGCTAGCTTACTACGAGGATTTCGGCAGCTCACAAAACCCATTTTAAAACGGCAGCTCTTGTCCGCAAGGCTTTTATCACGAAACCTAATCTTTCGAGACCACGCGATTAACTTCTGTGGGCGGTCCGCTGCTGGTCTACTTTTTCTTGTTGTGACGGTCCGAATATATGTTTGTCGGTACCAAGGCTCACAGCTATGTACTACGTCTGTCGGCAATCCAGATTTTCGGTCGTGACGAGCAGGCCGTCTCACCGAAAAAAACCAAATTGTCGGTATCACGCTCAAAGGCGCTAAAACAACCAATTTGGATGCAAAGAGGTGCGATATCAGTACAATGCCGGAGACCATCTGATCTGCCCAGTACGAGCCGTTCGCTGGGCTCACATGACGGGCGCTACGCTAAAGGCGATACCAGATGACCCAGCACTTTCAATGCAGCGCGGAGGAATCACATCAGAAGATGTATCAAGGCTGATCAAGAGCACGGTGACAGAGTGCGGTCACGATCCAGCGCGGTTCTCGACAAATCAGTTCGAGTCGGCAGAGCAACTACGCTATCAAACGCTGGGACTGATCGATTAGTCATATAACTAATGGGCCGTTGGATATCAAACGCGTTCGAGGACTACCCCGTCTTGACGGCCCAATGCACCGCTATCTATCAAGGCTCATGTGCTAACACCGACTCAGGACGAGACGCGTCGCCGCTCTGTGTGGTGTGGCTCTCCCTTCTAAGGGAGGCAGAATGACAGAATTACCATTTGCCCCAAGCGCGGATTTGCTGGAATAAGATATTGTTTCAGTGCCTACAGTAGTCAAGACCATCCCTGCAAGCCCGACCTATTAATCCGATCCTACCCGTATACGGACCAAGAACAAGTCTAACGTTATCGATAAAGCGGTGCACATTCCACCAATTGGTTGAGCAGTTGCTGCCTGGGAATAAAATATGCTGTTTATTGACCAATTAGAAAGAACGGACTGTCTATGTATCTGCCACATCTTGTAGGCATCTACCGTATAGACACGATGATCAATTCCTAATTAACAATAAGGCAGTCTCAAATAGCATCGACTATCTTTCCGTACTGTAGATGCCGATTCAAATCAATGTGAAGTGTTTAATTAAATCGTGCCCATTTTACATACCCCAGCATAATATCTCTAATCCTACACGTTAGGATCGCCTTAGACCGCCCTCGAGCCTCCCAGTCCCCGTCCCAGCGCCCTTCACAGTGAGATTCTCACCTCAAATTGCAACGGGCCTCTCAACGAAGCGACCAGGTCATGACCTCGATACAGGAGAATAACGAGGCAGAATTCGCGGGAAAGTGGACCAACATTACGCTGAGCGCACCGATAACTAGGTCGAAATGGTTTCATCTAGGCCAATATTGGTCGTCGTCTTTTGTTATGGTGGCGCTGACGCTGTCCTTCGACTGACCAACCTATCAGTCCAAAATTTCAAGAGGGAATCAGACAAACAGACACTAACTACAATTCCATAGGACAACAAAACAGAAACAAACAGTCGTGGAATAGGGCAGTGCCACAAGTACACGGGTCCCATACTTTGATGATATTGCTACCGGACCATTTCTGGACTCGCTTCGTTTTGAAGAAACCCCATGTCACAGTCCCCTTGACCCTATACCCGGCGATTCACTTGCGCTGCTGAAGCGGTCTCGAAGTGGCTTGCGCTACGGAGTGACTTCGAGAAATTGGATGACCTTGAGCTCAGGAACGGAGTTGTAGGGCGACTGATCTCTGCACCAGAGGTAATAATCTAACCAATCGAAGACAGCTAGTCGCTTGTATCATGCCCCTTCGCAGAAGAGCTGATTGCCAGCCAGGGGTAGGTGTTGCGGCCATCAAATATTGGTGCAGTGAGCGAGCTAATCACGAATTCTCTGCAAGTTGCAGCTGGCGCGGCTACTACACACATCGTCGGAGAAGTAGCGAAGTGATGAGAGGCATGTACTATTCAAGCTACCCGTGGGAATGAGCGCATTGAGATGATTGGGATCGGATCGTCCAGCAATTCTGCTTGCCATGGGCGCCTCCGCGTCTACCATAGCATAACTGACGAAATGGGGGATGTTGTCGAAATCAAGGAGCTAGACCGATTAGGCCAACCCTGCCAGAGACGCCATCGTTCCAGTCCAAAGACGTTCATTATCGCACTGCCGAATGAGAGATACGACTCTACGTTTGTATGGAATTTCTGGCAATTCTGGACCGAGCGAACTATGGAAAGCCGTACGTTGCATATCTTGTTGAATGGAGCGACAAAAATTACATGTACAGGCTCTGCGACATGGGTATGGGAGTCCATAATGTTCAAGGGCGGCTATCGATAAAGAAAAAACTACGCATCGACAGGTGGAAGGCAAGAACGGCCTTTTTCATACGCTCGGTTCAACACGAGATTTCGGTCCACGTGTAAAACATCTGTGGATGGCAAATGGCGTTTCAACGCTAATTGCGTCCCCTGTCACACTGTTGCGAATCACAGAGCAATTCCTCTACCATTCACCGAGGAAATTAATGTGATGCTAAAGCTTGCTGCTGCTAAGGAAGTTTGAGAACTCGAGATAAAAACACACAAATAGACGGCTCTCAATTAACAGTGAAGCGGCTTTGCTTTTCTTATTCAAGTCAATCTATACTTTTGAACGAAATTATAGTTAGTCTAAGTGAAGCGTTTCTTATGCTTCTTCACACGTGCGCAAACCTGTAAGCCGAGGTAGCGGGCCCAGCATAGGCCCATTACACCGCGTACGCACGACAAATCAAGTACACGGGTTTGCTTAACCCCGTTTATGAATTCGATCGTTACCATCGAGTGTTTGACGGTGGTACGAAGCCGGAGAAAATCACAAGTTTTACGACGAGACACTCGACATTGTTGTGAATTCTTCGCTGCCACTTCAATTTGGTTTTGAACGTGTGAACAAGGTAATGCGAAGACGAACAGCGCAAAAAACGAAAACGTTAATGTACGGATATCTCAAAAAATAGATATCGTCTCCCCTTTAAAGGATTTTAGCATGTATTACAAAGACGAGCCACGGCGAGATTTCTTTCAAAACGGTACTGTCATCGGAGTACCGTAGCCGTACCGTATGTTGTTAGTACGTACCGTTACTGAGTAAATAGGTTTGTAAACGATGATACCCAGAAGAACAAAATGGGAGTCATTTATTCCAAAATATTTCATCAGACGAGTTGCTCTAACAATGGTGTAACGGGGCTACACGGTGTGGGACATACAGGGTACAGAGTACGCGAAGCGTTAGGAAACTCTCAATACATAAGCTGGAGAGCTAGCCGGGTATCACAGTACGTTGCTTGAAAGCCACACGCTATGCAACGGATTAGGTTTACAATGCTATATAGTTAAACGGATAGATTTACCACTTGGGGCCGCAATAATAGTAAAAAGAATACTTCGGATTTTGAAGCAGAAGGTTTTTTTTTCAGCTTAATTAATCATGAGCCCTGATTTTAGGGCTGCTCTTAAGTTCCTTAAGATACGAAGCTTTTTATTACGGACTCTTTACGTCGAACGTCTTCCTCTGACGCTAAAGCTACGGCTACACCGCTGCAAATGGACAGTTGCTTAAGCTGATAGCTTAGAAAACATGATTTTTCCCCAGCAAAATCATGTAAAACAAATGCAATCAATGCTGCTCGAATCGCGTCTCGCATCCGAGAACAATGCGAGTGGTGAAGGCCCTCGCAATGCAGCTGAGCTTTTAGAAATGTGCTTTTGCGACACGAGGACTGATATCTGCGCTGCCCCGGATAAGGAGCTTGTAACGGGCCAGGTATTTACTCCGTTACTTGATTACTCTATAGTTTTGAGGAAGATCGCTATCGGACGACTGAGTCTTTGGTTTAAGGAAAAATCAACTTTAGCTTTATCTTAAGACCAGGGCTGAAGCCCTGACCGCTCAAATACGCGTCATCGACTAATTGGCTTATAATAGGTCTGTCTCCCAAAGCATCATCCAATAGGATGATGGTATTTTAGAGACACGCTAGTCGTGTGCTGATGCACATACGTCGGTAAAGAAATCTACGTACTTATGTAATGGAGGGACCTATTACATTACCCCACTTAAATTACACTTCCGCAACATATGCGCTGATAAAGAACATGGGCGAAGACTGCTCGGACGGCGGAGACGCAGTGACGGCACTTGTGACACCAAGCCATTGACGTATCAAGAAGAGACACTCACGCTCGGCGGCGAGCGTGTAGAACGAGAAGGCATCTAAGACAACAGCTTGGAGGACAACGGCGCTGGCGCCGATGTGGACACACGTGGGCTTCGAGATGGCAGGCTAGGCGCGTCTGAATTCTGGTGGAGTAGAGCTTGAATCATTGCACAAGACTTGAGATACACCAGGAAACCTGCTACGTCGTGTTCGAGCGGATAACGAAGCCTGCTCACGCGCAGTACGCGTGAGTTCGATTCCTGCGGATATCAAATTCCGCGACAAGCGCACGTGCAAGTCGTTTTGCAAGGAAACGCTGGCATGATGATCACCACAGACGCAAAGACCGATAGCCGACTGGAGACGTCTCAGTGCTTGGGAAGTTACCAGTCGTGGGACGCCCACGATGTTCAAACAAACGCGAGGATCACGAAGCCCGAGCACTAGGTACTATGACCGTAAATATGGTTCGAGCCCAAAGTCGACTCCAACTTCCTTTTTACTTACTGCGGTGAGCATCTCTACGCACACGCAGAGATGGCTCACTTTTTCCACTCACGCTTTGGGACATGAGTGTCTTCTCGTACACGCTCACCGCATCTTAGTCGTCTTTCATCAAGCAGCTGTGCGGCTCCTAATTGACCTCCGTCGGGGAGAGACCCAACCAACGCACGCGATAGTGTCGTTCCTTGTTCCGCTGGGCGTGACCCTGTGGTGACTCCTCGGATTGTCTGTCGCGAGTACCACGGCACTGGCGAAGGTCATTGACGACGATTCGCTCAACGATCCAGCGCTGAGCACCCGAAGAATCGATCAAAGGAGAAGGATCATCTCGTTGGAAAGCTGCCGCGTTGTTTGAAGGCGAAGCATCGTCCGGGATCTCAAACGAATGGTAGTTCCTTAAACGTCCGACATTCTACGTCAAACGCAGCCGTAGTGTCGAAGGAATGCCAATCGTATAGGCGTCATAAAAAAACCTTGGTTACCGTAAACGGCCCAATAAAGCGCGGCGCGAGTTTGTTCGCGCCGAGGATGGTGACCGCCAAGTATCTGATATCATCTGCTGACAAGGGCACTTGTCAGCTGTCGTAAACGTGGCCGTGCTCTTGCGCCAGTCTTATCTGCGTTCTCTTTCTGCTTGTCCACTGCGTCCTGTAGTACGTCTCTAACATAGCGGGTGGCCGGTTGGCGTTGTGGTATGATTGGTCGCTGGACTTGCTTGGGTGCGTAATTAGCTGGCGCAAGTGCGCCTGAAGCAGCTCCGAGGCTGATCAGGTTACGGCTAGTCCATGAGACGCCGTGCTATGCGGCACACTATCAACCAATCAGATGATGACACCTTAGCACACGCTACCGTGTGCCACTTTACCAACTTATGTAATAACTAAAGAAATATCTACCTACTTATGTAATTGGAGTTGGGCCCATTACATCGAGCACTTCGCTCCGCGACCTGTGGCTCTACCACTTGCTGTAGATCCATCTCCCGTGGTTCTAGCACCTGCTGCCCTGCGGCTGTCCGCGGCCCAGCCACCGTTGGCGCCAACGCCCCCGCGCGCACCTGAACAGAGTCTTGATATGGCGTAAGCAAGCCAACATAGAAGCCCGGATGCGTGCGCATTTTCTTCAGCAGATTGAGCGTATACGTTAGGCCCTTCCTGGTCACTATCTTAGCACCTTATAACAGAACGGTACTCGCCTCAGACGCGTAAGCGCATGTCGTGAGTTACGGCTTACACAATCACTTATATTCTGTAAAGGCCATGTGTTTCATGTCGGGATAGGTGGCTAGAGCGGGTGCTAACATTTCTGATGTCGTAACTGTCGTAGATTTGAAATTTATGTGGGCAAGTGTAAGAACGGTGATACCGGAAATTGATTACAAGACTGGAGCAGCAGCCGTCTTACGGAATCTGAAGACGGCGCTCACTCCTCAATCGCGACTCAACTGGGATGCTGTCGTCATTGACATATATTAATCCTCCATTCTCGTCACTGTCGAACTGCTGAAGATGAACATTTATGTGGTTGGAACGATCATGACGAACCGCTTGGGGTTCGACAAGAGCACCACGTCAGTGAGCAAGACCCGCCCATCAAGCGTCCCGCGTGGCTCCTTTGTCTTCTCGCGCTCTGTCGCGGTCCCCACTATGATGCCTCTGCTGGGACCGGAAGCCGGACTACTACCTCTGCACGGGCTCTGACATGACGCCGACCATTCTCGAGAGGAAGCTTAAGCGGGTGGGCGCAATTTAAGTAGGGTGCCCTCAATCTGTGAAGGACTACCAGAACTAGATGAGCGGAGTTGATCGCCATGATCAACTCCGTCTCCAGCGTTACTCCCTCCAAATGTCCACGCGGTTCACTAAGTACTACAAGGGGTTGTTCTTGGGGTTCCAGGACCTGGCCCTAGTAAACGCGTACTCGACCCACAAATAGGCGGCCAAAATCAATGGAGCAGTCGCTATGAAACGCTCCGAGTGGTTTGCGGTCCTTCAGAACCAGCTCCTGCAACTCAAAATCGAGGATTTTGCGGGGGTCCAAGCTACGCCACCTCGGTCCAGCCAGAAACGTAGGCGAGAACACCAGTCCGCCTGACACACGGACTCCAGCAGTCCAAGGACTGGGTTACCGTCAGTGGCGTTCAGAAGCGCCTTCAACGGTCGTGCAAGGTCTGTGCGCTTCTGCGCACCGAAAAGAAAAAAATATTATGCGACGACTTACTACTGCGAGCGTTGTTCCATTGACGCCGCAAAATGCTGGTTCTGCAACAAGATCCGCCGCGAGTAAAAAGGCGTCGCCAAGACCCGTTTCGAGATCTGGCACGACGACTTCGGCGCCGGGCAGGACTTTCCGGCTAACCTGGGGAAGCGCGTCGTGCTGCGCCGGCCTGGCAAGAATGCAGGAAAGCGCAAGAAGACACAGCGGGAACTACAGCTTCCCCGCGAGGAGGGAAGCGATGGTAGCGACGCTGACAATGACAACGATGGTGAGTAAGCGTATAGGCTGCGTTTCACTTGATGAGCTCGTGTGTATGAATGCAACGATTGTTGAGCCAACGAACCTTTTTTGGACGTATTTTCTGAAAGGAGTTGCAAAATAGTGAACCCTTCAATCCATCTGTTGACTACAAGTGGAGTCTGTTACGACATTTAGCGGCGAGTGTGTTATCACAATGCCGTTTCACTTACGACATTGGCCAAGAAACCTGCTGAAAACTTATACGGTAAGCTACGACATAGCAAAAACGGTTAAAAAAAACTGTGATAGTACGCGGTCTTTGCATCACACAACATAAATAGCTTGGAGCCGCATCGATGCGGCTTGTCCTTCATAAACATTCGAGTGGTGTTGCGTTTCGACGTGCCAGGAAGCACGCCTTCATCAAATGAAAAGATGACTGGTAGAGTCCTCCCTGCCAAGAAGCGTTCTTGGATCTTGTCCACGACAGGACGCAGTTTTCATAGTTTATCGCGGCCGTGCTCAGCAGTGCTATCCACGAAGTGAAGGTAGCGCAGGATGTTTTGGCAGCGGTCACGCGTCATGTACCACCCAAAGAGTCCAGCTGATATAACGCCGTCCTCGGCTAGGGGTTAATGCGCACTGAAGCGCCTCTTCTGGGGACACAGCATGCGCGCCACTAGCAGCCCAACCACATGACGAATCTTGTGAGTACCGTACGCTTGCGTTGCTTTCAACCGCCGAGCAATTTGTGCGGCAGTCTCACGATTGCATCCACGCTGTCGCGCAGCCATCCTTTCGGCTCACCTATGCACTTGTTGCAAGCCGTACCGGTTGGTCTCCTTGGTGATCGACACCCACACTGGTTTCGGCACAAAGTAGAATAGTGTTAGAAGAGGAGACATCCAGACATCAAGCAACTTCCCGACAGGCCTTGACGCCTCCGCACCGATCCCAGGGTACGAAGGAGAATCGGTCTTAAGCTCTGTCGAGACTGTGGTCCACTGCATCGCCAGCATAGCTCTGGTTCGTTCCTCGACAGCAGCTCTTCTCAATGCATCATCGCCGCCTCACTGTCAGAGAGTTCCTTATCATCCTCGTCGAATTCGCTGCCTTCAAAGTCGCCGTCCTCATCGCAGATGCCAACCCCATCGCTGTCATCAGAGCTGAAGTCCTCGTACTGACGGTTACTCTCTCCGTCCTGCAACACATTGTCGTCAGCGCGGGGTTTCAGCGGAATTCGATCTCGCCGTGGGGGGGACAGTGGGAGAAGTGACAGCACGTTCGTCCTCCCCCTCACTCTTCAGCCCCGATGCGTCCAACATTAGGCGCAAGCTGGCTGCCGCGTCTCGCTGCTCCTCGTCCTCCTCCCGGTCTGCCAGGGAGAGGTTAAATGTTCTCGCTACGGCGGTTTGCGAGAGTTCAGACTCTGAGTCACCGGAGGCGCCAAACAACTGCTCGATGGTGCTCTACGACAGCAGAACGCTATTGTCAATTTAAGAGGGTCTAATGGAGGCGTCGTCACCGCCACCTTCGCCGCCCTCCACTCCAACATGCTCCTCGCCTCCGCCCTCCTTTTCTACATTCTCGCCTCCACCACCATCTACTGCATCTGCCGAATCATCCTCGTCCTCGACCAGCAAGCCCGACTGAAGGGCATGCTCCACCACCGCGTTTGCTCCTACCAACACATTCCCGCCTTTTGGACTGCTATACGTCCACTTAGTCTGGATACCGGTTGACCGCTTGGACGTCCACCCCGCCGACGGGAGCTGTCGCCACAAGTGTCCGAAGTCAACGTCATGTGCAGCCGCGACGGGGGTGGAGGGTTTTTCGCGGCGACTGGACCGCATTCCTGCCAGCTAGCAAATTCTCGGATGAGTGGTCTGGACCAGACTGGAACCCGTCATCCATCTGACCCGGTTACGTGAACTTGTCGCAGAGACCTCTCGCAGCTGAAATGTAGCGGATGCTGAAAAAAAAACTTGATTAAAGTATGTGAAAATCATTTCTGAGCCATTTTCTAATATAAATCGCGCTATGTCGTCAGTTACGACATAAAAAAACCAATGGCGTATCTTACGACGTTCGAAGCCAAGGTGTTAAGCGGTCCTAATATAGAATGGATTCGAGGGACATTTTAGGATCGCCGACCCACTTCTTGAGCTCACACCTTCTAGGTGTCCTCCAGGACCGCGTCATACACGACGGATGAGGGGTCCAACACCTTCTCAGGTCTCAGCAAGACTGCCGCCGCTAGCTCGCCTGCCTTCAAGGCTTCGCTAAACTCGGCAACGGACATCTCGTCTAGCTTTAACAGAGCATCAAGGATGATATCGCCTTCGACCTCCCCCGTCGCTCCATTTACGAGTATGTAACCGCTTCTCACAGTAATCACGTGGAGCCTCACCGCTCGTCATGTTGGACACCTCGTCCGACGTCAAAGACGTCACAGACGTCACAGACGCCACGCGTCTTCTTTTTCTCTCCCTCCGCGACCGCGCCCGGCCGGATGATGGCGCTGTGGCGACATCTCCATCACCCCCACCGGGTGCAGCAGCGCCATCACTTCTGGATGAGAAGCCAGTGTCTCGCAAGACACGTGGATGAGAGCCAAGCGCTCCCTGACCCCCACACAGTGAACTAGGTGTGGTCGTCGGCAAGGTAACGTTCTCCGACTACATCCCTGATGCCCTCCTTCGCACTAGGGATTCGAGCGTACGATACTGGTACGCTTTCTGTGACGCTTGCAAAGCTACCTGGATGCGTCTTTACGCCGTGGGTGTAGCTGTCTGCTGATTAGTACTACTGTGCGACTCCCTGTTACTGTACGTACCGATCAACGTGTTGAACCTAGTGGAGCTCGTTCGCTTGGGACCTGTGGGTGTCGACGCCGTAATGCTATTCCTGTTGGCTTCTAACTATTGTCTCAAGTGGATTGGCTGGATCCTCGCCGACACACTTATCGTGGTAATTACTGGGGTGATTTCACACGCTGGCGCCGCCAGTACGACGAAGGGAGTCCGCTACGGACTGTCTTTCCTAAAGGCCTAGCTCTTTCCTGTGCCCGCCGGAATGCTTCTGAGTGCCGTCGAGCTGAAGCTCGGAACATAGAACGTCTACGGGTCACTACGACGTTGAAGTGCTACACGACTTTCAAGCAGTCGAACCCGACTTACAGGGCAGCTGTACCTAGGTCTATCCTGAAACATTTCCGTCCAGCCGATCTGTCGAGTTGACTAGCGGCGAAGCTACAGTGGTTAACCTGATGAGGCAGCATGGTGACCCCGTTCGCCGAGGTCGGCAAACGCCTAGTCGGGGAGGGTGTCCCGTACCCGGAAACGAGGGGATCATTTCAGGCGTTATACAGCAGGCAAGGATAACCCGAGGACCTGTGACCACTCCTCGTCACGCCGTCCCGTCAGGCTGGTAGCCGCTAGACTCGGCGACTCGCGTACCCCCTGTCGAGACTGTTCGAGCTGCCCTCTAGAGTGGTCCCGAAACGCTGGGGCCTGTTCGACGTGCCTCGTGCAATCTGGTCCCTTCCCAGAACTCCCTGCTGTCCTACCAGGGCGGATGTCAGATGAAGCGAACTCGTCCTTTAAGTGTGAAAGAAGCGGTGTTAGGTATGTGAGGAAGGGAAAGTGTTAGTCCTCTCTTCCGTTTAGTTATATTTCCCACCTTCTACTCAAGTGGAAGCCAAGCCAATAAAGAAATTTATATATGGATTCGGTGTTCTTGCCTACCGCTCCGGCCACTGAACGAGACCGTTCTCACTGAACAGCTGCGGACTACCCGACCCTTGGAGGTGGCAATTTCCTTTTTGGTTGCACTGCACACTGTGTTTGAGCTCATAAATAGTCCTAGCCAATCAATACACAAAATACTCTCAATTACATGTACTGTAGGTAGTGTACTTGTAATAATATGACCGCCTAAGACCTTGTTTACCAAACCCTTACTTGAGAGGTCCTTATTATAGACCAATGGCCATTGACGCACATGCATACTGGTTTCCTGGAAGCTATTTTGTAGTAGGAGGAGAACCAGAAAATAACTAAGGTAGAACAACTCAGAGAACTTCTGGTACATGTACTGTATTGTAACTACTTCAAGTCGTATCGGCTTACCTACAGTATAGCTAAGAATGCGCTGAAGTTTTAAAATGAGCCGATGCCATTTAAAATGAGACTGTACAGGTAGGTAATTCGCGCTATATCGTCATAATCCTGCGCTGTGCCAACAAATAAATTGGACGCCTAAGAAAGTATTCAGGACTTGCCGTAGCAACCAGGCAGCAATTGCCGCTTTGCCCGTGTGTGGTAGAGGAGCGCCGTACGACGAGAGAGGGGCTCCCAATTCTGAAGTACAATACAAACACGTCCTCAGTCTCCAATACTTTTTTAGGTTGAGTAAGTTCTACATTGTGGAATGGTGCAATTTGGCCGAAGCATGTTTCGATGAGACGACAGAGGTGTCAAGTCAGGTTGTTTACGTTGAGGACCAAAGTCGTTCAGAAGTTGTCCTGAATACGCGTAGCTTGCATCTCATATGCCCCTTTATATCGGATTACATTGAAAGAAGAAAACTCAAACAAACCACAAGATCTCTGTCATTTACGCATGAAAATTTATTAGACGGACCCTACGCTTATTGAGGGTGACTTCTGTACACCTGTACTTGCCCCACAGCTGTCGTTAACACGGCTTAACGAAAAGGACCATGTGTTTGTATACATGTAGCATCAACAAGCAGCACCGCAAATTTCAAGTACACAGCGATACATGTATTTAGACTACATGTACAGGTACACGTAGGCCACGACATTAAATGCTATGGAAGCACTTCACGCTTCTATTATGTCGGAACTTGACACTTGGAGGAAGGAGGGTTGCGGAGAGGCGGAAAGGCGCTTGTACTCGTCGTGGTGTTTTGGAAAGTGATTGAGCTGGTGGGTCTTTAAAATGCAAAACTAACTGACACTACATGCAGACGGAGTCCCCTTTGACCGAGCCGCATGCCCAAGCCTTCTCATCGCTCACGTCGAAATACCCACGTCGCTCCCATTGATGTCGCTAGTGCTGGAGCCACTCTGTCGCCCGTGTTCATCGCACTGTGACCTGTGTCCACTTGACACAGTGGGCCAACGAGTAGTACGTACCAGATTCTCCCTGATGACACTAGATCTGTTCGTCGATGTCAACGACGTTGACGCTCCAACACTCCCACTCGACGAACGGCGAGACGGTCACGAAAGTACTGGAACTTGGTTGCTCCCAGAGCCTTGGTGAAGTGGTCTCCGCAGTGGGGCAGTACTCGATACGAATGTGGTCCTCCTTCACCTTCTCACGAAGCCAGTGATACTTCGTGTCGATGTGGCGCGAGCGTTGCGTCACGACCTTGCTCTCCGCCAGGTGTTGGGCCCCTTGGTTGTCTTCGAACACAGTGATCTGGTCAACTTCCAGTCCCAAATCCTTTAAGGCCAAGTTGATCCCAATACACTCCTGGACACCGCTCCCCATCGCAATGTACTCAGCCTCGGTGGCGGACAGCGTCACCATCGACTGCTTCTTCGATCCCCACTCGATCGGGCAGCCGTCGTAGAAGATAGCGTACCCCGTCGCCGACTTAGCATTGCGCTCCACTGCGAATGCAGCGTCGCAGTATACAACGAGTCTTTTTACAGCACTGCTCTTGTATACCAGCCCAAAATCTTGAGTGTTGCGCAGGTACCGAAAGACGTGCTCCACACCGTGCTTGAGGCAGTCGGTCGGAGTCTCGATCTCTTGAGCAAGAATCCGCACCGCAGTAGCCATATCCGGTCTCGTGTTTACCGTCAGATATAGCAGCGCTCCGATGGCAGGACGGGGACGAAAGTTGATCACCTCCTGCGCCTTGACGAGTTGATCACGAAAACGTTCCTCCATCGGAGTGCGTGCTGGCATCGTTTTATCCATGTTGAACCGCTCGAGGATCGACTTCGCATACTTCTGCTGCCCGATAGTCACTTCTTCACCACTTGGTGACCACTGCAGCTCCAATCCAAGGAAGTAGGTGGCATCCTCGAAGTCGTTCACGTCGTATGTCGTTTCCATAGCAGCCTTGAACGAGGCCAGGTCCTCATCGTGCGTTGCGAACACCAACATGTCGTCAACGTAAACGAGTATTATCATCAGATTGTCGTCATCCGCGCTGCCCTTCGAGAACAGGCAGTAGTCGGCTTCTCCTTGATAGAAGCCTTGACTCTCCAGAAAGAGACGCAGGTTCTCGTACCAGGATCTTGACGCTTGCTTTAGCCCGTAGAGTGCCTTGCGCAGACGCCATACGTGTTCATCAGCATTCTTGTAGCCTTCAGCTGGTTCCAGGTAGATCTCTTCGTCCAAGGCTGAGTTGAGAAACGCGGCCTTCACATCCAACTGCATGCGCTTCATGCGTCTCGCCACCACAATGACCAGCACAAGACGAAGAGTGCTGTGGCGCACGACCGGGCTGAACGTGTCAGTGTAGTCCACTCCGAACCGCTGGCTGTACCCCTTAGCGACGACACGTGCTTTGTTCTTGTCCAAGCTGCCATCCGCAAGAGTTTTCGTTTTGAACACCCATTTTGACTTCACAGCAGTGCGGCCTGGAGGCAATGGTACTTCTTCGAACGTCCCATTGTCCAGAAGACTCTGGATCTCGTCGTCCATTGCACGCTCCCACTCGCTTCGATCATCAGACGCGTCGACTTCTTCAATGTTGAGCGGCTCAACACCCAGAGCCCAATTCGTAATGTCACTTGGTGTTAGCTTGCTGTAGATGTAGCCGTCTCGAACACTCCTACCATCAACTGCTGCAGGAAAAACACGCTCTTCAACCATCGCGCAGACCTCCTCCATGGACAAGTGCGACTCGTCGTAGTTCAGCTTGCGCTGACTTGGCCTCGGGATCCTGCTGGACTTGCGAACAGGATTCTTTGCCTTCTCTAGACGTGGATCACCTCGAAGCCGGGCTTGCCTACGAGCGGCTCCTACTGGTTGAGAACTCCCACTCGTTGGTTGACCCGGTGTTTCCAAATTGCTGCTTACTGCGCTCGGTGTCGGCGCCATTGCCACGTCCTCCTCACCGGGTGTGGCCATGGACACATCTTGCTTTTCTTCTTCTACTGTCTCGAGACGTGATAAAAGCGTGCTGTAACCGCATCCAACTGCAAGAGATCCAGCTGCGAGCTTATCGTGATCTCGTCTCCATCTTCGGCAGGAAGGAACTGGTATTCGTAGAATACAACGGTGCGCGCCGTGATTGCTTCACCAGTCCCATGGTGCGGAATGTACACCAAGTACGCACCACCTGTAGCATACCCGATGAAGATGCCGTTGCGTGTCTTGGAGTCCAGATTCTTACGGTGCTCCTTCGGAACCAGTGCTTGCGCCTTACATCCAAAGACTCTCAAGTTGCTGATGTCAGGAGCTTTCCCAAACAAGGCCTCCATCGGCGTCTTCCCATCAAGCACCTTCGTTGGGCGGCTATTCCGCACATACTGTACCCAGCGTCCACGACTGCGTCAGCCCAGTACACAGCTGGCAAGTTGGCTCCAAGCATCATGGACCGAGCCATCTCGACAATTACGCGATTGCCACGCTCGACCTTCCCATTCTGCTGTGGACTGTACGGAGTCGAGAACTCCTGTACAATGTCGTTCTTCTCACAATAGGCAGCAAACACACCACCTGTGTACTCTGCAGCGTTGTCTGACTTGACGAACGCCACACGATACGTCGGAGCATACGCCTTCATCTTCGCGATGCAGTCCTTGATAGCATCCAGTTGAGCTTGAGAGCTCTTCACACGAAGTGGATACACCATATCTAGATGAAATGGCTCCACAACAACGTTCGCCATACCAGTAAAACCTTCACGAGACGTCACCTGCATTGGCCCCACGTAGTCGATTGCGAGCAGGATCTGGTTTTTCTTGAGGACGCGCTTGTCCTTTGCGGCAAATGGCTTCTGTGACAGCTTGCCACTCACGCACGTTGGGCACGCTTGCTTCACAGCACCTTTCCATGGTACCCTCAGCTCTCCCAGTAGCTGTTGAACACTTTTCACATTTAAGTGTCCAAAGCGGCGATGCCACGTCTCCACATGAGGCGCTTCGCTCGTCATCATCGCGACATCTTCGACGGGCGCTTTTTACACCTGGGCGTTAAAGCTGAAGATACAGATGATGATGATGCAACACTAGGTGCGTTGCCTGTGGCCGCAGCCATGGACGCCAGGACTTGCTGGCAGCATCCAGCACGTACATTTGGTTGTGCGCTCACGCTGCTTGTATGGTCACTCCATTCGACGCGCGAATAGCGCAACCAACTCCCTTAAACTCCACCGTCATCCCGCGACGCGATGCCGCCTCAACAGACACGAGGTTGCGGGCTAGTCCCTTCACAAATAGGACATCTTGGAGGACGCATACCTCTTTCCCGTTTTTGTACAGTGGTGCTTGCCCCATGGCGGTTGCCACCAAGCTGTCACCGGACGCAACTGTGGGCACACGAGGCTCTGCCAGCTCACGCGCCCCCACCAAGTTGTCAGCATGTCCTGTCATGTGGCTCGTGGCCCCGCTGTCCACGATCCACTCTCGCTTGCACTCGTCGGTCACATCGTGGACCGAAAACGCCACACTAGCGGCCTCGCCGCCCTTGCCCTTTGGTGGCACTCGCTCCTTCGAGCAGTCTCGCGCGAAGTGCCCCATTTCTTGGCAGCTGTAACACTTGACCTTGGTCATGTCACGTTTATTCTTCCCCTTCTTGCCAGCCACTTGTTCAGCAGAGAAGGCTCCATTCGATGCATTCGACTTACCACTGCCATTCGTCGAGCGACGATTCTTCTGCTGGTCTCGACGAATTACCTCAGCTTGGCACCGCGTCACCATCGCCTCGAATGTCGGGCACATCTCGAGAACGCCGACAAAATCGTTCCACGCAGGTCCCAGACTCTGCATGAAGCTCTGGCGCTTCTCTTCGTCCGCCAAGTACACACGCTGCTCTTGGAGGTCCCCAATCCCCTCTTGGTGGTCTTGATGTGCTCCGTCATGGAGTCACCATCAGCGAGGTACAGACTCATGTACTCTCGTTTTGCAGCACCGACGCTGGCACTACACTTCACGTTGTAGGTCAGCCGCAGGTGGCGCAGCATGGCCAGCGGGTGATCAAACAGATACACCTCCGCTGCCAGTTTCTCCGTCAGCGCCGACAGGATGATCGATGACGCCATCTTCAGCCGCATGACTTGTTCATGTAGTGGTGTTCTCGGAGCCACCGTCCCGGACGTTCCAGCGGCGACAGCCGCATCGTACACCTTCAGCGCTTCAGCCTCCGCTGCAAGCCCGTCAGCCGGTGGCGCATCCTTCTCGACGTCAGCTTAGAGTCCCTTGATCTCGAGGACCAGCTTCACCTGGGCGCCCCACGCTGGGAACCCAGTACCGTTGAACTGCTTCAGCTTCGTCGCGAACGCCGTGGCCGTAGTTGCGGACGTCATAACCTGTCGGAAGTTGACACTTGGAGGAAGGAGGGTTGCGGAGAGGCGGAAAGGCGCTTGTACTCGTCGTGGTGTTTTGGAAAGTGATTGAGCTGGTGGGTCTTTAAAATGCAAAACTAACTGACACTACATGCAGACGGAGTCCCCTTTGACCGAGCCGCCTGCTCAAGCCTTCTCATCGCTCACGTCGAAATACCCACGTCGCTCCCATTGATGTCGCTAGTGCTGGAGCCACTCTGTCGCCCGTGTTCATCGCACTGTGACCTGTGTCCACTTGACACAGTGGGCCAACGAGTAGTACGTACCAGATTCTCCCTGATGACACTAGATCTGTTCGTCGATGTCAACGACGTTGACGCTCTAACATATTAGTGCTGGCTATTATCACAATACAAGAACAGCGGGGGAGTCTGGATAGCCGCGAAAGACTTCGAGATTGGTCTGCAGGGCTCCCGATTATGGCATGGTCTTTTCAATTATTTCTTATGAAATCATAAAATTATTTATTTCTTCGATTACCTGGATGTTATTAATATTTTTTTACTTAAGGAATCATCCGACATAATTTATGAGCAAAACCTCTTTATCATTATGTACCTCTCACAACCAACCATGACTTATCACTACTGTACTTAAATTCTTACTTCTCTAAGGACATAGCTTGCCCACGTCCTCACTTTTTTATTTGAGCAACTCGAACAAAGCCCCTCGCTAAGCTACTATGGTCCATTCCACCTACTTCTAACCTTGTTGAGAGGTTCTTTAGCGACACCAGGACGACGTACGGGCAAGAGCGCCACAGCTTGCAACCTATTACATTAGAAATGGTGCTGTTCTTACGCCAAAATGGTGAGTATTGGTCAGCTCAGACTGTCGGACACTTGTCAAGCTCGAGCTCGCTATTAATAGCGGTGCCACGAGGCTGTCACCTGAACAACTTTTTGCAGCACAATCGCTGCATGTGTGATGACGATCATCCATTGATGCTACCACTTGGCGCAGGGATGCCAAATATTGCACCAGTGGTGCGGCACCAGACAGGCGCTGCTGGTACCTGCTACATGTAATTGTATGGACACACGGGAACGCACATTGTGGATGATACTCAGCAGTAGAATGATCATGAACAGGGGGAGATCGTTATGGATCGGTGACTTGGGGTAATACATGTATACTAGCCGAATGCCGCCGCTACGCGGCGGGTAAGAATGAATATCGCTCCTTGTGTTTTGCCTCCGTTCCGCCTGCCGATTTGGGCCGCCTCGCTGCGCTCGGCAGCTTTTAGGCCAATCGGGGCCACCTTCGCTGCGCTCGGCAGCCAGTAGGAATATTTAAATTATTTTATCCAATGATTTGTCCGGAAAAGCGTGACTGGCACGACAATTTAGTGTGACGGACAGACAGGTTGCGGGAGAATCTAACGAGGGCCCTCATCCGGAGGGCCCTCGCACAAAAGGTCCATGTGTGATTGTGATGTACCTACCGGTATAAACCGGTACTTTCGTGTAGACGAATGGCTGTAAGCTGTAGACGAAGATTATAGACGAACGAAAGGTCACCAAATAACAATTTGATTAGCCATGAGCGGCAACAACCTCCCCCTTCATGCTATTCAGCCGCCCCCAGAGACCACTTACAGCTCTCACGATGCCGCTGAAGTCGCGCTGCACCAGTGGACGCTAGATCACGGCTTCAACGTCTCTCGCCGACGTGTTCGGTACAAGGGTGGCCCCGAACGTGAAATTTGGGCTCGTAACTACGAGTGTGACCGTGCAGGGGCCCCTAAGAACACTCAACACCTGACCGAGCATGATCGGAAGCGTACGCTACGGGGATCGAAGCGCTCGGCTTGCCCGATGCGGATAGGGATTAGGGCTGTAGATAAAGATGACACTGCCGGCCAGTGGAAGATTGTTCATACTGCTCGAAGCACGCATCATAACCATCAACCTTCGCGGGATGTTCGCGTACATGCGCAGCATAGGCGTCGGGCCATCCAAGCAACATCACAACCACTGGCCTCACACACTCTGGATTTGGTTGAGCTTTAGACAGCAGCCGGGGCCACGCCTTCGACGATTCATGCAACAGTTCTAAGCGCAGACCCACGCTTTCTCATCGTTGCCAAGGACATTTCTAACGCCAAGGATGCAAGCCGTCGACACGACTTGGCATCTAGAACGGCAACTGAGGCCCTGTTTCAGGAACTCGTTAAGCACAAATTCTTCTACAAGTTTCGCCTTAACCTCGAGACAAACGAAGTCACTCATCTCTTTTGGGCCCACCCAGCGACTACTGCGCTGTTCAAGTTTCACTTCGACGTTCTGGTAGCTGACTGTACCTACAAGACAAACAAGTAGCTCTTGGAGAAACAGAGAGGCTGTGGAAACATGCGGAGAAGATAGTAAACAGCGGGGTTCAGCGTAGCAAGTGCTCAGGTGTTTTCCGTGTCGTACACGGCAGACCATGTCTGCACGAGTTAATTTCGATCGTCGAGTCCAACGGGCAACGGCTCTTAGCTCCTCATGGTTTCGACAAGCATTGGTGGATTTATAGGGATCAAGATAAGCACACTGTGCCCAGAATTCAAGAACCAGCTACAATCCGCACGATTCGAAAGGGAAAACGACAAGCCCAGCATCGAACGAATCAAGGCAAAAGAGGAACTGGACGCGAGCCAACTTTCAGTGAGCGCATGGATTTGAGTCATCCTGCTACTCCACCTACAATGGTAGGTCTGCCCCCGATTGATATGCAACAGTTCGGCATCCACGAAGGAGACGTAATTTTGAGTTTCGAAGACGATTTCCTACCACCGCGTTCATGGGGTTTTGCCGGCCGTATCCCCTTTACTGACCAGCAGCCAAACGAGAAGCAGTAGACCAGGCAGAAGCTATACGTCTAAATATATGTTTTCTTGCAACTTCAACTTTAAATTTTACTTCAACTTCCAATAATTAAAAAAAAGGAAATTTGCAATATGAACCTTCAAATGCGATGTAATGAGATTTACTCCACCTACTGGCCGCTACCGTGGACTCTGCTCTTGTGCGAACGCAAACTACTCGCCACGGGGTAGTCGACGTTGGGGCACAACTCGCATTTGAAGACACCCTCCTTGCCCTCGCGCTTTCGCTTCAACCGGTTCGAAGCTCCATCGGGATTCTGCTCACACAAATACCGATGTTTGCGCAGCCCAGGCCCTTTTAGCATCTTGACACCGCAGAAACACACACACCATGGCTCGGAAGAACATTTTGGACCACATCAGGTGTCTAGTGCACGTCGTCGTAGCTTAGATAGCAGTGTACACGGTAGTTAGTTTTGATGAAAGCAACACCGCTGTGAATGAGATCTCCTCTAAAGATTAGGCAAAATCCCACGGGAATTTCCACAATGCGCTCTTTGCTGTCGTCCCTGGCAGCGAAGCATCCGTCGAAGACTCGAAGCCTCGTATTGGGCTGCAAAGCTAGCACCATGCTTGCTGGAACTCCGCCGGGATGGGCTGCGCGGGCACGAACTATGTCGTCGCCTTGGTAGTCCTGGTGGGCCTCCTGCTCTGTTCCGCCTGGCTTCGAGCGCATGAGCGAGAATACGCCTGGCTTCCAACCCAGGTGCAGCATTCCAATGACTACAGCCAGCGCCTTACGCAGCTCCAAGAGAGCTGGCGACAACGCAGCACTATCCACGCGAGACTGTTGGCGGTAGGAGTCGTCGCCACCTCCGACACGATTGAAAACTCCAGTGTACGTACGGGCCTTAGCTTCGGCTAGTAGTGTAGGTATAACGCGATCCGGTAGGACGAGGCCCACGGCCAGATATCCATTCGGCAGCAAGGGCCCGGTGACCGAGTTCATGAGTTTGCTTAGAATCTGAAAGTAAAACGTTTTTGTTTTTGCAACGGGAACGGTCGTTGGGACGGGAACGATTTGCAACGGGAACGGTCTCTGCAACGGGAACGATTTATACTGGTATTTACAAGTACAGATACCGGTAAACTGTAGTTTTTCTTACTGCTCTTTTTTATGCGAGGGCCCTCCGGATGAGGGCCCTCGTTAGATTCTCCCACAGGTTGCTGCAATGCTGTTTCAGCACACAGCAAATCATTTGTCTTGACTTCTGTAAACGTTTGACCTTCTAAGTGTCGCAATAAGACATAATCGACGATTAGAGGTCACAGCAGAAAAGGGACCAGCCGCGCTTCGCTTGGCCGGGCGCCCCTTCGGCGCCCCCGCGGTTCGCTGCGCAATAGATTTAAGATTTCCAAATACAGTATACGCTTGATCGGTTACGGTTTGTCAATGATGTGTCCTAATTGGTGACACAGCGTACAAGTTATTGTACAAAATGTCTTACCATACAAAATATGTTCTGTACCATACGTCGATACATCACCTTTTACAGGATAGGTAAATCAATGGTGCCCAGGAAACTCTCTGAAGACAGACTTATAAAATTCAATCACATCTCTTTTTTCTCTCCTCTACTCAAACTCCTCCATTTTTTCGCCTCACCCTCAATACGGTTGACTAAAGACTACAAAACCTACTGCAATGGTCGGCGCGTAGCCTGAAGCAGTTCTTGTTGAAAGGTGATTTACTGCAGATATGGATGAGGAAGGACACTTGGCATGTAACGGGGTACGTAGCCTTAAGTATACCCCTAGTTACATGAAGTGTGACACGTCATACTTCGGGATATTTGGTACAAGGTACCAAGGTCGTTCATTGGCTGATGACATTGCTTTTCTAAAGGTGACTTATAGTTTGTATTAAGCTCAAGCTTTATCTACCTATAAATATACTCAGTTTACATTCTACCTTAAATTGGTCACTTCGCGCCCTTTTTATATAAGGGGACCTGTGAACTGCCGTTCACTGAGAGTTTGTATACTCTCGGAAGCCAACTTCCTTTTAGCGCAAGGTACTGTGTGACCCCGTCACATGGCAAGTTGAAAGGAAAAAGAGAACTGATGTATTTGAGCTAGCTGGTACTACGGTGGTTTCCTTGACGGCGTCTCTTCCTAGTGGATGGTCTCAAGACACACAGAGCCTGTAGCGGATAGATATGAAACGACCTATACTTGGTCTTAAGGTAAGGCTGCTCAGCAGCTGCTTCAACGTCCTGGAAACGAATTTCAACACGTCTCCCTCAAGCTGAAAGCTTGAAAATGCTAACGCATTGCCATGATTCCCATCATGACACACAGCTTCTGTAGCCGAGGTTTGTCGAGCGGTTTGGTGAATGCATCGGCAGGATTTGATTGACCGTGCACCTTCACCAACTTGATTGAGCCTCGCTGGACCTGCTCTCTCCCATAATACCAGCGTAACTCTATGTGGCGCGTCCTCCGACCGTATGTTGGGCTAGTCGCTATAACGTGAGCCGCGCTGCTATCTATCCCAATTATTGGCTTGCTTTTTGATAGAGGTCACGGGTTTTAGGCAACGTTAGGCTTGAACGGAGCGAAGGGAAGAGTCAGTAGACCGGAGCGAAGACACATGAGGGGAAGACGGAAGATTCCGAAGTGATTGATTTATCTTAGCTTCCCCGGTATCACTACCTAGGCCATCCAATCAATTGGTGCATCCAATCACCAACACTCGTCCAATCATCCTACTCGTCTAATCATCGATAGCGTAATTAACGTACCGTAGTCATCGTGGGATCGTGTTGGACCGGTTTGGTTACCGGTTTATGGGTGCTTACCGCCTGAAACCGGTACCCCTTAATACTTTTATACTGCGGAAGTACTTCAGAGAGAATATTGCATTCCGCCCTCGCTTCCATACTAGCCTTACAGGCTGCGACGTATTCTGCTTCCGCCGTCGATAATGCAATAATGGGCTGGCGTCGAGACTTCCAGGCTACTGCCCTTTCAGCTAACGTGAAAGCAAGTCCACTTGGGCTCTTCCTGGTCTCGGAATCGCTGCCCCAGTCACTGTCGCAGAACCTGCAGAGGGTAAGTGATAAACGATCTTACCCCGGTGCGCTTCCCCTTGTGAAGCGGATCCCATACTCAGTAGCTCCAACTAAGTAGCGGAAGACTCGCTCAAAGCACCAACGTAGTTTGCAGTAGGTTTCGAAATAAACCGGCTCAGTTGACCCAACGTGTACGCTAGGTCAGGTCGCGTGCATGTAGCTAGGTACAAAAGCTTTACCGGTGCACCTCTGTAGTCAAAGCTCGAATCTTGTTCGTCGCCATCAGTTGCGGGAGCGAGTCGGGCTTTAGTTTCCATTGGATTTCCACACTTATATGCCGCATCATACCCGTATTTAACCAGGTTTTCCTTTGTATATTTTCGTTGAGTTATGAAGATCTCGTCACCGATTTGCTCCACTTCAACACCGAGATACTGTGCGAGCTCTCCTTGGTCCTTTAGCCCATAGGCCTTATTCAACTCCTCGAACAGTGCAGACCTAAAGTGGAAGCTATTCGTCGCACAAAGTACGTCATCGACTTACACGAGTACTAGAGCGATAGTATCTCCTTCATACTTGAATACAAGCATGGTTCCGTGGCACACCGCTGAAATCCGTGAGCCATTAACCACGAGTTAAGCTCGCTGTTCCATTCTCGCCCTGATTGGCGGAGGCTAAACAGTGCCTTGCGTACCGCATACATGTTGCCGTCGATTTCACGCGGGAAACCTTCTATTGACTTGATATACTGAGGGATCTCCAGTGACGCGTTCAAATAAGCACGAGCAAAGGTCTCCACAAAGTCGATTCCAGAACGTTGCCAGTTCCCAAGAGCGACAAGTCTGGCCTTCACTCATAATATAACCATGATGATCAGTCTTGAAGGCGTAAGCTCACATCGTTTTAATAGCTCGTCCTCCCGCTAGCATTTCGCCCTGATTAACTTCTTCCAGAACCCCTTTCTATTTTAGCGCAGCCATTTCTTGTAGCTCAGCCATCAACCACACATTTGCGTGCTTGGACCTTAGCGCCTCCCTCCGATTCTTAGAAACTTTCATCTGATTCAAATGATTTGCTTTTCTATATTTTCCAAGTACACGAATCGCCAAGTTTAAGAAGCAAACGTAGTCCTTGTAGCGGGAGTTTGGGCGCCGCTTGGTGGTATCGCGCAGGCCTGTTCGTCTAGTATTGGTAGCCTCTCCCAGTTGAGTTTTCCACTTCCGATGGAGTATTATCCTGTTCGGCGCGCTTGCTTAGTCCTGGTGGGAGGACAATTATTTCGCGTTGTTTGAAGATTGAATTCTGCTCTAGATGTAGTTGATATTTTCTCTATTGTTGTCACCCATCACTGCTAATGGCTCGGGTTTATCGTTATACACGACCGACCCTTCACTTTCGTCTGCAATTGATCCAACTTCAGTCCCGCAAGCTAATCCAACTGAATCAGTGTCAATTTCATCGTCTCCAGAAGCAAGTGCGGCTTTGTTGTCATTTTGGGCTGCCTGCTGCTTGTCGTGTTGATTGGTAAATGCATAAATGATTCTGTTTTCGTCTGGGACTTCACTCCCGGTGTCTTGTTTCTCGCTAAGCGTCCCCACGACAGAGTCGGTGTCTGAACTATCTTCGTCTTCGCCTTCCTGGAGAAGAATCGACAGTGTCGTGGATTTAAACTCGCTTCCCTCGTACGATACCGACGCGTTGATTTCACTGCAACCAGCATTAGAATCACCACCCATGGATTAGTTCGACTCTTCCACAATGCTTTCATCTACCGAATAGCCTGTGTAACTTGCGTTCTCCCCGATATTATCTTTTCTGGTATAAAAATGAAGCTTCAGCCACATTTTCGTCTACAGGTTCCACATCGTGACGATCTCGATAGGCTACCTCTCCTTGGACGCAAAACTTCTGCGACAAACTTCACTGTCCTTTCACGCGGAATATAGACTTGACATCCTACGGTGTCCTCAGCATAGCCGACCGCGAACGACACATACGCGTAAGCGTCTTGCTTCTTGCTGTCCGTAAACAAGGGGACGTGGACGTAGGCAAGAGACCCGAATTTTTGTATATGGTATATGTCCGGTTTTACGCCAAACATCCGCTCATAAGGTACACCTTCTACCGGCTTGGCGTATACTCTGTTCTTGATGTAGGCTGCATTCTTGAGAGCATAAGGCCAAAATGAACGGGGGAAGTGTGCATCTGCGCCTTAACCATTTCCATTAGCGATTGATGCGCGCGTTCGCAAGGACTCCAATGAGAGCTCTTTGGTCCGACCTAATATGTTCGATTCCTCGTGACAAATACCAATTTTCGATGTCTCTGTTCACGAATTCGCCTCCCTTGTCGATCAGGATCTGCTTCACAGGAAACCGTGCGCTCTCTAGTGGTTCGGGCTCTGTTGAACGATCTTCTTTACGCCTCTACCGGTTTGTCGTTCCGCGCATACAACATTTTGCTGCATTGGCTCGTTCGCTGTAGACAAAGCCTTATCAGTAAGTAAATGAATCGCCAGAAATCGTCTCCATCCATCCATTATCACTAAGACGGCCTGTACCGAGTACCGTTTCCTTGTCCTAAAAAAACAGTAAATCTGCATACACTATCTCGTTTGGAGATCCCGAGGTTAAGGCTCTTCCGGCGCCTCTTCTGCTTCTGCTTTCCGACGTGGTATGCATCGCACACTTTGGCTTGGCGCTGGGATAACATCATTCCTTTCACCAAGCCACGTTCCACCATGATTTCAGATATTGTGCGCAAGTGTGAGCCAGTCGCACCTGCAGACTACCGACACCATCCGTCACGGTGGAATTTACAATTGCGCGATCTTGCTGCTCTCGTTCAGGGTATTCACTGCCTGACTTCGTGTTGGAGATCCAGATAGCTTGTGACGGGTGGGCAGAAATAACTTTCTTGTCGTCCTTATAGACGCTGTATACTCTGGTCACCCGATCGTAGTCCACTTCGAAACCTTGCTCCAACGCAAGGCCCATAGAGAACAGCCCGTGCGTGGCTCCAGGGACGTAAAGCACACCATCTATGAAAAGTTCCACCTCTTCTCCACCTACAATGGACACAATTTTCACAGTGACAATACCCGATGCCTGCACAACCATTGACTGGGCCACACCGGTTACATCTACTGATAGGTTCTCAGAGGTAATTTCTTCCAAGTGAACAAATGTGTCAGGTTCACCAATGATATGAACGTTAGATCCAGTATCGAAGCACCACCACGAGGAGCCAAATGATGCCGACATACCCTTAATCTCGCTTGGCACTTCGTCGGCTGCCCGCGTGCTTGGTTTGACTAGTTTCGCTTCCTCGAGCGCAGTAGCGATTATTCCAGGTTCTTGAGGAACGATTTGAGGCTGCCCCACGACATTTCGTTGGATATAGTTGGATATTTTTTGACGTCGACCATCCTGTCGAGCGTTACCTCCAGTATTATTGGCCTGCTCGTCTCCACGCTCGGGACAATTTATCGTGAAGTGCCTTAGATCACCACAAATACAAGACCCTTTGGTGTTTGGCCGACTACCAGAGCCTTCGTTCTGCTGCATCCCCCCACTATTTCCGCGACGATCCACAATCCTGCGCCCGGATTGTTGGCTACTACTTTGGTCTCCTCCGTGTTTGTACTTTCCACTGGCTGACCTGCGTCCTGATGCACTATTTCCGCTGCTTCCTTTACGTCTTGCCTGCCGCTTAGCTGCTTCTTCAATAAGCACACGAAGCTCCTCGGAAGTTAGTGTACCGCCCATTCCGCCATATTTGACAGCACCACGAAGCTGCTCAAATTCATTTTTGTCTGGTAAACTATCCAACAGCATCGACTTCATATTTATGATATTCACCTTTTAACCGTATCTTTTCAAGTAGGTTCTCAACCGAAACATCTGCGTCACGTGCGCTTGTACATCTTCGGTTACCAAACACTTCATCGACTTCAGTTCTTCAGAAAGACAGAGGATAGTGCTCTCACAAATCGTTGCATTGTGTCTCTTCTTGTAGATTTCACATAGGGCTGCCCACATTTTTGTGCCAGCCTCGTACTGGTCAGCTTGTTGCAGCCTGTCGGGCGGTAGTGTGGTACCGATCATGCGCATAATCTTGAATTGCTGGTTGTCGAAACGAGCCTCGGATTTTTCACTGATCAGTCCATCTCGCTTGAGCTTTCCTTCAGCGATATCTAGTAGGTCGTGCTCCCGAAAGATCGTCCGCACCGTCCACTTATACCGCCTCCAATCCTTGCCATTCCAGCCATATGGAAGCCCTTCAGTCTTCGATTCGTTATTCATCTTGTTACCCTTCCCGCGCGAGCTCGCTTGGGTTCATAACACTGTTGAAAGGTGGTTTACTGCAGATATGGATGAGGAAGGACACTTGGCAAGTTGAAAGGAAAAAGAGAGCTGATGTGTTTGAGCTAGCTGGTACTACGGTGGTTTTCTTGACGGCGTCTCTTCCTAGTGAATGGTTTCAAGACACCCAGTGCCTGTAGCTGGTAGATATGAAACGACCTATACTTGGTATTAAGGTAAGGCTGCTCCGCAGCTGCTTCAACGTACTGGAAACATATTCCAACAGTTATACCAAGAAAGAACTTACAATCTAATCCAGACACCGAGCCTGGCCGTCTCGTGGACTTAGCGTAAGACGCAAGGGGATGGGGCAGGTCGCGAAGCGGTATCCCCCCCCCCCCCGAAACGCAAGCAAGAGTGTCCTACTGGCTGCTACATATTCATAAACGGTAGTCTACAGCGCCGTCTCTAAGCCCGCAGACGAGAGCCTATGCGAAAGTGTTCTACTGATTGCTACATATTCATGAACTGTAGTCTTGGGTATTTAGTTTGTGCTTACTTACACAAGAAAGCGCGATGTATCACAAAGGTCGTAGTAGTGAATGCGTACTTTAGCTTACCACCGCTCTCGCCCGCATTTTGTCAGTGTCGTCCTGCTTCAACGCGTTTATTATGTGATTTCATTTGTGTCGCCCTCCTTTTTTTTTTTGGCTTTGCTGTTCTTTCATTTCACGAGAAGACAGGACAGCACACAATAGAGCGTCGAAGGAAGCGCTCCCGTTTTGCACTCTCTGCTAACGAAGCAAAGCACGAGGACATGAAGACTACGAAGCTAGCGATAGTAGTGGCATATGGTGTGGTGGACAGAATGACCCCTCACCAATGGCGCAGCATCTGCAAGGAGAAAGACATGCCAATATCGCTGGTATTGCCCTTGCTCAAGTGCACGAGAGCCGTAGTGACATAGCGGCCGGAGCTGGCGACGTCTTGTGTGGCGCACAGAAACGCTCTCTGCCAATGGACCAATACCAGCGAGGAGAAAGACACGACGATATTGCTGATATTGCTCTTGCTTAATTAAACGAAAGTCGTAGTGGCATAGCGGGGTCACAAGACGCTAGCGTCAATGACGGCAATGGAGTTAATGAGCGGGGGGGGCAAGGCGATCAGCGGAAGCGGTCGCGTCGTAGTATCCCAAATCGGGTGTGGGAACAGGTTAAAATATTCGACTCATTTGACGAGGCCAACCTATTTCGCAAGCAGATGGAGTTTCATTTTGTCATATCTGGCCATTCTCAAACCATACATGGTAAATCTAAGACGTACAAGTGCAGTAGTCACAAAATTTTCCCCGTTAGGGTTCGCATCAGACCCAATTCGCTTGGATTCTTGCGTGAACACGCCGGAAACCATTTGGAGGGGCGAGAAAGTCCCAGCAAGTCGAAGGATTCCTAAATGGTTTCACGAGGACTTAGACCTGATGGTTGCTAGTGGCCAAACCCCTCCTCGAGGCACTGGACTATCAGACACGAAAATACGAGAGCGATAGCGAAAATAAGGTACAGCTACCGAATATAGGCCACGTTTACAATCGCAAGGCAACGTAGAAAGCCAATCAGATCGAAGACAAATGGAAACAGCTCTCTCACCAAGATGAAGTGCTTGAGTGGGCGGCTTTAAGAATGTGCAAAACGAAAGCTAATCTCAAATTATGTTGGTGGGCGCGAGCTTGTAGCTCTAGCTTGGACGTGGGCAAACAAGGGAGCAAAAAACGTACGTCTTCTTTTGGCATGGTGGTTAGCTGCAAACGACATCTACAGAATTTTCAGACGGCCGCTGCGGATGGGGATCCAGTTCCGCTCTCTTCTGACGGAACCTACCGATTATCAGACGCAGGGTGGACGCTGAATAATGTTGGCGTAGCTGGAGGCATATATGATGCGAAGGAACGACAATATCGGCATCGGTTTTCTCGTGTTTGTTTGGGTTTCTTCTGACGGAGTGTGATCTGGCTTACGAAGCGTTATTCAGCTCTGTTAAGTTTGTGCTGACTCTTTCCTGCAAAAGGCGTAGCTGAAGATGGAAATCGCCACATGCTAACCGCACGCTGGCAGCAAATGGCTTTCATCTGAAAAGAAAAACATTCTTGCAGACGAAGAGTTTCTGGTGGTTGTGAAGGAAGATATCATCCAGATGCAAAAAGCACAACTTACAAGAGCTTGGCGTGGTTAAAAAATCTGGTACAACGCTGGCGTGATAAAGGAGAAGCAGCGTATGCGGATTGATTCACAGCGGTATACCTGAAACAACCGCTCGATTTGTAGTTTGTAGGAGCATCACAGCTGCCTAAGTCATTGGCACAACAGCAAGTTGTGGGGTCGTTTCAAACGAGCATATAGGCGCATATGGGACTATTTTTTCGCGCCGCTATGGTCTACGGTTTTTTTAATGAACCAAATCCTTCTCTTCACCTGTGCGCACCATGCACCTATCCAAATCCGGACTTCAGCCGAATCGCCGCTTTTCCATCGTCCGCTTACAAAGGCAGATACAATTGTTGCAGATTCGACAATGTACCAAATTGTATCAACGCAACGTCTTCAGAAGTTTGACATCAACTGGAAGGCCAACTTTGATCATCGTGCTCCAGCCTCTCTGACTCAAAGGTACAGGATTAAAGATATTTGTTTTTTTTGTATTTACTACTTTTGTATCCTTCTAATTGCAGTACTGTTGCAGATATGAGCAGGCACAAGATCACTCCGTCTACCGCGTTTGTTTAAGCGCTAAGGTCAAGTATGACAAGCTGCACGCGTTACCAGATGTGAAAGTTCAGCATTTGCAACGAAAGTACAACTGCAAGTGCAAGGGTAAGCTCATGTTGAGCTGGGTCTGCTCGAACGTGCTGACAGCAGCGTCAATAAATGACCATATCAATCTAAAAGAGGTCCGGGCCGGTATCCTCTACCGTAGTCTACCGGCCGACCTCGAAAAGAGCTCAGCGGCTTGATCAGGGATACATTTGAAGTATCGGAAAGCCAAACCACAGCTTCTGGAGGTTCTATGAAGCGTTTTAAACGTTTTATCACGAAGTACCCCAGTGATGCTAACGGGTATAAGGCTTTGCATAGGCTTACGACTCGCTTCCTGAATTCCTGGGGCAGCTCCAGATGGCGTGACTTCAGATCGTCAAGCAGCTTCGAACGGAGTATTCACATCATAGCGTCCTGAGACAGGAAGGCGTGGAGCTGTTTCGTGTGATACGCGCTTTCGACCTTATCTTCTGTCCAAGCTGACACCAGATCGACATGAGCTTCGATGTCCAGGTCTGGGGCCTTCATCTTCTTCCGAGAGAATTTAATCGGAACGACCTTGAGTAATAGGGGGGGGGGGGGCAAGGAAGTTCCTTAAACCCGCGTCAGGACAAAAGTCGTTCCTGTCCATGACGACAAACTTCAGAGGTTCACGAAGTGTACCCGCGTTGGCGTAGAATGACTACAAGCGCTACCAAGAGACGGGGTCATACACCACCTTGCGCTTGAGGAAGCCGGCTTCCGAGAATATACAAACTCTCAGGGAAGAGCGGTTCACAGGTCCCTTTATCGAAGGGAGCGAAGTAACCAGCTTGAGGTAGTTTGCAAGCGGAATGCATTTATAGGTAGCCTAAGCTTGAGTTCTATAAACAAACTATAAGGCACATATAGTGAAGATATGCTGTTAACCAATGGTTGGCCTCAAGAGCCCCTGGTACCATGTACCAGGTGTTCCGAAGCGTGACTAGTCACACAAGTCACACTTCATGTAACATGGGGTACATTTGGTCCGTACCCTGTTACACAAAGAGTATCGTGCCGCACAATTTGTTCAGAGGTTTTTTGGAAGGGTACACGTAGTACATATCACATACAGGTTTACTTAAGTAAGGGCTATAAACCCACCGTAGTACAGCGGAGGTGGTCGACACTCACTACACGAACCATCCATGCCCTACCGTCCGCTTAGTAGGCTGTACTAGATAAAATCAATGTTTGTCTGTGTGACGGCGTCACACAGCACCTTGCACTAGGAGCCAGTCAGGGCATGACTACTTAGCTCCACTATACGTAGACTCTAGTTTGTATGGAACCCAAGCTAAGCTTACTTATAAATACATCAGTCTTACATCTGCTCTATCAAGTAGCAAAGCGTTCCCACTGAGGCCGGGAACACGTGGCCTAACGTTCATTCGGGCAGTAAATACCCTTTAGCACTTCCTCAGCACTTAGTACCGTGTACCAGGTGTCCACAAGAGTGACGGGGCACTCTTTATGTAATCTGGGGTACGCTAGATTGTACCCCGCTACAGTCTGTTTCACCTTTTGATTGTCTGAAATATTAAACTCAAATCAGTATACTGTAGCTACTTTTTCATTGGTCTGTGAATGTCCAAAAATAAATAACCGATTTAATTCTCTGAGTTTTATATCCAGAGTTTTAGAAGGCGAGTCATTCTAGCACAAAACTTATCTAATTCCTTAGCCCAAACTAAGCTTTCAGCTCAAAACTTAAGTAATTTGACTTGAGCAAGATCACATTGGATTGTCGTACCCAATATAGTGGGGTTTCTCTCTGAATCTGCATAATGTGTTTTTGCTTGTATCAGAAACAGCAAAGTTACTTAAATCTAGTTGTTTGGGGTTGACAATCTTATATCCTGATACCAACCAAGTGAATGTCGCCTGTGGCGACCAAGCGTAGCATCACTGTAAATTACGACAAACTGAAGTAGTTTATACAGCGTGAATGTTGTCCGAACAGACTTCAGCGTACAGGTGCATCAGTAATACGGCATACCACACCGCCAGTATCCTTCTTGTGATTGCAGTGACGTCCCTCCGCGTACTTACTGTTAGATCAAATCATATAACGGTATACAGGCGTTTATACAGTAATATGCCTCAATAAGGAGCGCATGGGAGCTACATTCCTGGACACAATTATACGGCCACCTCGTCGAGTGCCCATAACTCAGTCAGTTGTTTTACTATTGTGTACACCCCCATGCAGCTACTTTGAGCTTTCGATCCCTAGTGTCCATTTAATCGCCCACAGGAATTCAGCCCTTACAAATTTTTAGTCAGCCAAAATCACACATGTTTTATTTTATATAGGTTTTGTGTTGGGCCGATGGTGGCCGTAAATTGTGTCCAGCTTCACATATCTCTTTTTTGAATGTAAGCCTCCCTATAAAGTGCAAAAACGCGAGTGTTAGCTCATCTTTGCTGCATGTTTTGCAACTTGTGTGAAAACCCCACCGTCAAATAATAAAAAAATGACTAAGTTATGTATACCTTTCGGATCTGTTAGGGTCCCACCTTTAAGATTCTTTACAAATTTGGACATATTTTGGACAGTGTATCACCAATTATCTTCTCCCGAATTAATCCGTTGGGGGCTGTCCACGTTTGGCGAATGACGTACAGGCTGTTTTACATGTACAGTATGTTAAGATATAGGGTGAGCTGTACGACTTAGTAAGCACAGCACGTACAGTCCCAGAAGGAGAAAGGTGGTCGAAGACTAAGGACGGAAAGTTTAGCTGTAAGGACTCAAGAGATCGGGCCACAGCTTTTGCCTTTTGCTTTTGAGAGAGAAGCATTCTCAAGAAGAAACCGTAGTTGCGGTCGAGGTAGTAAGGGAAGTAACAAGATTTTATTCGCTTTCTGCTACTGCCCAGAATACCAGCGCAATTACGTAACAGGGTTATGAGCCCAACGATGCGGAACAGAGGAAACGGAGACTCAGAAGCCCAGAAGGCGGAGGTAGAGTGGAATAAAGATGGCCGTCCAGTGAATTGGAATGGACGCAATTGGCCTCTTTACAAGCGCACCATGATGAGATACCTGACTTGCTACAACGTAGAGGACAATGGCTGGCGTTTGGACGACATCTGTGACGGTAGTGTTGAGTACCGAAACACCAATGGTAACGAGGAGGAGCAACGATTTATGCGGCAAGACCAGTTACTCGCCAAGTTGATTGCAAGTTCACTATCGTGCTACCTCGCCCAGCAAGTAATGCGGTTTGACTACGGGTCGGACATGTGGAACTACTTGGCTACGCGCTTTGAAGGGCGTGAAAACGAAATGACTACACTGTACACACAACGTGCCGTTCGTCAAAAGCTCGAAAGTGCATCATGTCGGCCAGGTGCAGACGTTGAGAACCACTTACTGTACATGATGGGGCTACGCGAACAGTTGGTTGTACTGGATGCAGACGTTAGTGACTCTTGGATGGTCGACTTCATGGTTCGATCTGTGTCGCAGCTGCCATTTTACAGAGAGTTGAGAACTCTCATGCTAACTGGAGGCCTCCACACGATGAAGACACCAGATCAAGTGAAGTCAATGATCCTCGTTCTGGACAAGGAGGAGCTAGTGGATAAACAATCCCAAGTTCGAATTAATTCCGATGTACGAGATGAAGCTGGATGCGGTCGGCAAGGTGGCCGCAGTAACGGTGGCAAGCCGATGCCAAAGTACCAGAATCGTAACAAGGACAAGTCTACCATAAACAGCGGTGGCAATCAGAAGTACTCGGGGTACTTCAAGAGAAGAACCGACGAGCAGCAGCGGCAGTATGAAGAAGTTCGAGAGAACAAGAGCTGCTTTGGCTGTCACCAGCCGGGGCACACTCGAAGAAACTGCCCAGAAGAGACGAAGCCGGGGCCGAAGAGCCAAAATGGCAGTAGTGTTGGTAACGTCCGCAATCATGCCAACTTCACTCATTCGTCGGGGGTGGCTAGCCGCGAACCACAAGGACCTGCGCAAAAGCAGACGGGACGCGCCTACTCACGAGAAGCTTCACAGTCGAAGAAAGGCACTGCCAAGTACCAACAGAAGCTTGAATACCAGCCGGAGACTTGGGTGTTCGACAATGGAGCAACACAACATTTGGCCGGAGATAAGAGATACTTTGTCAACTACCGTGATCTAACTCTAGAAGAACAAGATAGAGCTACAGTTCATGGCTACAACGGCAAGAGTACTCCAATCGGCATTGGATCAATTGACTTATAGGTCAATGTTAACGACAATCCAGTAGTTCTTCGAGTCGAGAACGTATACTATTCGCCACAACGGACTAATTTGCCTTCCCAGTCGGCGGCAACGGAGCAAGGATTCCAAACCTCATATGACGACTCGACGAGAGAATACACGTTGCATATGAACGGTGAAGTAGCACTTAAGGTGCAGGTACAACCGTCCAAGCTGTGGACGTTCACAGCAGACAACTCATTCTTACCAGGGAAAAAATCGGAAGAAAACCAGTCAGCGCCAAAGACAATGATCAACTACGCAATTAGTGATGGCGTCGCAGACTTGCAGAGCTGGCACGAGCGACTAGGCCACATCTGCCCTCGATTTGTGAAGCAAATGGCCGATCAAAACTTGGTCGAAGGGATGATGTTAAGAAAGAGGGACTTTGACATGTGTGAAGCCTGTCAACTTGGAAAACAACGCGCAAAAACACCATTGAAACAACTAGATCGTGGAGTGAAACGACGAAACCAGTTAGTGTTTGCCGATCTGCTATTTCCGCCAAGTCACTACAACTGTACGCGTTTCAAGGCAGTATTGGTGATAATGGACGCTCACACGAGGTTTACAACGATTTATTCGGTGCAGACCAAGCAGAAGGAAGAAATTAATGCACTGATGAAGCGATATGTCGTTTGGGCTGAAAGGCAATCACCAGAATGGAAGGTGAATGAGATCATTACAGACGGCGGTGGTGAGTTCGAGAATGGACAGATCACAACATGGTACCAGGAACACGGCATAATACATACCGTCATACCACCGAAAACATCTCGGCTGAACATGGTGGAGCGTACCCATCAGACGATAATTGGTATGATGAAGACAATGATGAAGGAATCGGGCTTCCCGACGTCATTTTGGATCGAAGCACTGTATTATGCAGTGTATCTTAAGAATCGATCACTCTCAAGTTCAATTAACTGCACGCCGTACGAAGGAATGTGGGGAAGACGCCCAGATATTCACCACATTAGGAAATTCGGAGCTCTAGTCTACGCACACACGAAGGTTGGGCCGTCACGTCACAAATTTGCCGACAACTGCAAGATTGGATTTGTGCTCGGCTATCGTGATGGAGTTCTTGGATGCAAAGTCTATTTTCCTGCAGAAGGTTCAGTATTAATTGCGGGAGAAATCACTGCCAACGAACGAGTTCTATACAAAGATCGACATCACACTGATTTTGATCGCCGCGTAAGAGACTGGGTGCTAGCTGAGCGACCAGATCTAACAAGCACAGGCCGTCATGATTACGACTTACCAGTCGTAGGGGGGAGTGACGGAGATAGCAGCAATGCTACCGTCAATACCGAGCAACATAGCTCAAGGTCTGATGGACCAAGCGTCAGAGAGCCGCCATGGCTACGGAAACCGCTGCCAAGCTTTGGAAACACCATGGCGGTGCATCCTGAGGTGGATCGTCGAAAACGAGTTAGTGACAGTATGAAACACATCAGACTTGCTGTTGACGATGATAGTGAACCAAATACTAGCACGTGTCAGGAGACAGTGGACTCGAGTTTGGAAGAAGAATCAGAGGATCTTGACCAAGAAGCTGAAGAACAATTTGAATACGCAGAATTAATAGCAAGATCGCTGCTCGACGACGTGGATGAGAATACGCTTAGTGATGGAAGTAAAGATGGTGCTGAACAGGAGAAGAAACAGCACTTAAAGAGGGGTATGAAAGAGTTTGCGGAGCCTGAAGAAGAAGTGTTAACTGCTGACGAGATTCAAGTGTATGCTGCGCTAACCGCGATTGCACTTATTACAGAGACGCCTACGCAGCCTCAGCAACGCACATGGCACATTTCGGAGTTAAAAGTCCCAAGAACAGTATCCCAGGTGATGAACTCACCCCAGAGAGCCGAATGGTGGAAAGAAATGGAGCAAGAAGTGTCAGCAATGGTTGAAAAGGACGTACTTGAGCTGGTTCCGGAAACGGACATCCCAATAGGGATGAAAACACTTGAGACGATGTGGCGATTTCAGCCCAAGACTGATGATTTTGGAAATATTTTGCGCTATCGCTCTCGCCTCTGTGCTCGTGGAGACAAAGAGGTACCAGGTATTGACTTCAGTGTATTGGATACATTCTCACCTGTGGCGCGAATGGCTGTATTCAGATTGTTTGTTGCACTTTGCCAAATTTACCAATTGGTTGCCCACCAAGGTGACATCAACACAGCCTACCTGAATGCACCGAAGAAACAACTCGCATTCATTCGACGAATAATAGGATTCCCACTCAAACCAGGATGGGTTTACAAGGTGAAGAATGCGTTGTATGGTTTGCATGAAAGTGGACGTGAATGGTACGACGAGCTGCACAGTTGGCTAAGTGAAAAAGGAATGGAGAGAAGTACGACCGAACCCTGCATGTATTTCCGATTTGAAGGGCAATCTATTGCTCTCCTTCTTATCTACGTGGATGATTTTATCTATGCTACGAACAACCCGAGCTGGAAGACAACGTTTTTCGCAGACATTGATGCAAAGTATGGCATCAAAGACTTGGGCCGGCTAGGAAATTATCTTGGAGTACAAGTTGAATGGCAAGATGATGGTTTTTTACTTCACCAGACAAAGTACGCGAAAGATATCTTGAAGCGATTCGGGTTTGCAGACGCTGTTGGTTGCCGATCACCAATGGACACTACGGTCAAGCTGGAAGCTGCGAAAGAAGGTGATAAAGAACCCGGATTGCCGTATCGTGAAGTAATTGGAGCATTGATGTACTTGGCGACAAGCACTCGCCCGGATCTTGCTTTTCCTGTTGGCTATTTGAGCCGTCATGTACAGCATCCGAACGCAGCACATGCAGGAGCATTAAAGAGAATTTTACGGTACTTAGTTGCAACTTCGGACCATGGCGTGTTCTTTAAGAACCAAGCCAATGAAGCTGCAGAGAAGTTGGAAATCGACGGATACGTTGATGCTGATTCTGGCAAATACCCGGACACGAGAAAAAGCGTAACTGGATATGTGATGATGATGGCGGGAGGACCGGTTACGTGGGCTGCGCGACGGCAAACAATTGTGGCGCTAAGCACTGCAGAAGCAGAATATGCTGCGGCTTGTGAGGCGTGTCAAGAAGGAGCTGCTATTAAGAACATCTTGTCGGAGATTGTCGGTAAGAGCACTCTGACATTTAAACTTGGAATTGACAACCAAGCAGCGATTTCACTAGCTACTCACCCCACGTACAGCAGAAAGACACGTCATATTGAGCTACGTCTACACTACGTGAGAGATATGGTTCGACAGAAAGGTGTTATACTATGGAACGTGAAAGGAGACGAAAATCCTTCGGACCTTCTGACGAAACCAATGGGGTTGACGCGGCTTGATAGGACAAAGACCACCATCGGTATGAAACCGAAGATCAGCAAGACTCGCCGTGAAACCGAAAGAGAGAAGTATCGTGAGGAAGTACTGTGTGGGAGCAGAATGAAGAGAGATGAAGATTAGTTCCGAGAGAGCTATCTCGGAGTTAGGATATTGGACGACTTAGTAAGCACAGCACGTACAGGAGAAAGGTGGTCGAAGACTAAGGACGGAAAGTTTAGCTGTAAGGACTCAAGAGATCTGGCCACAGTTTTTGCCTTTTGCTTTTGAGAGAGAAGCATACTCAAGAAGAAACCGTAGTTGCGGTCGAGGTAGAAAGGGAAGTAACAAGATTTTATTCGCTTTCTGCTACTGCCCAGAATACCAGCGCAATTACGTAACACAGTATTATCATGTGATATAATACCGTTAGTAGAATGGTTTCGCGACGACATTACGAAAGTCGTGTTGTTGACGTCCTGCTTCTCCGTAGATGACGCTGTTTTCTCCACGGCGTCCGGTAGATGCACAAACAGCCTCATACAACCAGCTCAAGGGGCGGGTTTCATAAGCAGAAAATTGCGATCGCATGTACAGTTTTTTAAACACCAAAGACAGACTGCCAAGATTACGGAGAGCTCAGGCTCTGGACAAAAAGAATGTAGACTTTCGAACCCGCTCATTTTAGATTAAATGTGATCGGTATGTTAGCTTTTTGAGACCTACTCCGGGCTGTTAACAAGGCCAGAATCCTTTTTATTTTTAACTAGCGAGCTCGCTGCGCCGTAAAGCGGCTCACAAAAATTGGTGACTGGAGTCTAGGTGGTTTCATATAGCGCAGAAGTAACCGATTGTGGCGAACAGGTGTTCCAAGAGGAAGAATCAGTGATGAAAGGCAAACCATGGTCTGCTGTGAACCAGACTCTGGCCCAGAGAGGGAGTGGACCTGCTATAGAAAATGAACAGGTCCTAGCTTGTCGTGTTTATTAAAAAAGATCACCGTTATGAAAAATTACCTTTAATCTTTATAGTCTGTGCACCTCCAATTCGGCACCGGTATCAGTCGATACCCTGCCAGATTTTATGATTACGCGAATCGGATGCGCAATTACCTTTGCCCATCACCACCCTAGCAATTAACCTCAACGGTTTTCCCCTCCTCGCGGAGGGATAACACGCCGCATCGATCTGATTTTAAATTTTGGATCGGACGTCTTCTTACAAACACACACTTCGATTTTTACCGCCAAAGACAATGGGACATCGCCCTTCCTCCTACATGTCCCTAACTCTAGCACAAAAGCAGTCTTTGTGCGAGAAGCACAAGTTAGATCCTGCATGCTCTCACTCCAAACTGTTCTACAAGGGTGCTCCTTACACGCCGGTCGACGTTTACTCCGCCATGAAGTGGTTGTCTGAAGGCTGGAACAACATATCTGCAAAGACTATTAGAAACTGTTGGTGCCACAGGTCTTAAAACTAAACGTAAATTTTGTAGTGAATTAACAAAAATAATATCAGTGCACTGGATTTGCGTTTGTTTTTTGCTTTACGTTGTGCACTTATGCCCTGACACTGTTGATATGGTCCGCCCTGCCGAATTGGAGGTGCACAACTGTAATTCAAAGTGCTATGGGAAAACTTATCGCCCGTTTGTAAGCATTTACATGTACTTCAAGTATTGTATTTAGTTCATTTACTGTAAACCCTATCGGTTTTAAAAGAGCTTGGACAGCCTAACCGGACAACACAATCACTTGCGCAAATTGAATGCTTTAATTCAATAATAGGCGCAACAGCCGTAGCAACAACATCCGAATAGTCAGTCGTAACCTGCAATTTTTTGGCTAACAAATATTCGCTAACATGTATAAAAAAAAGTATAAAACAGAATGATAAGCCATGAGACAACAATTGTGGCAAAGTTTGCTAATATATATTACATAACGTACTTAAATAGGTGTGAGCGAGGGGGTAGACACTATAAATTTCAACTTTCGCGAATAACAACAATCAATATTTGACGCGTCTACTTCATCATAGTTGAGAGCTACCGCCCGTGCGATTCATCGCAGTTGTCACCAAGCTTGTACTGTACACGTTATTTAAGGCTTGGTAATGAGTACTTCGAAGTAGTTTATTTCATTAGCGCTTTTGATATTACCAAGGATTTGGGATTTGGGATCACTGGTATTGTTGACCGCTGTATTACAAGTACCACTATATAAAGACGCTTTGCTTGGCAGCGGGCAGAGGCCATACTCAGCTCTGTAGCGTGCGCGTCTTCACTTAGTTATACGAAATATCTGCGGGCCAAATATCCTCGAATTCATCTATTTGTCTGTCTCAATAAAATAACAGTTTTATATTACCTCGTGTATGCTTAATGCTGTTTTTCGCTAAAGCAGAAGCTTTAGCCTCGGCAAGCAGCTACCGCAGTTCACACATCGGTATTAAATGTCCGCCCGTATGATCTTTGCAATCTCCAAATCTCCCCGGCTTCTATTAGTAGTGTAAGTACGACAGCAACGGGTTCACGTCATTGAAAAATTCCGTAGTTTTGTGAGCGTCATACTGATTTTTTGAAAAGATTTGGGATTACTAAATCCTAATTTGGCCTCTTGTGCCCACATAGTACTGGCGTACTCACTGCACAGTATTATGTCTTTCCGGCAGCGGACAGAGTTTCAACCTTGATAGATTCGGCAGCTATTGTAATAAGTCCCACAAATATCACGATGGGGCCGGCAATCTTTAAGTTAGTCTGAGGAATCGATCCAGATCGTCTACAGCTCGTACACCATCTGGATTACTTAATCTGCTGTGCTTATCAAGGATTGTACGCTTGTAGTTGGAGTAGGACTGAGCAGGAAAGCCGGCGCTTCGATGTGTGCTAAATTGCAACCGTCACAAGTGGCCTGCTGGCAACTTGTTTTCGAATCAAGCTCTATATGTACATGTACCGAGAATCGAAAAGCTTCTGGCTGAGCCTAATCTTCCTAACTGTCGTATGGAGAACCGCCGTTTGAGTATCTCAGCATCTGGATGAGCTGAGTGGAATGCGTTCCTTTATTGCCAGCTGCTTAGAAAGTGTAGGTCTATGTTCATCAGGAGCTGGGAAAGTTCTACTGCTAAAAGAAAGGTGTATGCTGCATGTACTGAAATGGTTTATTCTGGAAACAAATCTTTGTCACTATTTAACAGTTTTAGCAGAAATTAAAAAAAGCTTGCTAGCATAAGCCTGTATTTGCTTTATCAGCTAAAACTACACCTAGATCAAACGACGAGCATTGGAAGCGATTCGATGCGATTCACCTGACTAACGTTTAGTAGGAATAACGGGTGTTGAATGCTTTGTTACTCCCCCATTTGCCAATTTTTACCAAATCTTACAGACTCGCGAGTTGTATGAAGAAAGGTGCTAAGGTGGCTTACTATTTGCTTGTAATCCTGTATAGATAAATAGCTACTTCGAAGTTAACGAGGCTTTAATAGTAAGTATGAATACACGAAGTTTTCGGAACCGTTATTTCACAAGAATTCAGTGCTCAAGGGCGGAAGGGGGCTTCCTAACATATGGCCAGTCCAAATATCTTCAAGGGGTTTTAATCTACAAATGTGTGCTTCCCGTGTTCAACACCAGTCCACCCCCATCCCGTCGTGGTTCGCAGCCGATATGCTAAAGTACCCTACGGAACCACCTATGCATGCCAGCTCGATGTCGTGAAGGTACTGAAGCCCGCTTAAAAATGTAGATGACTCAAGGACGATCCCTTCGCCACTTGCCTGAGGTCGAATCCCCCGCTCCCGCAACGCAGCCAAGGAGAATTCATTTTGCTCTGCTGCGCCCATATAGCCACCTTGTTTTGTCGTATTGCGCCCAACGACAGTATTCCACACACGTTTCGCCTCCTTTAGGCGTATCGATCGTCGGATTCACAGCTATAGAATCCAGAACTTCGAGAACAGCAGCGACGGAGCCTCCCAGCTCACTAGTTGTATCCAGTTCATCTTCGTCCAGCAGCGGCATTGAGTTTGCCACTCCTGCTACTGCGACGAGTACCGTCCGATCTACTTATCGCAATTGGGTGGGCTCATGGAGTATGTCGCCTGATACCGCGTGTTACCGAGAGGCTCATATCATGGACGTGTGTCCCAGTAATTACGACCGGAATGAGATTTCAAATACGTGCTGGACAGAATGCCCATTAGACTACCCCGTTGAGTGCGGCATGGAATGTATTCGACAAAGTGATGACTGCGGGATAGAAGTGGCCAGCAAGGTCACTGCTGTTGCCATGACCATCTTCAGTAGTGCTACATTTGGCGTGTTCGGCGAGCTGGCGAAGCTAGGTCAGACGATTTCATGGGCTGTCAAGTGCTCCAACTCGATGATGCTGGTGCTGCGGGGAATCCTCCGATACATTCGCACTATGAAGGCGGAAGACCCGCAGGCGACCGACCGCAAGCTGCTTATTCTACTCTACCAGACCAGCACTGTGGTAACGGATCTACCAATCGCTATCACTGTTTGCATGGGGAAGGCTGTCCCCCCGAACCTTCGTTTGTCACAGTATGTGCTATCCACGGCGGAATGGGTGCTCATGCAAGCTCTAGCTCATGACGACAGTATCATTTCAAGTTGGGGGAAGTTCCGGGCTTTCCTTAAAGGAGCCAACTTCACTGAAGCCGCCGAGGAGATCACGGAGGGCGAGATTGAATCGCTCGAGACAGCTATGAAGCAGAACTCAAGTTGTGCCGGAGACCTCAAGTCACTCACGGACCGGGTTTGGCTGACTGTGAACGAGTACCGACAAGACAATCCCGCCATTACGGACGATGAAATTCACTTCAAGATCAGTGATTCCGACCTCGTTCTGTACGACGTGCCTACTGTAACCAATAACTGCATGCAGCAGATGATCTCCGAGTCGAGCCTAGAGACGGCGTACAAGACCCGGGAGGTCTTACGTAAAACCTTTGGGGTTATTATCAGCGACCTCATCAAATCGAAAAAGAGTGACAACGGAACGTCGTTAGACGAGAAGGAAAAGGCGTACAAAGTGGTCGACTTCGCCTTCTCCACTGCGGCTGCAACGCTGTTAGACCCCACGCGTATTACGCTGCTCTTTTCCGAATACATCCAGACGGTCTGTGGACCAACGCAGTTCATGGGCGAGATCGACGACGGCACGCAACCTGCTACACTGGGCTTGAATACGATTGGGGACGCGTTTCGAGGTAGCAAGATCTCCTGGACCAAAAAAGGCGACGGTAAAGTCATCATAAACTTTACGAGTACCGACACAAAGGACGTGACGGTGAACATCATGTCTGGAGGAGACAGATTCGATGAAGTCGATGTACATGTAAAAGCAGGAGGAACTGCCCAATGGAATTCCACTGTCAAAGCGCTTGGTGGAAAGACTCTCTACCTTGATCGCTGGCGTCCGGGTTTCCTCGGTCTTCCGGGCACGGGGGGCGGCTCACTTGTGTTGTGGGTACCCAGAGCCTCCCAGGGAGGCCACTTAGAAATTAAGGCGAAGCTCAACGTGAGCTAGAATACAAAGTTAATAATAAAATAATGAACATGCCTCTTTTTAATTACGATGTTGGTGGCTCTAGTAAAACTGCAATAACGGTTATGTTGTCGTTAGAGTATCGTCGAATTCCCTCTTGCGCCAGTTCATGGGCTGCTAGCTGGAGATCTCCATGCAGCTCCACACGTTCTCTAAAAATCGCCGTAGCTTCTTCGCTCGTCAAAACATCCCAGAGCCCATCGCAAGCCAATAACAAGAATGCGTCGTCTCTCGGGTTAAGCTGCAGTTCATGCACATCAGGACTCGCCGTGAGTAACGCTGGTACCTTCTCGTTACATGTATCACGGAAAGCCCGACCGAATCCGGACGACCCCCCAGCGTTCGCTGGATGCTGGTTCAGCATCCCTTTGAACTCGAGATCTCCAAAAGCCCGTGTAATCGCCATAACACCGTTAACTCGGTTATTTACCACACGTCCACCTCGTTGAATTACACGTTCACGTTCGACTTCCAGTGTAAGACGGTGGTCTTGTGTAAGCTCAACCGTAGTACCGTCGCGTTTGCTTAATACAAGACGGCAATCTCCCACGTGTGCGATGGTTAATACAATCTTCCCATTCGTCCCAGGTCGAAGTACAAGTCCAGTGGCTGTAGAACCACTAAGATCGTCCTTGTGCAATAAATAATCACACACGGATGCATCGAGCGATTCAAAGCAATCCTGCAAGGATTTTTCTGTAAGTGCAGCGTCCGGTGACTTGAATATCCAAGTGTGGAGCTGGTCATGCAAAATATTCGCGCACTCTTCCCCTCCGTGGCCATCGTAGATTCCAATGAACGCGGTATCTGCCCACACGGCGTTGCCTAGAGTTGTCGCGAGGCAAGACAAAACCACCCATCGGTCTTCTTGAGTGCTACGTCGGCCTTGTAACGATGACACGCCATAACGAACAGCCAGAGTGGGACTCTGTCCGTCGAAACAAAGGGCGTCGTGGCCTTCAATTGCACTTTTATCCGTGCTCAAGTACGATGTTCGATTGACGATACACGGAGATCCACTCGACAGTTCCTTACTGGTAGTATTGCATCTGCTTCGATGCTGATTCGTGGTATTTGCTAAAGGCGGCATGGAGAGCGTGGTGAGTAGTAATTCATCGAGTAGTTGTGGCGACTGGGACACTGCCAGCTCGTCGTCGTCATCCGAAAACACGTCTTCGTCGTCAAGACTATCGTTCATGGGGTGAGTCACCGTGTGCTCTCCACTGGGCGGGAGAGCTTCCAGCGTGTTCTTGTTGCTTGCTTTCTTTCGAGAAAAAAGTTGCGAACGGTAATCGATCTCTTCACTCGAGAGAACTCTACGCGCGCCCGATGGCGCATCGTCTGCAAAGATTTTGCTCGTTTTGGCGAATTTCTTGAAATCAATCGACTTTGGCGACTGTGCGAACACGATATTCGAGTCTGTTGTCGTGTTTTTCTTCGCTTCCAGAGACTCTCGAGCACGTTTGAGACGCTTACGCATCTGCTTGCGGACGTTCACCGCGATCGCGATGTGATTCGCACCGACCGCATGCTCGATCTCGTCTTTTGACACTGTGATCGGACGCGACGGCAGAGTCAGTTTGTGCTTTTCATTCTTGGTAACCCAGGGGTGAACCATGACATCTAGAAGCGTCAGACGCTTCTGTGGGGATTTCGTGAGCATCCCGTTGAGTAAATGAGATAGAGATGGGTCGATTGCAGCTGGGAACACTAAGGGATCATTCTGGATCTTCTCGAACATTTGCATGGCACTTTTAGCCAAGAACGGGGGGTTCCCGAACTTAAGCATGAAGATTGTCGCTCCAAGAGCCCAAACGTCAGCGAGTTGGCCTGAATACTCCTCACCCGAGCACATCTCGGGCGACATAAAGGCGGGTGTACCCGCTACATCTGCGATCTTCTGTTTGCTACCGTAGAGCGACTGGGAGATGCCGAAGTCTGCGATTTTCACGACATCTTTGTCGCCAACCAGAAGATTCTGAGGTTTGATATCTCCGTGTACAATTTTTTGTTCGTGCAGATAGGCTAGGCCCAAAATGACCTGTAAGAAAACACTGTGAAGGTCTCGATCTCGCAAGTTTTCCAGCGTCCCCAGTGGGTTTTTCTTCTTCTGGAACGAGAGCATGTCGCCGTGCTTCATGTACTCGAGAACAAGGAAAAGTTTGTTCATCTTGGGGTCGTCCATGACTTCGTATAGACGCAACACGTTCGGATGGTTGAGCTTCTTCATGATGGCAATCTCGCGCTTGATGTCGTCCAGTTTGCTCTGCTTGCCCAGTTTATCTTTCTTCATGACGTCGCGACTGATAAATTTCATGGCGAATAACTTACCGGATTCTTTTTCCTTGCAGAGCTTCACTTCGGCGTACCCTCCCGCACCCAGAGGTTCTAAGATAATGTAGTTGTTTATCATGGTCCGGGAGTTGAGCCAATCGCCAAACTTCGGGACGGGATGAGGCAAATTGTGTTGAGGTAACTCTGCTCTCTTCTTCTTCACAATTTTTGTGTCTCGAATGGCAGACGCAGCCGGAGAAGTGCCAGGCGATGGCGCAGACTTACTAGGAGACTGATCGCCAGTCATAATGAGTGGGACGACAGCCGGAACAAGGTTGTTGACGATACCTGAACGGTAGGACGACTGTCTGATTGGGGACGTAGGGATCGCGGCAATATGCATGTTTGCCCCTGCGCTTCTGGTTGGGGACATGTTGCCTTGACGATACGATGGAGGCTGTGGTGTCCGTGCTTGAAGGGGGGTTGTAAGTCCTGAGCCGATTGTAAGGGGTGTGATGGTAAGGTTGTGTACGTGTCTTGAGGGTGCTTCGCGTGCTGAGACCAATGGTGTTGTAGGCTTTAGTGGACTCGCTACACGCCTGACTGGAGACACCCTTGGTGAGGTCTCTACTGGGGCTTTTAGCCAGTCGTGAACACAGTCATCTGATTCATCAAAGTCTTGATCGCTGTCATCACTGGTACCACTGCTGTCAGACACCACGTTGTCGATATCGTCGGACAAATCAAGTGTTGGACGGAATCTCGGTTGAAACCCTGAGGATCGACGGCGTGGAAGGGGAGCCAGACTCTGTTCGGTCCTTTGTATTGCGGACTCATCTTTCGGGTGGTTGAGTTGTGCTTGTTGAATCTGAGAGACTCCTTCGGGTTTGACTTTGGTTGGACTCTCGCTTTGAGGTGATCTAGCTGTGGGTGTTAATGTAGCAGAGCTAACCTCGTCTCTGAGATCCCAGTCTTCGACTTGTTCGTCGTCTTGTTCAATATCTTCATCGGAATCTTCGTCTCCGTCACTGCTACTACTTTCATCTTTTCTAAAGCTCGGGCTATGACTCTCAGACAATGACGGGTTTCCTATTGGACGTTGCATCATATATCGATCACCAGAAACCACAACATGCATTGGGCGCCCTCTCCCTCTAGACGCAGGAACTGATCCGTGAGGTGTCGGGCTGGATGCACCTTGAGGAGATTGACATCCAGTCGAAGTCGGACCCCCTCGACCTCTTGGAGGCATCCCTGCTACCCAGCCTGGCGCTCTTGCAACTTGAGGCTGTTGCAAAGGAATCGACGCTATCTGAGCTCCACCAACGTTCGATTCCTGTCGAGAAGGCATCTGTGCATTCTGCACTCCAGTATTCTTTCGGACTGGCGCCATAGTAAGTGGTAGGTCTAGTCCGTCCACAGAATTCTGAGCGACAACTTGATTGGGGGTATCACGCATTGAATAAGACACGTCAGGTAACATGGAGGCCGCTACTGGCAGCTGTTCTCCCAGCATTGACTGATGCATGAGTAATTTCAAAGGACTCCCATTGCCCGATACAGGCCGCTCTTGCTCGTCGGTTGTGTCACTAGGCTTCTCGACTTCCTTTGCCCCCATAGCCAACCGCAGTAGAGCAGCACTCGGGGTTTTGCTCTGATCACTTTCGACGTCGCTGGTTTTGTCGGCAGGTTTGTCCTCAGTGGATTCTTTCACAGAGTTAGGAGGTGGAGCAGAAGGCTTGCTGACCAAGCACCCCATTCGTGATGCCTGTCGAAACACTGCTCACCTCGCGGACATCACTACGTCGAATACAGAATTGCTCTCAACGCGATGAGCTATTTGTGTTTGATTAACAGTTTCGGAAACAATCGTAAAAGTTCCGTTTGTCGAGGAAAAAGCTAAACTGAAGCCGACCTGACAAAGGACCATTGCGCAAGTCAAGCATGATACGCCGCAGCAGGTAGCGCCGTGTAACTATGTAGAGCTTGATTGCTGCTCCACACTCTGTAGTACAGAGGCACTTGATGTCTGTGATTAGTCCAAAAGCTGTTGCACTTTCGTGCCCCGCAACGTGTGAGCATACGAACGCATTTCAAGAGTCGGTTTTGTAAACGCACCGGTAAGTAGTGCGACCACGACCACTTGTAAATGTCTAAACAGCGTGGGCCCCTCCTCGCCGGGGAGTCCTCGGACTCACATTGAAATACTTCAGTCTTCTGGCTCGAGTACTTGTCAAATACTATTAAGTTGATAGATTATGCCAAGCGTACAACCGACGAAGTACACAGCGGCGGATGACCAGGTGAGGGTGGCACGACTGGGTAATCATGCTACACTTCGTACAGTAGCTACCGGTTGGTGTAGTAATTTACTCCTATAGCAACCATCAACAATCGGATGATACTCCGCAGAACTCGCTTCAATTCTACCGTCGTGCAGTAGCGAGCGATGTAGAAAAAAGAAATAATGCGAGCATGTGAGGGTTTCTCGGCCAATATGTGCTGCAAATCCTAACAGACACGAACACGTCTGATTCGATAGAGATGCAAACTCCTTACAGTACTGTACCTTTAAAATAACGCCCGATCGTGTCGTGTAGAACACATAAATCATCGCCTCAATCTATTTTCGTCCTTTAACCCCTTGGTTCCCGGAAAAGTGTATCGAAAACGCTTAAATATATGTCGTATAACCTGTTTTGTATTTAGTAGACTTTCCACTTGCGGGATGTCGTAAATTATACACCTTTCCAATCACCACATTGCACTTAATGTCGTAACTTCCTACCATACCACAACAGAGACAGTGGAAGATGGTACAAAGAGCCGCCTTAGAATCCTATTTGATAGTAAAAGGTACATCAAAAGGTACATCGATTCAAAGAAGTAAGCATTTCGATTTGACATATGCTAACACTCATCAGCAAGTCTGCAGACAGGATCACTTCGGCTCGCTCTCATTCTCATTATCGACGTCTTCAGCAGCATCACGAAGGTGTAGCTCCCGGCATGTTCTCTTTCGTGCTCCAGCTTTCCGACCTGGACGTCGCAAGACGACCCTCTTCCCTAAGGTACGTGGAATGGCTTGACCGCAGTCGAAGTCGTCGTGCCAAATCTCGAAGCATGTCTTTGCAGTTCCCTTGTACTGTCGACGGATCTTGTTACACAGCCAGCATTTTGCTTCGTCGACGGAACAGCGCTCGCAGAAGAAGGTCGTCGCAAACGACTTCTTCTTTCTGTCCATTCGTAGAAGAGCGCAGACCTAGCAAGACCTTTGACGACGCTTCTGAACTCCGCTGACGGTTACCCAGTCCTTAGACTGCTGAACCGTGTGCGTAATACTTACAGGTGCACGCCTGCGAGTCTGACCAGTTTGTGGTGGCGTTACAGCCACACCGGCGAAGTCCCCAGCTTTTAGCTGAAGGAGCTGGTTCCGGAGGACGCCAAACCACTCTCCGCGCGTCATTATTGGTGTTCCCTTCATTGTTGCAGCTTCCTTGTGCGAAATGTAAGAGTTCACCAATACTAAATCGATAAAGCCTAAGAATAAGCTTTTGTAGTATTTTTTGAGCTTGGTTGACAGTTGTAGAGAGTAATTTTGAAGGCGGAGTTGATCGTGCACATCAACTCCGCCCATCCAGCGCTGGTAGTCTGTTACAGCGGCCGGACACGGTACTGTGATAGGTCCCACCTGCTTCACTTTCCGGTTGATTGTCGAAGGTGTCATTACAGAGCCTGTGCACTACTTGTGCACAGGCTTGCGGTCCCACCAGTGAAACGCGATCATGCTAGGTACCGCAACGGACCGAGAGAAGGTGAAGGACCCACGAGGGATCCTAGCTGGCCGCGACTGTCGCTTCTCAACGATGTTCTTGTCCAAACCCAACCGGTTGGTCATGACAGTGCCAATTACGTAGATGCTCATGCCGAGAAGCTCGATGGCAAGTAAGACGGACGAGTAGAACCGGTCGACAACTACTGCATGCCACGCGTGTCGCGAGTTCGTTCCATGCACAATCTTCAGATTTCTAATGACCGCTGCAGCACCGGTCTTATGATCAACTGGGTTGTTAGCGCCGTCACTGACATCTTGTTTTCCAGCGTAAACTTCGAATCTAAAAAGGTTACGACACAAACACTTATATTTAGCAAAACACGTCATAAGTTACGACATGAATAAAAAAAAGTGAGTGTACCTGTGGCAATAAGCAGTTCTTGAGTCGCAGACCATTAACATCTTGGACCCGTAGCGGTGAGGTTTGTCCGGCATAAACATACAGGCTGTGTTCCGGTTTGAAGTAGAAGGTAAAACACCTTCATCAAACGAAAAAACGGCTGGGAGAGACCATCCCGTAAGAAATCGTTGCTGTATCTTGTCTACAACAGGCCTGAGCTTCCATAGCTTGTCACGTGTTCGCTCGGCCTCGGTGTCAACAAAGTGTAGGTCGCGCATGATGTCTTGGCATCGATTGCGAGCCATGAAACGACCCAAGGTGCCTGCTGGCACCGCACCATCCTCGACCATAGCCCAATGCGCTGCAAAGCGGCGCTTCTGTGGACACAGCATCCGTGCCACAAGAAGGCCAATAACGTGCAGAATCTCGTGGGTTTGGTAGCCAGACTTTGACTTCAAACGACGTCGTACTTGCTTCACTGTCTCGCGACGACTTCCCACTTGCTTGGCTTGAATAGCCTGAGCACGTCTGTCAGCTTGCTGAAGGCCGTACCTATAAGTCTCCACGTTAATATTGACCCACAGTGACTTGGGCATGAAGTAGAAAAATCTTTGAATAGGGGAGTGACTGAGGTCACATAGCTCGCGAACTGGATGAGCGTCTTCATAACTGAGCCCCGAGTACGCGGCCACGCCTTCTTCAAACACCGATGACACAGGCGTCCACTCCATTGCTCCACTCTCTTGCGAGGCCGCTTGGTCTTTTTGATGTCCAGCCTACCGCCTTCAGCTGCCTCCAGAAATGGCGAAAGTCGATGTCTCGAGCGGCGGTGGCAACGGCGGCGGTCTTTCCGCGTTTGCTGGACCGGATGCGCGCCATCCAGCAAATTCTGGAATGAGTGGTTTTACAGGTCCCGTGGCTGGGCGCGGAAAAATATCCAGTGGGAACTGATTTTCTGCACCCCTTTCCCTGTCTTGTTTTTGGATTTACCCCAGTTACCTCTTGAACCTTATTATATTTAAATGACTTGGTTAAAGTATTGCTTGAGCCATTTCCTAATGTAAGTCTCATTATGTCGTAAGTTACGACGTTGGGAACCAAGGGGTTAATAACGGTCAGAATTATAACAAACCAATCGACCGGCTGAGAGAGCTTGCAGTGGTAAAATACAAAATGGCGGACGATGAAAACAACGCCGACCTTGACAATACAGACAGTGCCACGGGTCTCGCAGCCTGCCTCGCCTCCGAGGAAGACGAGTCACGTGAAGTAGCCCGTGCCCCTCGCCCCCGCGGAGTCCGCGCTGTCAAATCGAACGCTAGAGGGATTGTACTGCATGTACACGAAAGTAATTCCGACTCCGACTACGAACCGGACAAAGATGGAAACAGCGAGTATAAGGACGACGACGTTGCTGACGATCTGGAAGCCGAATGTACGTTAAATTCAGTCTTTATAGCTCTAATCCTTTTATTTAGCAAACGAAATACCTTTTGATTAGGCTTGGACCGCAATTCGAATCCGCTATCCCAGCGTAAGCGGCCTAGAGATAGTGATCAAGAAGCTGCAAATGTACTTCCCGACACAAGACCTGGTACCTGCAAGTTTTCACTTTTTTTTAATTCAACTACTAATGTTTTTACAGATGCAGTTGTTGTAGTTCGCAATCGAACAAGAGCGGACTCCTGTGGTGAAGGGTCATCTGTGGCAGAACTGGTTTACCTTGACCTCGTTCCGCGTCAGAGACGCAGCTTATCGTGGGGCCAGCGAATCGGCATTATTAAAAGTGTCGAGCATGTATCGAATTTACGGCCACCATTCCTCTAACGGGAGAGCAACGACTGGGATTCAATTCTAGAAGCTGCCAAAAGCTACACAGAGGATAATATTATTCGGTATCGCTGGCGCGACTCACGTTTGACCGAGATTCACAGCAAGTAAGTGCTGCTTTCTTTCACGACAGATGTACGTAAAGGCACTGTTTCTTTCCAGTTAAAGGCACTGCTATACTTGTATTAAATCTATATTATTTGAAGAACGTCTGAAGTAAAATTGCCTAGCAAGTTCAAGTGGGTGTTCAGAGCTTACAGGTGTACACAATTCTGCTACTCGAAGCCGCGGGGTTATGGGAAGCGGCAAAAAGTTGGTCGCTTTCAAGGGTGTCCTGCGAGATTTACTGCAAGAGTAGAGAACTCTTCTGACGGTTGGAAAATTGTCATCGAGAACGAGGTATTGTAACTACTGTATAACTGTGTATTTTCAGCTATCAATGTTTGCTGACTTACCTGTTGTATTCCTAGACTCGAACACACAACCACGAGGTTAATAGTGACATTGCCAGCTTCTATTTGGGAGCAGCCTCTGCCGATGATCATCCTGAAGTACTGACCACATTAGCCGAGATGGTTCACACCCGCGCAGAACCTAGATGCACCACTTCCTTCTTGACGGACAAACTAGGTAAAATCAAATGACACTGGGTGTTATTCTCTATTTGATTTTAACGTTAGGTGTTTTATAATGTTATGTTGATGACAGGGAGGCCTGTGACCTCACAGCAAGTCAGAAAAATTATGCATCGCTTGGAAGGGAAGACGGATGCACAGGAAAAAACTCAAAATACCTATGAGTGCAGTCGCACAAGAGGAATGCAGCGATGTAATTTTTCTTCAGGACCAATCGGATATCACGACGGCCATCGTGTTTCAGACGAAACAGCAGAAGAAAAGCTTTGAGCTGTGGGAGACTGCCTAGTGATGGATTGGACACATAATACCAACAACCTTGGCTACCACTTAAGTATGTATTATTACCTTTATCGGAAATATTGCCTTTAAGTAATGATGTCTCTGAGGCAGCTTCATTTAGGTAGTCTCATCGTAACGACATCAACAGGCCGTGGTGTGCTTGTGATTGACTTCCTGTCGCTGGACGAGAAGGCTATTACGATGGAAAAGATTTTTGCGCTCTTTAAGTCTAACAATCCGCGGTGGGAGGAAATCAAGTCGTTCGTTATAGACAAGGATTTCGTGGAGTGGCGAGTTATTGAAACGTGTTTTCCGAAAGCAAAGGTACTGCTTTGTCAGTACCACGCTATAACGTTTATGGGGAAACTGCTCGCGCGCCGTTCAAAGACGAATCTTTCACGTGGACCGCCGTTTAGCCTTACGGTTGTGGAGCGAGTTGATTTGGAATCAATGTTCGCGCGAATGCTGCACATGAACGAATTTGAAATTTGTGCTACCCTTGCTTCTATGCAGTTCCTTACGTTAGTTTCCTGTTTTTTGTAGTAACTCCGAGTCCACATTTGACGAGTGCTACGAAGCATTCAGAGACTACTGCGACAAGATTGCACCTGATGTAGTGGCATATTTCGACAAATATTGGAAATCGTGTACAGAAATGTGGGCTAGTTTTGCACGAGACAGATACTTTTCGGCTGGAAATTCTACGACGAATCGTATCGAGGCCAACTGGCACCAGGTAAAAAAAACCGCTCGGTCATCAGCCACGACTAGACAAAGCTGTAGCGGGTTTGCTTGGGCATCAACGAGCTGTTTTTCGTAATCTTAGCTACGTACTCAGCAAGCACGGATCCACCTCGCGTGTGCGGAAATTACACGAACAACTCCATTTCTCCACGTCACAATTATACCGCCGATAATTTGTGTACACTTCCCACTCGTACTTGCTACCGAATTGAATACAACCAGCATCTTTCATATTGCTGTGCAGAACACCCCACTCATTCCGTAGTAATTGGTAGGCGTATTCGCTCATTCGGGAAGCAATTGGTGCAGGAATTCCGACACACTGTTTGCCCGATGTACGTATTTGCCGTGCCGGCATCTCCTCCTGATTGTACGTGATGGATTGAAGCTACAGAGTATACCTATCCAAGCTCTCAGAGGACGATGGTGCATGCGAGCCGCTTGTGAAACGAGGCCAAGTTTACATACACCTTCAAGAATTCTGGATTTTGTCAGGTTGCCACCTTGTGCGAGTGTTAACGCTTCGGCGCCTTTGGCTTCGGAACCTTTACGTGATCAAGTGCTTTTAACTTCTGAAACACCTTTATCACGATTTTCGCCGAGGAGGGTAAGCTACGTAAGACTCCGTCGTGGCGTAAAGGCTGATATGGTTGTCCTGCCATCTCCCGAAAAGTACCGCTACGCATTAGCGGCATTAGAGCCTGTTTTGAAGACGTTATCGCAGTTATCAACGGTGGATGTTTTTCAGCGGCTATCACAACTATAGACAGCAGCACATGATCGCTCGCGACAATACCTTGATCACAACGCAGTACCTGCGGGTGAGGACCTCCGTCCTCAAGAAGATAGCGACGAGGAGGGCCCCAGTGGTGACGAGGACGCTTTCGATGATGTGGGGATGCCGGAAATGATCCGTGGTACAGCGGAAAACAATAACTTCGAAGACCAACAGCGAGATGAACAGAGAGAAAAATACTCTGCTGGCTCAACTATTACTGAGGGTTTTGGTAGTACTATCTCTATACCTGATAGGACTAGTGAGACAACAAGTCTTTCTGTTGCATCCAGCGAGCTACCGGTTTCTACAAGCAATCGCTTTACTACTGGGATTTCCGAATATGCTGGAGCTATGTCTACCGATCCTCGCAGTCCCGATGTACAATTGGCCGTGCCAAAACAACTTCCACTGTTTAATCCGGTACAACCAACTATTGCAAGCATCGGTGGTGTTGAGGTGTTGCGTTTGCCAAAAGCTAGACCGAAGAAATCAACAAGGAAGGCACCTAAACAGGGTAAACCGTGGGCGACCAGACCAAAGCGACTTGCTGTAGTGGTGTGGTTGGATTCCACTGTTAAGCTTCGTGATCTCTTCGTTTGGCGTGAGTGTGTGATGGATTTGGAGTTAGTGAGGATGACAATGGATGCATACCCCTTGAACATGACCGATAAGATTGTGGAATGGCGAGAACCCACAGCTACACACGAAACGACAGCTGCAACACTTTTAGACCACAACTTCGTGGTGCCAAAGGGCACTTGTGAAAACTATGAAGCGGGTGATCCGCACCCAGCGAGAGAAATCCGAAAGGAGCGCAAGGCAGAAGCGTCGACATGAACTTACAGGGACGAGTCAACGCACAGCGAGCACCACCGAGCCTGTCGACATCGTGCTGAGCTATGGTGGAGACCTTAATCTCCAGGTACGCGCGTTTTGCTTAGAGGTGTTTTGTGAAAAAGCACCTATAAACGAAAACTCACAATTTTATTTATCTGACATTATGGCTAGCTATTCACTATTGTCTTTGTATTATGTAGCATTTCCGTTTTTCGTATGGAAGAAAATAGAAGCTTGGCAAGAAGATAAGCAGTGATTGATGAATAGCCGGAACAACGAAATGCAAGTGGATTTTTCAACATCGACAAAGGAAATCGCAACGATGTGTGTGCAAAAGAAGCTTTATTGATGTAACGGGGTTACATGGTGTGGAACACACAGCGGTACGAAGTACCCGGAGAGTTAGCAAACCCTCAGTACATAAGTTGGAGAGTTAACAAGGTCTCTCATACGTTGGCTGAAAGCTACACGTTATGCATTTGATTAGGTTTAACTATGCTAGATAGTTAAACAGATACATTTACCCATAAGCGGCTTGGCCGCAATAAAAGTAAATAAAACACTTCTGGTTTTGAAGCATAAAAAGTTAAGGTATTAACTTTGAGCCCTGGTTTTGGGCTGTAAGTGTCCTTTGGATAAGGAACTTAGTATTAGTGACTCTTTGAGTCGAACGTCTTCCTCTGAGTCTAAAGCTACGGCAGCCCCGCTGCACTTGGTAGCACTTGTAGTCAATCCCGCTCCTGAGTCGGTTGACTATATCCTCTGCGAGGATGGAGTACCCTGGGTTCGCGAATTTGCCCCCGCTGCCGCAGGACGCGCTTACTAAGCTTATGTCCTTGCTTGGCCCGGAGGGCGTGGCTCATTTTGCATCGCAAGGTCCAGAGGCGGTCACCGCCAGGCTGGAATCGTTCTCCCGCTACGAGAACGTGCTCTTGGAGCACGTCCAAGAGAAGATGAGCGCCGCAACGGCGGCAGCGTCGATGACGCGTGAAGAGTCTACGAGACTGAAACCCCTCAAGGGGAGCGTAAAACCTTCGAGGGGAAGGATGGAGAGAATCTTCTTCTCTGGACCCGTGAGGTCGAGATGGCCATGGAATCGGCCCTGCTCCAGTCTGAGCATCAGCGCGTGGCGCTGGCTATCTCCAGGCTTGGAGGTCGCGCTCGCGAATGGGCACTAACGTGCGGCACGTCTGTTGACGCTGCATTTTTCACTTGGGGGCAGCTGAAGCAACAGCTTTATCGCGTGTTCGCGCCGCCTAAACAGGCGTACCGTATCCGGTCAAAGTTCCTTTCTACCCACCAGGGTAAGAAGGATTTATTGGACTATGTCCAAGAGTTGAGAACTCTTATCGCCGGAATGGCGGCGGACCCTCTTCCGGAACTGGTCAGCGTGACCGTGTTCATGGAGGGACTTCGTGTGAGCGCAGCTCGAACGGAAGTGTTCCGTGTACACCCTAACGCTTTCGAAGAGGCGGTGGATGTGGCATTGAATGCCGAGCACAACTTCAGGTCGGCGCGACCTGGTTGGAGCGCTGGTAGCGCAAGCTCTTCGAGCGGTCCAGAGCCGATGGACCTCAGCTATGTTGAAAATGAAGAAGCGGAGCTTCTTGCTGCGGAGCAGCGTGCCGGCATCCGCCGATGCTTTGTGTGCAATAGCACTAAGCACTTGAGGGCCTATTGCCCTCTGCGCAAGAAGCGCGAGGCTCCGGCGAGTTAACCCTCCGGGAAACGGCAACTCCCAGTAGGCGCGGGGCGGCCTACTGGGGAAGAACTGAGTTCTGTTTTGCCTCGAGGAGGTAGAGGGCAACGGGGCTCAGCCCCGAAGAGAGCTGAGCTCTCGTACGAGAAGAGTGTGTGCAAGCCGGGCTTGCTGGTCGTTCAAGCGAACGTGAAGGGCTTTGCAAAGCCATGGAGAGTCTTGCTTGACTCGGGAGCCTCGGGCAACTACGCCCGTCGCTCCACCCTAGAAGGGAGTCAGCTGTATGCTGAAAGTGCCAACGAGAGATACGATCGCTGTCCGTCTCGCGACGGGGACACTGGTAACTGTGTCGAAGGTCTCTGTCGACCTTGGAGTGAAGTTTGAGAGCTTCGATAGCGTGGAACGCTGTTTGGTCTTAGACCTGGATGCGAGGTATGTCCTCATCCTGGGCATGGCATGGCTGGAACGCCATGAGCCATGGATCGACTGGAAGTCGAAAACGCTGGGTGCGTCGCACCCTGCTTCTAGTGGAGCTTTGGTGAGTCATGAACCCACCTCTGCTAGGAAGCAGAAGCGCTTTTGGCGCGAGCACGAGGCCGAGGCGGCCGTAGTGCTGGACATTGGTATGTCCGAATATGTTAGCAACGAGGTTGCTGTTTGCCCTGAGGGCGTACGTGGTGCGGCACGTTATCCGCTGAGCGGTGCAGGTCAGGTCAATGACCAACTGCTGGGTCCTGGTGAGGACGAGCGCGGAGTGGCGCGTAATCCACGGAGTGGTACGAATCTGGTCGATGACCTACCGCTGCGTGACACGAGGGTCGCGGTCGACTGCGAGTCGAGGCATCATGGGCGTGGCCCAGGAGATGCAGGTGAAGTGACACCTAGTTCACTGTGTGAAGGTCAAGGACATCTTTACTTTCAGCCGAGTGTCTTGCGAGACACTGTATCCTCTTCGAGGAGTGATGGTGCTGCTGCACCCGGTGATGGTGACGGAGATGCCGCCACACCGCCCTCATCCGGCCGGACTCGGTCGCGGAGGGAGAGGAGAAGAAGACGCAGGGCGTCTGTGACGTCTTCGACGTCGGACGATGTGCCCAACGTGACGAACAGTGATGCTCAACGTGATTGCTTTGAACAGCTGTATACACTCGTGAACGGAGTGACGGGGGAGGTAGAAGGCGATATCAGCCTTGACGCTCTGCCCGCTGCGGAAGCTCTGCTAGAGCTGGACGAGATGTCCATTGCCGAGTTTGGCGAAGCCTTAAAGGCAGGCGAGCTAGCCGAGGTGGTCCTGCTGGGACCTGAGGAGGAGTTGAACGCCTCATCCGTCGTGGACGACGCGGTCCCTGAGGACACCAAGAGGCCGCTGAGCGCAAGAAGTGGATCGGCGATCCTCAAAGATCCTTCGGATCCCTTCTACCCAGTGGTGAAGGAGTATGGAGACGTTGTCTCGAAAGACCCACCGACGGGCCTGCCTCCGGAACGAGGCGTGTGTCATGAGATTGACCTGGTTCCTGGAACCAAATACTGCGTAACAAAGCAATGGCCTTTGCCGAGAGAGCAGTGTGACGTCATTGACGCATTCTTCCGTGCGAAGCACGAGGCAGGGATGGTGCGTGAGAGTAAGTCTCCGCACTCGACACCCACGTTCTGTGTCAGAAAGCCGAACGGCAAGTGGCGCATTGTTCATGCTTTTAACAAGCTAAATGCGGCCACTATTCCGGCGCAAACGCCGATTCCTCGCAAGGATGTTCTGCAGAACAACATGGTAGGCTGTACGCTGTACAGCACGCTCGACTTAGTCGATGATTACTACCAATTGCTCATGAGAGCGAGTTCCGCTGGCAGCGGTGGGTACTCCGAGCGGTATGCTCTGGGAGTGACCAGTCATGACCTAAGGGCTGTCGAACGCACCAGCAACGTTCAATCGTCTTGTGACGCAGTTGTTTAGGCCCCACCGGGCGTACGCTCTAGAACGTACTTTGACGATATATTCGTCCATAGTCGTGCTGAGCACGGAAAGTCAGACGTGGAAAACCACATTGACCACTTGCGAGCGGTGCTCGAGTGCATGCGCACTAATAAGTTGTATGCCAACTTGGACAAGTGCGTCTTTGGCGCGGAGGAAATACCTTTCCTCGGGTGCTTCATTGGGAAGCGAGGCTTAAGGGCAGATCCTGCCAAAGTCAAGGCCATCGTGAACTGGCCGGTTCCCAAGAACCAAAAAGACTTACGCAAGTGGCTAGGCTTAGCCAATTCCTTGCACAAGTACAGCGTGAATTACGCGGAGATGGCTCGGCCATTATCAGATCTCCTTAAGAAGGACGCACCATGGTGCTGGAACGTCGAGCACGACGGAGCCTTTGAGGCTGTGAAGGAGAGCCTCCTCCAGGCTCCGATCCTTGCGCTACCGGACCCGGATAGTCCGTTTAGCGTCGTCTGTGACGCCTCCGATTTTGCAATCGGTTGTGCTTTACTACAAGCAGACGCCGAAGCGCGTGAACGCGTGATCGCGTTTGAGTCTCGCCAGCTCAAAGCTGCAGAGAAGAACTATCCAGTTCATGACAAAGCGCTACTTGCAATGAAGTATGCTCTAGTCAAATTCAGGGTACACCTGCTAGGCTCTAAGCCTTTTGTGATCTTTACTGATCATGCGTCGTTACGCACTTCGACACAGTCGCCTCATCTCTCTCAAGAATGGCAAGATGGCTTTCCTTCTTTGCCGAGTATAACTTCGAGGTGAAGTACAAGCCGGGGCGGCTTAATGTAGTTGCCGATGCGCTCTCGCGCAGGCCGGACTACGAGCTAGCTCATGTCACGACAGTGACGTCGTCAGTGCCTGACTTGTTACGCGGAGCGTATGCACAAGACGACATGTGCGTAGCGCTGCTACGGGCTCTTGGGAGCGAAGCGTTTAAAGACTCTGACAAGGAATTGTCTGGGCGCTTACGCGCAAGGCTGCATCGATACTCACTCGATGGCGGCCTGCTGTACTACAGCACCGACTCTGAGGGTAACCCTCGGTAGTCGTTCCTCATGATGAGGATCTAAAGTATCGAACCCTCTATGAGGCTCATGATACGCCCGTGGGCGGGCACTTAGGTCGGGAGAAGACCTATGGCTCGGTGAGCTCGATGTACCGGTGGCCCAAAATGTATAAGTGGGTCGGCACCTATGTACGCACGTGTAAGACGTGTCAACGGACAAAGTCCGCGCCGAGCACGGCAGCGCCATTGGCGAGTTTGCCAGCCCCTAAGGGATGTTAACAGTCCATGAGTATGGACTTTGTGTTTGGCCTTCCCAAGGATAAGGCGGGAAACACGGGTATTGTGGTCTTTGTAGACCGATTGAGCAAGATGGCTCACTTAGCGGCGGTGCCGGACACCATGGATGGTGAGGGTACAGCTTTGCTGTTTTTAGACCGAGTCTTTCGCCAACATGGCTTGCCTGAGGCAATTGTCTCGGATCGAGACCCGCGCTTTACCGCGAAGTTCTGGACGTCCCTCTTCAGAGTGCTCGGCACTCGTTTGGACATGTCCACAGCGGACCATCCGCAGACTGATGGTCAAACCGAACGCGTGAATCGCGTTGTGGAGGATATCCTCCGAAGCGTATGCGCTGAGGCGCCGAAAAGCTGGTGCCAGATGCTCCCACTCATTGAGTTCGCCTTAAATAATGCAGTGCACGCCTCGACAGGCTACACGCCGTTCTACGTGAACGGCTTGGCTAGCCCTCGCGTCCCACTGACGCCGCCACGCAGTGGCTCAGGGCTTGATGGGGGAGGGATAGCCGAGCGGCTAGCTGATGTCAGCCCTGTTGCGGTTCGCAAGCAAGTCGATGACTTTGTCTCTTTGAGACTGAGCGTAATGCGTCAAGTACGCGACGCTATGGCTGAAAGCCAAGACACGCAGAAGATACATTCAGATGCCAAGGGCAGAAGCAATGTTGAGAGGTTTGAGGTCGGTGACCAAGTTTTATTAAACGATAAAAACCTACCTACTCATGCAGTGTCTGCAGTCTTCAAGACGAAGTTAAGACCTCGGTTCATAGGACCGTTCAAGGTCGTGGCCAGGAAGGGCCTAGCGTATACGCTCAATCTTCCGAAGAAGATGCGCACGCATCCGGTCTTCTATGTTGGCTTGCTTAAGCCATATCAAGACCCTGCTCAGGTGAGCGCGGAGGCGTTGGCACCAACGGTGGCTGGACCACGGACAGCTGCAGGGCAGCAGGTGGTAGAGCCACGGGAGGCTGAACGACAGCAAATGGTGGATCCACATATGGCTGTCAACAGCATGTGGCAGAGCCACAGGTCGCGGAGCGAAGTGCTCGAGACGCAGGAGCAAGGCAAGCTGAACGTCCAGCCGAGTGACTGTACGCTCAAGGTCCGAGACCTGGTTGTGAGTCAACAGTGGTGGCTCCAACCTATCCACAAGGTGGGTCATCTCTTCGAGATCGACCGATGGGCGGTGAACGTGAACGTTCGCGTCGTGGACGCCGGCGTCGTATGGACGCAGACGCCGTTCCGGCAAGTGCTGACTCTCCCCGCGAGAGCCCAGCTGAGGCGAGGCCTCCTCCTGCTCTGCTCGATGAGCATGGTGAGCTCCACTTTCACGTGGAACGCCTTGTGGCGTGGCGTAGACGTCAGGGTCGTACCCAGTACTTAGTGAAGTGGAGAGTTACCCTCACTCACAGAACTCACGGGAGTTTGAGGTTATCCTCCGGCAAGATTGCCCTGACGTCGTTGACGCTTACGACCGGGCACATCCTGTGCCAAAGCGCCACCATGGCGTGCGACAGCGTCACCAGGCGCTGGGCGCCTCTTACTAGAGTGGGGAGCGATCAGGTCAGTAGTTGAGCTCAGGCTCTGACCAGTGGCTGCAGCAGCCAGCTCGTACGTATGCGCGGTGCTCGCAGCGGGAGCAGGAGGTGGAGAGACCTCGTGGTGATAGGGACATGGTCCCGAAGGAAGCAGGTGCTTCGTGGTGTGCTGAACAAGGTTCAGGCACAAGCGTCTCGATAGACGCATAGTTGTTTTGAAACAACTTGCTCGATGAGCATGATCCAAATGTGGATGCGCTGTATCAGCGAAAGTGGTGTCCTGAACGGGGATCGAACCACTGGCCTTTGGCTTGACAGGCCGGAGCTCTACCATTGAGCTATAAGGGCGATGTCCGTACGTCAGTCCGAGAACGGACTACTCGTGGTATGAGAGGGCTGCGCCCGGGTGGATTTGAACCACCGACCTGTGGCTTCCAAAGCCAACGCTCGATTACTGAGCTGAAAGGGCGTTGCTCTTAAGCTTGTCCATTCAAGGACAACAGTTCATGGAACGAGAGGGTTGTGCCCCGGTGAGCTCTAACCACCGCCCTGTGGCTCTTAAAGCCAACGCTCAACCATTGAGCTAAAAGGGTGTCGCCCTTAGGCTTGTCCAAGTGTGAACAATTGTTCATGGAACGAGAGGGCTGTGCCCTGGTGGGTTCGAACCACCGACCTATCGCTTGTGAAGCGAGGGTTCAACCGCTGAGCTGTTGTCGACGATTCGAATGAGTCAAGAGCATTGCTCTAAGCAGTTTGCAACTCTTGGAGTAGGCGCGGAGCGCGAGCGTAGGTCTGAGACCGCTTGAGAGCAAGATGCGCGCCGCGCTTGGATCATTGGGCCGTGGGCCGACGACGAGAAGTTGGGCATCAACGATGCGTAGGCGTTTGTGAGCTCACGGAGCTGTACAACGCTGGTGTGAGGTGTAGTAACCTCCGCCGTCTTAACAAGACGTGACCTCGCTGAAGAAAGTTTCGAGAACGGAATGTTCTCATCTTAGTGGGGGGGGGGTAACGGAGCTACACGGTGTGGAACACACAGGGGTACGAAGTACCCGGAGAGTTAACAAACTCTCAGTACATAAGTTGGAGAGTTAACAAGGTCTCTCAGTACGTTGGCTGAAAGCTACACGTTATGCATTTGATTAGGTTTAACTATGCTAGATAGTTAAACAGATACATTTACCCATAAGCGGCTTGGCCGCAATAAAAGTAAATAAAACACTTCTGGTTTTGAAGCATAAAAAGTTAAGGTATTAACTTTGAGCCCTGGTTTTGGGCTGTAAGTGTCCTTTGGATAAGGAACTTAGTATTAGTGACTCTTTGAGTCGAACGTCTTCCTCTGACGCTAAAGCTACGGCAGCCCCGCTGCTATTGAAGTACCGGACATGCAGCCTAAGCACACAATTCACTCTACCGTCCCAGAATGTGTCCGTGAAGTTTGACCACGTTCTTGGTCATATCGCGCGAAATGGACTTTTAAACAACGCCACAATTAACATGTGCCTGCAGGAAGTCTGTGACCTGCGTCATGGCTGTAACCTGCTCAATTACCAGGTAAATATGGTCGGTTGGCACGACACACCACGTAGCCGTACGACTACAGATGAAGTTGCAATTGAAGATATTACCAAGACAAAATGGCTGGTTCTTCCTATGAATATTGCCAGCGTTCCCTGGGTGGTGATCGCGGCTAAGAAAATCTCAAATTGAGATGGTATTTGATGGGGAAAACGGTATGCTGCCATTTTTAACGCAATAGCACGACGACTTCAACTTGGAGATTGCGAAATGGAATACTACCGTTCGGAAGGCTGACGATCCCGTGCTTTATCAGGTTTCTTTTCTTTCAACAAAAAAGAAGTGGCTATCGAAGCCAAAACAACCTGATGGATCAAGCTGTGAGGTGTTGATCATAGCTCAAGCGTACGCTCTACTGAGCAGTCAAACTGGACTAAGCAAAGTTACTCGTGAGCAAGTGAGGGCTCTGCGACTCAGGATTTTGTGGTTTATTACGTGCTACTGCTATGAGAAGCCCCCCCCCCCACCTCACGCTTTAAGAATGGTAGACAGACTGATGAACTTGTAAAAGGTTTTTGAACAAGGTGAAGTCGGCGAAAAAAAAGTAGACGTAGATGAACGGAACACACGCAGAAGAGAGAAATACATTAAAAAAAATAAAAATTGCGCGTAAGTCCGTGTTTTGAATGTAAATTACACTATAATTTCGTATTAATAATACTAGTTTTGTATGAATTAAATGTAAGAGAACTACTATTTATTTAAAAGTCGGGTTGATTTATCTGCGTGGTTGGTTATATTGTAGGCGTTTGATTGAAAAAAAACGCTGGAAATTCAAGTTCTAAAGACGATTGTCCATAAAGACACAATATATGTGAAAAACACAAACAAAAGGCGTTTTGATTGTCTAAAGGCACGCTATCAGCGATTGTGACGTCGTAGTTAAAGGCGAAGTAACGCGTGCCATAAAGATGGTGGCACTCGTTATTCAGCCAGACTGGGTAACAAGAGACAGTACAAATTCACCAGAATACACCCGATTAGCATGCCCGAATATGCCAGACCCGGACACGTCATCAGTTGATGTGGCTTCGGGAGTATACGTATAACCGGAAGCTCGATGTCTGTCGGTTTCGAAACTGAAACCTGCAAGACATTCAGCAGACTGCGCTGGGGATATCTAACTCTCAAGACAAAGTGCAGGGTGAATAACCCGGAGGTAGTCATGTCATCGACACACACAAGCAAAAGACCAAATCATTGAAATCTTGTTCAGCTATATGCGCATGCAGCGATGTAGCGTAGATACTGCAACTTCTTCCTACTTAGCGCACTCCTAGTAGTAGCGACGGCAAATATCTTGAATGCCAACAGCATGTACATGCCACAATTGTAGCTATCGACCTGTACTCCAAGATCACTTTCGTACATTCGGGACCGGTACTTTCTTGGGGCGAAGTCTGGTAGCATCGTCACCAATTTGTCACCAATGGGGCGAACCTTCACTCCGTAGCTGGAATTCATCGGGTCGTCGACTAATACGTCTTTACATGTCAGGTCAATCATGACGGAGCGCCAGTGATTCTTGCCGCAGATGATCGGAATCAAAATCTTCTCGCCCGTAGCACCTACCAACACGTTCTTCATCGTATAGATCGATAAAAAGCCGTTCATAACGTTCCCCGCGATGGCCGTGTCGACTCCAATCGTGTCTACTCTTTCTGCAAACAGCTTTAACACTAAAGTGTTAACGGTGCAGTCACTTAAGGGCGACTTGCCAACGAGCTCCAGTGCTTCGGCCTATATTCAAGAAGATGTTATAAACGATAGTAAATCTGTTGTATTAATAAACGTACGGACAGAAGTGGGATGGACTTCGGCTTAGCAAGTATAAATGGGTTTGGATCAACTTGGAAATGTTCGGGCATCTGTAGAGCAAAATCAATAGTCTCGATCCAGTTTATAGCTTTGTCCACGTGTGGTATGCTTTTCATCGCCCTGTGCCACTTTTTCATCACACCTAACGTCTCGGTAGTGTATGTTCTTAAACCGATTACTTCCACCGCAATTTCTTGCTCGCCTAGATTCACACCGGATGAATCTTTATGTTTCTTCTGCAAGGCTAAAATTTTAGCGCTGAACTTCTCAATGAAGTCTTTGCGAAATACACGGGTTATGGATTCCACAGGATATATTTTCTTCGCCGGTGGTACGCTCGCTCTCTCGTGGGCTACTGGAGCCCTGGCAGTTTTAATGAACACATACAGGTTGAATCGCGATAGGGTAGCGGCAGATGTATCGTATGTAGGCACACCTTCAACAGCATCTCACACAGTAGCCAGGCTCAAATTCGCTGCGTACAAGTCTGAGTCCTCCCGGACGATCGTGGCATTCTATCTACGAACAGCTTTCTTCGACTTTGCTGTTTGCTTTGGGCGCCAACGGGATCTAGGAGGACTTGCTACGTGAAATTCTTCATTCCCTACTTCTCGAAGAGTCGTTGTCAACTCCCAGGCTTTCGATGCAAGATGTTTGACAGATTGGGTGCCCGACTCGCCAGCTTGAGTGCCAGATTCGCCAGACAGGATGGCAGACTCGCCAGACTAAAGGCCAGACTCGCCTGCCTAAGTGCCAGACTCGCCAGACTAAGTGCCAGACACCTCGACGTGGCTGATCTCAATGGATGCACTCGCTTCAGGTGGCTTGGTAGAAGGAGGAGAGTCTTATAGCTGATCGTTTTGGTTTTGACTGGATTTAGTGCCGAAGTCACAATGCTTGAACCGACAAGCAACGTCCTTCAGATACTCCATCGCTTCTCGGTATTGTGCCATTCTCAATCCAGGCATCGAACCACAACTTTCACTAGCGAGAGGCAGCGCCTCAGGATACTTGCGGTTTGAGTCCGAAGGTCCATCATCCGTCACCACAACCCGACGAAATGCGAAAGATTCCATAGACGCACAGTTGTCACTAGAGCTTTCGAACTTTATCGAGGACCTAACAGAAGACAATATCCACCGACGATTAAGAAGCTGTGTCGGAATAACTGTTTCTTTACCGAGTGCTATTCTCAGAAAGAAAACATGACGACATGGCAGCAAACGCATGCTCATAAAAAGGCACAAACAAGTCCAGTTGGCCTCAGAAACAGTATACTCGGTCTCACTCCCGTCAAGGGCATCTTCCTCAGTGCTTGTGCTCTTCACAAGATAGACGCCCGGGCTCCGTTCCGAAAAATTGTGTGATGCACGGCCAAGTGCGTATACGTTTTGCTCTTGTATCAACTCGCACGCGTGTTCGCTGACAGTGTTAGCCACGAGAGTCATTTCTTGATCGTATCCAACATGCTGAAGGCTAACCTTCTTGGAGACTTCATTCATGAGCCGTCGTTCTTGAAGCGTTTGATAGTACATGATAGACGCAATGCATTCGTCCACAGCCATGAACGAATTTACCCACTCTTTCAACTGCTTCCAGGATGCCTCAATCTATGATTGGTGTTATTGCCGAGCGTGGCGGTGTTTTGCCGCTTGTGTGCACACCATAACTTACGACAATTATCCCAGTTTTTGATGAAATAGGCAGCAAATGGGTGGGTGGTGGGCTCATTTGTCGCAGCAGCCACATCCGCGGGTTCGACTGAGACTGGAGCCAGATTCGGCCCGACAGGAGCCAGATTCACCCCGACCGGAGAGGGATTCTATCTGTTTGTAGCCCTATCCAGCCCAATTGAAGCTAAAAATTCCGGCCTTGAACGACCAACCTCGCACACGTGCAGCAGGTACCGGAAATGCCCCATGAACTCCTTCTCCGTCTTCGCGTATACAAGAAGGTCCATGTGTCCTCGCAGCTGATCCCTCTCCCACGTGTTGCAGCAGTAATCCGATGATGAAATTTCCTTCCTCAAGTACTTTAATACGTGAAACTGGCAGCGTAGAATAGTGACGCCGGGGAATGCTGTCTTCAAAACAGAAAACTCCGTGAAATCCTTGTCGATGAGCACGCACTGAAGACGCGTCCAAGCCGGGTTATTCGTCTTTAATTCTTCCAGTGCATTTAACAATGTTCTCCACTACTCGTCGTGAAGTAGGGCATGTTGCACAAACTGGCCTTTTTTCAAAAGTGTCGTGAGCCATGAAATAGAAGACCTTGTATTTGGATCGATTGGTTCCATGCATTGCGTCAATTAGAAGTACCTCCGGAAATTGAGTGAAGATCGACCGCATGTGTTTGGTTTGAAGCGTAATACAGGTTGCCAATTTCCAACATAATGGAACGGTTAGATAGGCAACAACAAAATAAAATTTGAAACATTAACGTCGTATATCATACCTTTTCTCCCACATCGTCCCCCAAGATGCACCCCACGTTGCCAAAGACATCACCAAATTCGGACATCCACTTCTTTAACCGCTTTGAACTAGGGTGGGGTTAATCTTTGGTCGCGAGCCAAATTATGAACGTCCTGCGGCTTGGGATTGCTATCGGAATCGTCCTTGATAAACTTGATAATGCTTGTCTTTTTTGCACCAGCCTTGCGGAGCGCGTCCACGGTTTCTAAAGCACTCTCATCGGGGGACACACGGTTAGACGAGTGGCTTTTGAAAGCGTACTCGCTCAATGTGTGGTTGTGCTCAAGGTGGCACTTCGTAATCATTAGAGCAAATGTATTGGTAGCTTTGTTGATCTCTTGAGCGTACACATTGATCTGAAAACAACGAAATATTGCCAGCAGATATTAGCAAATTTGTCCGATCAAACCAGTCAATACCCAATCATACCAGATCATGCCAGATTGAACCAGACCATGCCCGAATGAACCAGATCATGCCCGAATGAATATGGCTTCGTCCAATTGATCATGTATCTTTCGCAGCACACCCGACATCCATATCTGCAGCAGCAACATACCTGAGCAGATCATCCAGAAGCTCGACTCTCCTGAGGAGGCCTCTTACTTGTGGCTTGCGATGGGAATTTGCCGTAATGCGTACACACGTATGTTTTGGCGTACTGGTCCTACTCGTCGGGAATCTTACACGCCTTGGATCCTTGGGCATCTATCCGAGCATTCCGTACTGGAACTGAGATGCTCGTTCTCGTACGGTAGATCTAAGATTGTATCGATAACATGCCAACCAGGTAGCTTATATATCACTGAATACAATTTAAAAAACCTTTTCACACTGTACCTGGAACGACCGAGCTTGGTACAGCGCGAAATGTGCCTCGAATTCTTCCCACGACCTGAAGTGCGTCTCCCCCGGAGGCGGAGCGATGATACAGACTGATTCGGCTTTCTCGCTAGCGCGACTCGTCCCCGTCGTTTCCATGCGAGGTGGGCTTAGTGACGTATCCCACTCACTCAAAGAGCCGCCGGATGCGGCGCCGTCACTGATATCGTCGCTGGCGTCTGTCAACAGGGGGCGCTTTGGAGCGCTGCGTGGGCGCGGCGGCATTTGGGCTCGTTGGCGCCACGAATTTGCTAAAGGGGGAGGATTATTTGTGTGGGAGGGGTATACGCAGAGTATACGCTGTACCCAGTTCGGATATAGAAGATATCAGCACATCCCATCAAACCCGAAGAGAACACAAGATTTGCTGTGAGTGGGATGCTCCCAGTCTGGCAAAATACTCACTCTCAAAAATGATGACGAGGTAAAGACATATGATGTTTACAATATACAAATACCCTGCTAGTACTAGTGGGATAACGAGAAAATTGGGCTGGTAGTGCTGTTGAATTTTACCGTATGATCACATACAGATAATATACGTTTCCACACTAAACTCCAGCACATCAAGAGTTTTTAAATCTGTTTAAGAAGGTCTTACGATTTGAGATAGCTTTTCATTTTCTATCATCGGAAAGATTGTTTCCTTCAAACGCTCACAGCCACAATTTCTCAACGAGCTCACCAGCTCCGGCGACCACCACTGTACTTCGCCGCCGCGGCGGTGAGTAAGCCGCTGCGGTTATCTCCTCTCTATCTACATGATACGTCTACTCTTCCGCTCGTCTACTTCTCGTCCACTTATAAACTTATATCCGCTCTGCTCGGGGACGTTTGGGCTATTCGATACCACCACGAGTGACGCCCGCGGCGGCTGGTCCGATACGGCCTAACGACAGGTACGGGCGGACTTATCTCTTCGCGAAAAATACCGCATGATGAGGGAGAGCTCCGAAATCACCATGGCCAGGAGCCTCAGCGTCTCGATACTGCGTCAAGTGACAGCAGCAAGACATTGAGCTTCTACCGCGCAAGGGCTAGAGATAGACGGATGACGCCGCGCTGCCTTTTACTGGACCACTTTTTTCAGTAATACTACTAATAGTACCGAAAAAAGATCAGGGTATTAATAGTAGTACTATTAGTGGTAATAGTACTAGTCTGCCACCTTGCAGCGTCACGCAACTTGCGCGAGTCTTTCTTCGTCTTCACAATCTCGTCCCTGTTGTGCCGGAGCAGTAGCTGCGACTCCAATCGCCTGCTATCTGTTCTGGTACGGAGCGGCCCCAAGATTAATCTTCCTGTAGAAAACACTCGCTCTTGAAACGCCGAAGATGAGATATCACCGAGATGAATACGCGCTAGCAGCGCCATTGACGCTGCTCTCCTCTCGAAGGAAGTCTATACCATTTTTATAGAAGGCTTTCTCTTCTTTGCGGGGAACGCTGCCAACAGCTGCCATGTTCTTGGCGCTGGACTTAGTACAATTGTCCAGCAATATGCACACCATAGCCTCCTTTGTCACTTTGGAGAAACGTGATTGCACTTGTTGAAGCGTTCGTCGTAGACACGGTTTCCCAGCTTCTGAGAGCTGGTCAAGCGCTTTTACCACTCGGCGATGGCTCGCCTCGTTTTCAATCTTCACGCAAGGGGCCTCGATGACCATCGCGTCGAACTTGAAAGATTTCAATTTCTTCTCGGTAAGTCGCCTAAATACTACCATGTATGAAGATACCAGATTCTCGCTTTGCACCGGCTCTCTGCCAAGCGTCGGAAGATTGAAGTGTAAGAAAGATCGACCAAGGCTGCCCCACTAAGCCTCCTCTGGATGGTAGCCTATCTACGGTGCTTCCTCCGTCCCCGGCCTCTGACTTAGAAGCTCCGCTTTCAGTGACGCACTCAAGGAAGGTTGGTACTATCGAACATGTTTGGGGCCTTATTCGTGTATTGGATAAACCATACAGAGGGCGAAATCCGTGGAAGCTATCTGTCCAGGTGTACCGCAACATTTGTCCGCCCTGCTGTGAGGTGAATAAGGCCCGAAAGAATACCACGTCTTATAGCTGGAAAGAAGCCTTGCGCAGCACAAAGAATACATACAACGACAAGGAGCATATCATATCGAAACATGCAGATCATCCTTGGGCGATACTTGTGGAGCACCGAACAGCTCAAAAGGCGAAGTACGACGTCATGAGTGGGGAAGTTGACGCTCAAGCCGTTTGAGACCTCACCGGTGGCGCCAAGGCCGACGCTACTACTTCTGCTTCTATCACTGTGGAAACTACTACTTCCAAGTCACCACAGAAATATTTTTTTTTCAAGGCGCCTGAGAAGACACTACACGTGCTTATTTTAAAGTGGCTAGTTAGTCAAGGAACTCCATTTCCGGCATGCAGGTCCGGACCTTTCGAGGAGATGATGCGTGCTTCAACAGGGAAACCAGAGTTTCCCATGCTCGGACGCGACAGACACGACCGCTTACGTCAAGGACAGCTCCAACTATTTTGCGATCTTGTTGGCGAGCAACTCCCTTCTGAGCTCGAAAAGGCGTGCTATCTTCAGTACTTGAAGCTCATACACGACATCTGAACAAGCTGTGGAAAAGATAGTATCGTTGGTACGTCAGTGGTGTTTATATGATACGTCGTAGATATTCCGGTTCATTGCAATGCTAGCTACTGCCAAGAACGATGAACACAATGCTCCGCTTGTCGCTAAAGAGATTCAAAGTGCTTTTAAGGCGAAGTACGGCATCGACATCCGTGCAATGACTCGGCTCATCATGTCAGACACGACGCTCTCAGCGTGGAATGTAGCCGATCTTATCGACAGCGAGCAAGAAGATTGCTCGATGCACCTGCTCAACTTGTGCATCGGATACGGGCTTGGCGTGAAGGACAGCATACAAACCAACACAGTTTGAAACGCAGCGTGTCAGGCGTGAGATAAAATAGTCGCCACAGTAACAACTGGTGGGTCTCTAGAGGAGGGAGGTGATGGCATTCGGAAGCTGCGCAATCTGAACAACCACTTCCGGTCGGCAAAGCAACGCAAACACATTGAAAAAAATCAAAGAAGCCCTCTCTCATCCCGGGCTAGACCCAATGATCGCAGCGCCCGCCTGTCCGATCCCGAGGCGACTTCTGGAGACGGCACAAAATCGGAGTCGGAGCCTACCCAGATGTTCGTCGACGCTGAAGAAGCTAAGGCTACGGGTCGCGTCGAAGAGATCCTCACGGCAGATGTCGAGGTCCCAGCGCTCGGGTACACATTCTGTACGCACGGTTCGATACAGAATCTGCGACTCAGTACAGAAGAGAGTTAAACGTGGATATAAGACACACAAAAAACGAAAACCCTTTCGTTCAGCGTAGCGGTGTCTCCTTCATATACTCCGATTGAGTACATGGGATGGGTGGCTTTCAGCATTCGCTGGAAGGGTCTGTCTTGAGCTCAGGGCCCTCCACACGACCGGCAACAGCACAAGGCATCCTTCAGCCGTCGTATCCTATTCACTGATGCGGGCTAGGACGATTGCGAAATCCGGACGATTGCGATATTCAGTTCTTTTTTAGAATGATGATCAGCACAGGACAGCCACAGCTTCTCTGATATCTAAATGAGGGTCCGTTGCTTCTTCTGGAAACATAGTACTGATCGGAGTACTATAGTAATTCTTCATGCGAGTAATGCTACTAATATTAAAAAGCATACTATACGGTTGTAATATTACTACTACTCAAATAGCATTACTATTAGTATTACTCTACATTACTAGTTTTTAAACTACCCTTAACCTCTCGACACACAACTCAACGGCCTCGACAGCTTTGTTTACAGATCTCTTTATATCTATTAAGAGCTACTATTATTAGTTATATTCTTGCACAGCACCTAGCCGTGTAAGAAAAACTGAAAAAAGTAAATTTTCTAAGAAAGCATCTAGCATTTACGTCGAGGAGTAAAGTGGCCATATTTTGTTTATTACACCAAGTTTCTATCAGTTTATACCCATGCCAAACCTTTATATTGGAGTGAAACCCGTGAAGTTTATATAAATTAGTAGGAAAATAGGACCTTCTCATTTGAAATTTGTATCGAATCGATACCTACTATTGGTGTATGCACATTATCTCGAATTAATCCCTATAGGACTGTACGTACTACTACTCGTAGCACTACCAAAATAATAGTAATTTTGCAAGGGCACAACGATGATTTGTGTGAGATCAGCTTCAGCCGATACTCAAATAGTCTCAAAAACAAAATGCTTGTGCTTCAAAACAGCGGCACACTTCTACCTGTAGACGTTTGTGACTGGCAAAACCGAGCACCATGTTAGTACTATTCGTTGTGCTTGTGGTGTAGCGGGATCAGCAAATTCTGTGAGATTGCTAGATCCAACTTACGAACAGCGCCCAGACACTGACAGATGGAGGGGGTCCCCCGATGATTAGTGATCTGCTGAGCTTTACTCACCTTGTACACCCGTCGGTAGGGCGGGATCTTGCTCACTCGGTAACTTCCGATGGGTTCAAGTGGTGAAGCTTGGGTGTCTTGGCGAGACGTGGGGATGGGGTGAAGCAGTAGTGGTAAGATCTTCACTCTGCGTCCGTAGCTGTTTCTGGATCCCAAGCGACTATTCAAGCTTGGTGGATCCAAGGCCTAGATTTGGGATCTGGCCGTAGGATTGCATTGTGGGTGTGCTACCTTGCGTTTGTTTTCCTTTGCGTCGTACGTCCTGCTTCCTGAAGCAAGTTGAGAGCTTCTTAGGCAAGTAGTAAATTCGGTTAACCTTTCGGATCTGCACGTGCAAATGAAATCTCACTAGTAGTAGGATCTGGCCAATGTGTTATCCAGCTATCGCTACCAGCACTAGATAAAAAAATTCCCAACCTTCACCGAGCTCGTCCGACCAATGTAGTTTTGATTCTTGAGGGCAGGAAGGAACTTGCGTGATACTGTGCAGATTGAAGTCTAATTCATAAGTAAGCCTATATCTGCCTGGATTTCTACCTTCTATGTCTTATACCTGCTAAATCCTCTACCAGGCTCGTCTGCATACCCTTGCTTTCCTTGGTCCATCAACCCAGCTGTATCAGCATCAGATCCACCGGATCCATGGCGTGATCATAGTAAGGTCGCCATATTATGGGTACACTGTCCGGATCTAAGCCACTTTAATCCACCTTACTACAAGTGTACACTCATCGTGGATCCAAGCCCTCCACTTATCTAACATCACATGCGAATGTCTGCGGTCTCCGTCGCTCCACGAAGTTCGAGATCCGTTGAAGTTGAATCCATCACCCCTATACCATGGATCCAAGTCACGCTGTGTGGCGTCCTCAATCCCTAGGATCCGGACTTGGGGAAGTGGTATCTGGGACATCTAGCGGTGGATCTAGTCTTCGCATTTGTTGTCAATACTTCAGATGGTGTTCACAGCCCTTCCCCCATAGGATCCCCACTCGATCCACCCGCACATGTTATATCCCATGTCCCTCGGTTTAATTGAGCGAGAGTTAATTGAGTCTCCACCTGGTCGATTTCAGCAATACTGTCACCAACCATCTTCCTCTTGCCGTTCTTCATACTATGAGTCACTATTATTCTCCAGACCCATCGTTTGCCATCTCTTATTCCCGATCCAAACCGTCGCCTCATTTAGTATACCACTTTACCTCGGCCTATTCCACCTCAAGCAGTATGGATCCACGTCGAGCAATCCAGATCCACCCTTACCACCGGGCGGTGTCACTTATCTGTGATAATGACTCCTTGCCAGGCCCCATCTCTCATTTCTGAGAAAGCACTTCACCACAAGCTTCTCTAGATTCCTTTAGTAAATGTACAGTGTCTTTGCAGCTCAGCAAAGATCAATAGTTTCGCTCGCATTCAGACTGGGTGACCTTGCAACGTGCGAGGTCTCGTGCATGGTCTACTGACGCTATCACTCAGAAACCCATCGAAATGGATGACAAACAGCAACATATGCTTGAAGTCATGAGTAACCGTGAAGTGAAAGTGGAAGGAATCCGTTTGCCTGAATTTCATAACAAGATGAAGGAATCTGTCGATTTGTACTTCAAGCAACTTGCTCAGTACTTTGAAGCCAAAAACATCGATTGGCAAAACTACAACCAAAGTTCTCGGATTTTGGCCACTCCTACTGCTAACATTGAAGGAAATGTCGCCGCTTGGTACAAGCTGAATACGCGTGACATTAAGGACAAGCAGGACCATATGGCCAAGTTAATGGATGCGGTTGTGCCTCCGGATTGCTAGAGCGTTTAAATGATCAGTAGTGCGCGCTCAAACAGAAAAAATGCTCTAACTTAGAAGATTACATCTCTCGTTTCCGTGAAGCCACCATGAAATTGACAGACATGCGTGAGTTGGACAAAATCATTTACTTCATACGTGGACTCGTTAGTCCTACGCGTGAAGAGGTGCAATATCGCCACTGTACAACAGTGTCGCAGACAATGAAGATTGCTTTGGAGTATGATCGATCGCAAAATGTCCGTAGTAAGAACCACCGTTCTTTTCTCAAAATCCATCACGCTCTCAGTCCAGCAACAATTTGCACCAACTGCAAGCCATGCCTACGCGAGTGCAGGGGAACGAACCCGAGCCAATGGAAATTAACTCAGGGGGAACGATATACGTAGTTCTGCTTCTACTTCGTCGTCGAGCAAGCGATGTCGCTACTACGAGAAGCCCGGTTTAGTTATTGAGCAGTGCTTAAGGTTAAAGAACAAGGATAAGTATGCTCGAAAGAACCGCCACGAAATCTGCCGCGAACTTTAGTTATGTTCTCCTACAACTGCTGCTGCTGAACGTTCGTATATGACCCGTTCCGATGACGCGTTTGAGGTTGTTGAAGTGGAGGAGATTTCTAGTTCCCCTTACGTCCATTCATCGTGAGAAGGAGCTCGTTCCTTAACAAGGGACTTGTGATGAGAAAACCTGTCGTCATCATGTTCGACAGTGGTGCTACATGCAATGTTGTTCGTCCTGGGTTCGGCACTAACACCGCTACGTCTGGTGTCTCGCAAGTCACTCGGTTTAATGGAACTTCTACGAAAGCGCGTTCTGTGAAGAAAGGTCAAGCGACTATTGACTTTGGTCGCTACCGTTTCCGCAAGCTTCAAGTCAGGGAAGGGTCACTTGGATCTGCCCATGATGTCATTTTCGGAAAACCTTGGTTTACCAAGTTTCAGCCATGCATCAATTGGCGGTCGCATGGTATTTCGCTTCCAAGTGTGTCTAGGACACCCCCATCAGCGGTTGCTAGTCAAACCGCTGTGAAGATTGCTGCTGCAGACTTTAAACGTAGTGTGTAGAAACACGTGTACAAGAACGTGTACCGTGTCAAGATTTGCGCAGCCATGCCAGTTAGTAGTTAAACTCCTGTTCCGATCCCTCACTTACTAAAGCTATATATTGACGTCTTTCCGGAGACTTTACCTGATGGATTACCACCTTCACGTCGTGTGGATTTTGAACTCCATATGAAACGTGATGCTGTTCCAGGTAACCATGCTCCTTCCACCTGTCCAAGATTGAGCAGAATGCACTAGATCTCTTTGTTGCTGAGAAGCTGAAGAAAGGACGGGTCGAAGTTTATGATTCTTCTTGGGTGTCCAATATATTTGGGATTCAAAAGAAATATTCTACTTCTGGACATTAGCCGCCTCGGTCTGAGTGGGTACGCTCTGACAAGTCGACTTTGCCTATTCGTTGGGGCATCGACTATCGCTATGTGAGCTCGCAGTCGATTGTTCGAAAGCTTTCACTGTCTCGTATCGACGAACGCTTCGATCAGATGTCTGGTTCTGTCATCTTTTCAGCTCTAGATTTGGTTCAAGGATATTACCAGATACGTATCGCGCTCAAGCGTCGCAAGTATACCGTCTTTCGCACGCACGCCGAAACGTACCAGTGTTGTGTAGCGCATAAGCGATTAACAGGTATGCCTGGTGTTTGGTCTCAAAGAGGACGCCTCATGAGGGTCCTTTTTGCGAAGTACTGATTCATTGTTGTCTACTTGGATGACAGTTGTGTATTTTCCACCAGTCTGGAAGAGCATGCTAGACATCTTCGAACTCGCTTCGAGATTCTACATGGGGAGCAGTTTCTCTGCCACCTCTCGAAGTGTCACTTTGGCCAGTCCGAAGTTAAGCTACTCGGCCATACGATTTCTGCCAAAGGACTTGCTGTCGATGCTCGCAAGACTGAAGCGATTGCGAAGTGGCCTGCGCTATAAAGCCGAAAACAGCTACAAAGCTTTTTGTGTCTCGCAGGTTATAATATCCTCGCTTTATCCGTGATTACGCCATTATTGCGCTGCCTCTTGGTTATCTTGTCAAGAAAGAGCATGTCTAAAGCTGGAGACCAGAACGGACTCGTTCGCTTGAGAAAAAATAAAAATCGCTCTTCAAGGAGCACTAGTGCTGCAGTTACCGGATTACAAGAAACGTTTCAACGAGACGTCTCTAGCTACTGCGTTGGTAACGTTATCTCTCAAGTTCGTTCAGGTCAAGATCATCCGATCGTCTTCTTCTTGAGGAAAATGGGTCCTCACGAGATCATTTGGCTACCCACGAGAAGATCTCTTCACTATCAAATTAGTGCTGGAAAAGTGACGTCACTATTTCTATGGGCGTGAAATCTACACGGACAACACGGCTTGCAAATGGTTTTTGCACCACCCGAAGGTTTCGGCGAAATTGGCTACCTATTGGACGTTTTTAGTGCAGGTTACGTTCAAGTTGCATCACGTTAAGGGGCACCTCAATGCGGTTGCCGATGCGTTGTCGCGTTAATTCTCGGAGCATGCGATGAATACGGTTTCGTTTCATCCGTGGTCCACGCGCTGCCATGCCCGTCCAGCTCGAAACCTGAGGAATCGACGCGTTAATTCCGATTACCGCAGGCTTAACCAACATTTGGTTCGCCCGCCCTCTTGCCCTCAATTTCGTGGGAAGGATGTTGCTGCTTATTAAGACACGGGCCCTATTCTGACCTTGGCTCAAGCTTACCGACATGTTCCAGTAGCAACTCTGCGTATCGTCGCTGCAGCTGATAATATTGTTGTGGCCATCAATGTGACTCAACAAGCTCAAAACTGGAGCTCACTCGGATAGTCGGATTCGGTTAGCAGAGAATTCGTAGCTGGATATTGCAATTTCCCAGGCTACGGAGATCGGTTTAACCCCTCCGTCACTACGACCGGATAAGGAAGCATGTGACATTTCCACATGCTTGATGATCAAGCATGTGTGGATCGTCATAGAATGTGCGTTTTGTCCTCTTAGTCCCCAATGCACAGGTCTTGAGGTCCTAACTGTACAGATAATGATTCGTTGGAGATACGCTGTCGTAAGAACTGTGCTTCAAACGAGAAAGCCTCTGAGCCATCCATTCATTCTTCAAAACGAAACGCGAGACCAAGATGCCTCCCCACCGCGTCACGCGCGCGGAAGCGAAGGCGTTCCTGCGTCAACTCGAGGGAAAGGAAGGCGCAGAACGCGCCCGCCTGCTGGAACAGCACCGTGCGTATGTCGACGTTACGCGTGACCGCGATGCTGACCTTGGCGACGAAGATGCAGATGAACCGCTTATTTTAGCTCCTACGTCAGCAACGACAGGAAGGCGGCCTAAGATGACAGTGGCCCCACGCAAGCCTCCTGCTCCAGCTACGTACCAGAGAAGGGCGCACTACTGAAATATTACAATTTGCTGGCAAGAGCGCCGCGATTCAAAGGGAAGACGTCAGTCGCAGCACTGTATGCAGAAAAGTTTGCTGCCGATGCTGCTTCTGCTGATGAGGATGGGAGTGACAGCGGAGACGAATATTACGTGGAAACGGGAGAAGACCAAGGAAATGACGAAGCTGAATTTGACATGGTGAAAGCGGCAGAGTTCACAACACCGACGAAGGCGGCGAGGAAGAAAAGACCGGCAATGGCGCCTGGAAAGGCCAAAGCAAAAGGTAAGCGTAAGCGCGCATTATCCAAGAGCTCAAGAGCTGACAAATCTGCGCGGACAACAAGCCCACACGTTGCTGCTGATGAAGATGCCGTCAGGTGAGGAGACTATGCGTTTTGCGTACGATGTGTTTCTCACACTTCATGTTTGTAATTCTTTGTAGCGATGCGTCTGTTGGTGGCGATTTGGACTATAGCAACACGTCTCCATCTCCGCCATGTGCAACAAACACAACGCAGGCACATCGCGGACCCATGTCAACATCGGAAGGTGCTTCCTCTGCGCAACACACTTCACCGCTAATGCCACCTCGATCTTCGGCTTCCAGGTACGCTGTCACATGATGGATATGAAGCATGTGCGAGATTTATTTCTGACAGCATCCTGTATATTACTGTTGATTTTGCAAAGTCACTGAATATGGCTACTGTTATTCACACAACTACGGTTTCCACAACCCCTCCTCCTCTCTGTTCCCGTCAAAATTCCCGTCAAGATGATGCCATCTATGATGGTGGTGCATTGGATTCGAATTACGATGATTCCGACACTGGGTCGGCTGAATGGTACGAGGACACGGATAATTTTGGCGCTAATGTCGATGATGAGATCCGAAGCGAGAGCGACACGGAGACGAGTGACGAACTGTCTCTAGATGCACCTCAAACTAGCAATTCATCGAGTTCTACACCTGCATCTATCGCAGCTTCTACAACAAACCGTCGCGGGGGGCAGCAACCTTTACGAAGTAAGGAGGAGGCCGAACGATGAAAGGACATCATTGACAATTGCCGCATCGTAGAAGGGTCTGATTTGTCTAATCTAATCGATACAATGTTCACTACAGCTTCTCGAGAGGAGCGTCTATTCTGTGGGGAGCATTCAAACTAACCGGCCTCATCGCTCAATTGCAAGCGCAGCTACTACAAGTGGGGTCGGCCGAATTTGCAGACACGGTAAGGAAGGTGCTTATTTGGCTGGTTGTTCACATTGCTAACTATTACTGTATGTGTCCAAAGATGTACTCACCTAGACCAGTTGCACCATTGCATGGCCACGTTCCACCGTCCACCAACCAGCTAAAGATGGACGACGAGTGGACGGAGGTGAATAGAATTCGAAAGCGGCGTCAACGGCAGTGCAAGGTCTGTACTATACGAAAAACAAGCAGTACACAGCGGCGGTTGACGCGCTCCTAGCTGTCCCGGTTGCAGTAAAGGCTCCAAACGGTACGTTGCTATGCTCTATCGTTCTTACTACTGGTATCTAACTCGTATAATGCAATGTCTACTTGTGTGACAAGATGCGCCAAGCACATTACCCAAATAATTTCCAGACTTGCTTCTCCATTTGGCACCAACTTTGGCGCAGTTGAAGCGAGCGCCCACAGCCGCGCCACGGCCGCGGTATCTAGCTGAGGGCCCCACAAAAAAAGCGGCCGGGAGGACAAGGGAGTCGTGAAGAGGAGTGTGGGGGCGGTGGGGACGAGGAGGAGGCCACAGGGCTCGGCAATGAGGAAAGTGATGGTGGTGAAAATTCTGATAGTGATCAGAACGAGACAACGGAAACTGGGGGTGACGACGCGGTAGAGAGAGCATCAAGAGTAGGAAACAGTGAAGCTACGTAGGTAATAGCCCAAATGACTTGTGTTTAGCTAACAGATGCAATACACAAATTTGCTTTTGTAGCCGTTCTGCACGTGACTCCGTCAAAAACGATTCATTCCCAATAAAACAGCCATTTGCACATGCACGATTTCGCGTATGGGCTTTACGGAATCTACGCATCATGCTGGATATAAAGCATGTGGACCCATAATACGTACGATTGCAGGGTCTTGTACAAATATACAGACACCGATGGTTTTTTTCCATTACAAATTTTACGTTAAGACTTGTTTTTAACATGCTTGATATCAAGCATGTGAAACATAGTCCGTACATTCAAGATTTGCTATCGTAACGGAGGGGTTAAGCATCCGGAACAACCATTTGTCAAACAACATGGTTTACGTTTCCGCAAGTCTCAGACGATGATGGGTTTGTGTGTTCCGTTTACTTGGGACAGTCATCTTCGAGCTTCCATAATTTCTTGCTTCCATGACTTCAATATTGCTGCTTATCCTGGAGCTCATCAAACGTATCTTCGCATTTCGCAATGGTACCATCGGCCCACTTTGGACCAAGACGCTCGCGGTTATGTGCAAAGTTGTGAAGCTTGCACTCACTGGAAATACAGAATTGCTCGCAAGAATGGCAAGATGATCCCGTTCCGAATACTGAGAAATGCTTGTCTGTCGTCTCTATGGACGTTATCACTGGATTGCCTGATTTCAATGGTTTTGATGCAGTCTTGACTGTTGTCGACAAGTTGTCAAAGCGCCCAAATTATCGTGCGTACCACCGGCCTGAAGATGCACAGAAGCCTGCACATCACTTCTTTGATTGCGTTGTTTGCCATCACGGTGTACCATCGATCATCATCAGCGATCGAGAGTCCAAGTTCGTCTCAAAGCTCCGGTCGTTTTTGGCTAAGCTAATGGGAATTCGTCTGCCCATGACAACTGCCTATCATGCCCAAACCGATGGACAAATCGAACGTCAGAATCAGATTATGTAAGACGCTCTACGCTGCACGATATGGTACCACGGAGGTAATTGGTCGGGTAATCCCGGAACGATTGAGTATGCTTATGCTACACTCGTCAGCGCATCTACCGGTATGTCGCCCTTTGAAGTTGATACCGGACGCAAAGAACGGAATCCGTTAAATCCTTTGAGCAACCCAAGAACCAAGATTCAAATTCAGCGTGTAGCTGTGGAATATGCGAAACAGCTCCAAGCCAAACGTCAAGAGAGCATGAATTTGGCAAAAAAGCAGGACGTCAGAAGAAGTGCTATGACAAGAAGCGGTGATCGATCACGTTCAAGGAAGAGGCCTTAGTCATGCTGGACGCTCGTCGCGTTCTATCCACCCAAGTGACTCAATACATTGGTGCGAAGCGCGCTAAGTTCGCTGCTCGCAAGATTGGACCATTCGAGATTATAAAAATGATAAACCCGAATGTGGCCAAGGTGAATCTTCCACGAAGCATGGGTCATCTGATCCCCACGCTCAATATTTACGTGTTGAGTCATCACGTTGGAAACTCGTCACGTTTCTGGACGCGCCCTACCCAAAGGCCTCCTGACCGATTATTGACGGCGACACAGGTGCAACGATGCAATCACAAACCCGAATGGCTTGTAAAATGACACGGATTGTCAGATCACGAGCAACCTGGGAGCGCGAGAAAGCCATCCGCCATGTGTCGTATTGGACGGCTGTTGTTTCCGACTTCAACAAGCATCAACAAGAAGCCAAGTCCGGGAGGATGTAACGACGCACAAACGTCACAGCCAGCGTTTACCATAACGTTGGTACCAATGCGTCCTACTTTCTTCAATTGGCTTCCTACTTGTCTTTGCTGACTGCCCACTGTCTTCTTAAATTACCAATAAGCGGCCAGGCAGACACACGCCAGACCGGAAGGCAATCATGATGTTTGGACGAGTATTTCCAAACATGGAACTTCAATGGCATTCATTATTTTTCATTTGAATTCACTATGGAGGTTCTGGACAGGTTCAAATGAGCAGCGGTACACTACTACGCTACGCTACTTCAAGATTCGACTGAAGGACTATTTAGAATCTAGTTTGTGAAATGCATATACTTACATAGGTTACCAAGCGAATACTAAAAGCACCGCCTTGTAGCCGACAAACAACTTACCATTTCAATATCACTTTCCAATTTACATTATTCTTGGCACATCTGTAACCTCTCGCGCCTTACCTTCGAGTCCCCATCGCTGGACTCTCGCCGCTCTCCTTGGCTTCGTTCCTCGCCACGCGACGCTTCCTTCGTCGATGTTCCTCAGCGCCGTGCTCTCACCAGTCGTTTCAAGAAGAGATCATCACGTCTGCGAGTTGTCACGTTTATGACTTTCATATAAGCTGTTGGTACCGGCAACCCAGTCGCGTCATCCACCGAGGGCGACACTTCTACATTAAAAAACCTCATTTCGGGCGACAAGCCTGCGGAACCGAACTGCAAATGATTCCCACGAAGATCACTTAGGCAGTTGCTGATAAGACGGCTGATGCATCCTCTACTGCAAATATCATCCGTTGAGCCATGAGGGGCACTGCTTTCTTCTTAACAGAGATCTCTACAGTGACCAACAACTGCATCAAGATTATCACTAACGACACGTACAGTGTACGTGATCAGATACGAAAAAAAATGAGCGTGATTACTGACAAGCTTATCGCGTTCTCTAATGGTGATAACGGCCACGCTCTCTCCATGGCCGACGATATGTGATCGCCATGTTCGATTCTACGGGCATCGCTAAGATGCTGGAAGAGTTCATTCAGCCCATTTGTGATTGTACGGCATTCGTGATAGGCGAGATTGATGATGGTTCGCTTGCGGATGCTCTCGCTCTTGTTACGAATGAAGACGCCTTTGCTGGTAGCAATGGCACATAGACGACGGCGTAGTGAATATAGTGTTCAAGAGCATTGACCTGGAAGACGTGACTGTCGTGAATCACACCGATGGCAAAATCATGGAATTTGTAGACGTGAAAAGTCGAGGGACTATAACCTGGAGCTCGACGGTGTCTACGTTGCAGGGCAGGACGTTGTACTTAGACCGGTGGCTTCCGGAATATGTTGGCCTTCCTGGTTCAGGTGGTAAATCCCTCGTGATGTAAGCCCCGCGGCCATTTACAGGCGGTACTACAGCTCAGAGCGTTTGCCCCCTCCCCTTGCTATCATGTTTGGTCCGTTTCGTTCACCAACCTGTCAGCTGGTACAGTACTCTGGGACCAATAAGGAAGTGTTTGCTCCGTGATTTTACCGATTATCGTCTGCCGTAATTGGCAGATTCCGGAAGGGAAACTGGAATGGTGCAATATGATGGCGCAATTCAATAAATTGTATAGGGGTCCATCCATTCATACCGACAGCTCGAGTTCTTTCTCATTCAGCCTTTTCGAACGCGGACTCTCAAGCGACAGCGGCGGCTCGGTAGGAGCAGCCAATATAGCTCACATTCACCTTACCCCCCCCCCCCTCACGCTGGAGTAGCTCGATGGAAGAACAGGAGGCACACACCACCTGGTTGCTGGCTCGAGTTCAGCCTTCGGCATCTGTATAACGATGACTTGTTGCTCCGTGATTTGAGCGTCGTAATACAGGTGCTAGGCGAGATCCACTGATAAGACACAGATGTGCACGATTTTTTAATTAGCTACCGGATAACAGCGAGAGATACTGCGCTTTAAACGCTTGGTATGCAGCAGGGTGAGAGGATCGCAGGGCACGCCACCGCTTTCTTAACGACGAAGCTTTGCAGGTGGTCTTTGTTTTCGACGAGGGCGTGCAGACGCTCATTGGCAGATCGATCCGTGGAGACGTCTGACGTCCACAGTGTGTGTTTCCGAGCTTCGTAGACGGCTTTGTCGCTTAGGCTTGGCTGCTCTGGTATCTCAAACGAAGCCTGGTAAAATACCTTCATTATGTTTACCGTTTCTTTTGCGTCTGCGCGTCTGTTTCGCTCCTTTTGGCATTTAACAGTTTGCCAGATTTTGTTAGCATACCAGTTAAAAAACAATCAGCAGGCGTAAACGTTGTAACCGGCGCAACCACAGCGAAAGACGAATGAGTAGCGACGATGGCTGCTGTGGTCACGATGGGCGATAACGCATGAGCTTCAACCGGTGCAGAAGATGCAGCCAACGTGTCTTCGACACGGCACATCGATATATCATAAGAGTCGTTTTAGTGTGTCCTCCAAGGTGGACGCAAGCAGCGAGGCGTCTCCAGAAACTATATCACTGACTTGGGCATATCGCATCGTGTTCCAGCGAGCGGACAAGTGAGATCCCCACTCGCAGCATGTTAGACCGAGATGAGACAGCCGAGCAGCGTGTTTGTTTGAGCAGCAATACCTCTTTCTAGCTCGAAAAGGTAGGGTGAAACATGCGATGGGGTGAAAGATCCAGTTTTCGTGGAGCTAGCACCACTATCAGATGCATTAGCAGGTAAACAAAGGTAGCTATCACGACATTTACAGCCACATTAAACCGAGGGTCCGGTGAGCCGAGGACGTGTCGGTGCAATTTGTTTCGCAAGGTAACGAGCTGACCAAGCTGTTGTTATATGCTGCCGCTGATCGGCAATAGTTAGGGTCACCACAGATAAGTCAGGAGACCTAAAACCGGCCAGAACCTTACCTACACTCTGACCCTCACCTGAGTTTTTATCTATTTATGCGAACGCTTTAGTAAGTGACTCAAGTTAGCCAACAATATCCCGTGGATAGCAAGCTTAGGCGGCGCGTTGACATTCACAGCTGACCCTCGATGCAGAGAGTATTTGGCCATATTCGACGTCTCGTTTTGACGTATCGCGGAGGGCATTTAACCCATGATGTCTCGAATAGCTTCTGTAACATAGCTGGCGATATTGGGGCGCTAACGCTCTCTTTTTGTAGAGGCTGGCTCTCATTTTCTACGTCATCCTTTAGACTTTCCCAATAGATAACATCCTATTTTTGGGTATATGTTGGAAAATCGGACACCGCAGACCGGGGGGCTGCGGGAGCAGGTATTCTGATGGTTCATCGTACCACACAAAAAGTATAGCAAATGCGTGCATCATCGACTACTGCCAACGCTCTGCAGAGTTGTAGATATATACGCCTTGCACAGAAGAAATCTTAATCCTCGTGATCTGTAAGAAAATTAACCTGAGGCCGCTAGCGAAAGTTGTTGCTTCCTCGCAAATGAAAAAAGTTTCACTGACCCTACCAAATGTATGCAACATCATTGTCAACAAAGCAACATTCGTGATCGGACTTGAGGCATGTCGCAACATCGGCACGAGCAACGCGATGCTCCACTAGTACACACGCATCGTTAACCGTGCAGCTCGGGGCGTCGTTAGCCTGCATATTCACACGAAGGTTTCGTTTGTCTATAGCCCTAGCCATCTTATACCGAGCTTTAGCGACACGCTTTGAGTCAAGAAGCGAAATTTAATAGCACTATCTACGTGGATCTTCCATTTCGATAAATAGCCGAGGGCAGTCGAGGTGGCGAGAAATCCATCAGCATCACGCGCTTTACCGCTTTATTTGTCTGGTGATAAATGGGGAGCGCTGTTAGAGGAGAGTAAACTTTTTCGTGGGTTAGCTGGTAGCTTGTGCGAGGGAGACGTGCATCTTGTCTAGGGCTTCAGTAATGAGTTGTGCTGACGTGAGAAAGTTGTTGAAGACCTTCAATGCAGCAAACTTCTAGCCGACAGTATCAGCTGGTGTGTCGAGCCCACACGGCATGCTGTGTATGGCTTTAATATATGTGTATACAGGGGATCGCCACACGTCGTCCAACTGGTTTGTTTAATTTTCCGGAATGATTTAATCTTATTGTGTACTAGAGATTTTGTTTTGAAAGTTGTATGCTGCACTTCTGAGTAAGACGCAGAAATGCCGGGCGGGTCATTAAATAAGCTAGAACAAAACTAATCTAGTATGCTGATTAGGCTAAACTCCAAATTTGAATTGCAATCGGTAAAAGGTAAGCTTTTGATTGGTCCCAGCGAATGAAGGGCAACAAATAGGGTTGGAGCAACTGGACCAAAATGACTTATTCCACAATAATAGTGGTTGTCACAGTCGGAAACAAGTCAGTTTCCAAGCCAGATCCGATAGCCGCGTTGGACAAAACGCCATCAGAACCCTTTTAGATTTTTCAGATGGAGGTACGCCTAAGGAAAAAGCATGGGTAAGATCTCTTGGAATCCAATTGGTGTGGCGCGCATCAAAATAGCGTCAAATCCTCTAAGATGATTTTTTAACCCCTTGAACGCGAAGGTTTTCCAGTGCACCCATTTACCGAAACCCTTTCGACGTTAACGTGTATGTCGGGGAAGGGTTTTAATAGTTAGACTGGTATAAAATTAATCCTGTAGGATGGTTAAACGCATTGAACCCCAACACCTAGGATGGTGAAAATTTGATATTGTGTATCCTACAAGAATATTTGACTTTGAAATACACTATACCAAGATATCGTGTCCAGGAACGTACAAAAACTGCTCACGGCCCAGCGCACTTTTCTCCTAAATATAGACTTCAAGTTCAGGTAAAAAGGGAGATACAGATTTCATACTTTTATCAAGACATTTAAGATTCTGCTTAAGGTGTCGCAGCGTCGTTGTGACGTCTCTTTGACGGCCTACTGGTGTCATCATCCCCGCTGTCACCACTCGCAGACTTTGCTTCTTCGACACTACCGGCGGCTGGCCTGTGCGCGCGGATCTTTCGCTTTCTCTGTGACGGCGGCAACAGGCTGCCGTTACGCCAATGCTTGTGCCAAATCTCGAAGCACGAAACGGACTCACCGTTGTTTACATGCTTGACCTTGTTGCACAGGTACACACGCGACGCCAGTGGTTGCTTTGAGCTTGTGTGTAGCTTGCAGGTGCTACAGTAGAATGTAGTCTCGCCCCCTCGCGACTCGTCGGAGCCCTTAAGCACCGAGCATACTTTGCATGCTCGTTGACGTCGCTTTCGACCTTTCCCGTTGTTTCCATCCCTCCACTCATCCACCTGCACCGGTACGTGGGTTCGCTGCATTGGCGGAGCGCGTGACTTCTTCGGGGTACGCTCCACCGCGCGGAGAGCATCCCAATCCGTCTCCTGCAACGGCGTCAGCTCCAAATGTAGTTGCTTCAGGAACTTGACATGGCTGAGCTTGGGTTTTCCATCAATAGCACGCCGTCGATTGTACACAATAAAAGCATTGACTGTTGCCAGGTCGATGAAGCCCAGAAAAAGCGACTTGTAGTATTTCTTATACTTTAGAGCCAATTGAAGAGAGTACCTGATACAACATGAATTATACAGGGTTAGCATCAACACTATCTTGTACATACAGCAGAAATGTACTCACCTTTGGAGGCGAAGTTGATCGTGTACATCAACTCCGCCCATGAAAGTTTGGTAATGTTTCAGCACTCTTGGACATGCCACCTCGACTTGCTCGCCAGACTTCGCTCGACGAACTACGCGATCTTGCTCAGTACTTCCACCCGCACACAGCAAATGCACAGGACGGTTGTCCCACCAACACACTGCTTTCATACTCGGCACTAATGTTGACTCGGCAACAGCGTAGGTACCGCGGTGTACATGAGCAGGCCGCTTCTTCTTCTTCACGATAATCTCTTTGCAAAACCCACGCCGGTTGGTCATCACTGTGCCTATACTGTAGAACCCCATTGCTAGGAGCTGCATGGAGAGTGTCGGTGACGTGTAAAATCGGTCAGTGACCACTAGACGTTTTTCGATGGTTCCTCTTGCTCCAAAAACTTGCCTCAGGTTGCGAATAACGGCAGCTGGTCCACAGTTGATGTCCTTCGAAGAGGATGACCTGTCCGTTTGCCACTTACCACAGTAGACTTCAAACCTGTATCATACACGTTTATGTTGTTACATACTTGTATCCTACAGCTTAAGAGAACTTTACAACCAAAAAAAAAGGAGCGTGCCGTGAGGCACGCTCTCAACTCACCTGAGACAGTATGCTGACGCAGAGCAGCACAACATGAAGAGCTTGGTCCCCCATTTATGGGGCTTGTCCTTCATGTAGACTCTCATCCGGTTGAACGTTGATCTTGAAGGCAACATTGCCTCATCAAATGCCATCACTGGAGGCGGTATGTAACCCGCTTTAAACTGTTGTTGGAGCGCGTCGATCACAGGCCGCAGCTTCCAGGCACGATCTGTTGCGGCGCGGGGGTCGTTGTTGCTGCTGAAGTGGAGATTTCGAGAGATGTGCATGAAGCGATCCCGCGACATGAAAATCCCGAAGCGTCCACGAGGAATTCCTCCTTCGTCTGTCGTCTTCCAGTGTTTCTCCAGCTTTTCCTTGTTGGGAGCAATTGTTCGAGCAAATAGAAGCTTAACAAATACGCACAGCTCTCGAGCAGTGATAGGTGGCGTAGAGAGTAATACAGCCTTGATCGCATCGCGCGTGCTCTTCTTGAATCGAGGAATCTTCTTTTCTCTTTGTTCCTGCTTCGTGTACTGTCCTTCAACCCGTTCGTCGATCTTTTCACCAAAGTATTCGTTGCTTGCCTCCGCGATGTCTTCCCACAAGCGAGGCTGCATGAAGTAAAATAGCACCCCAGAAACTGTCGTGGCCGCTTCTAGACTTCTCGGTGTAGGTCCGTAGTGTTCTCGGAACAACTGCGGGTAATCCTCTTGCATATTCGCCGTGCGAGGCTCATAAGGCTGGTCGAGATATAGAAATGGACTGTATGATACAGGATTAGACCATCCATTGCTTGCCATATCCTTCAGGATATCAGCGCTAATCGTGCCGCTTGTAATACTAGCCATACCACCAACCGCAGTTAAAAGATCGTCGTCAAACAATGCTTCTGCTGGATCTTCATCATCTTCTTCCAGCTCGTCTTCGTCTCCGCCTTCCGTTTCATCTCCGAGTGCACTGTCAGCGCCGTCAGAACACCCGTCATCGTTTTCAGCATCGGAGACCATGGCTTGGTACTCCTCAGGATCGTCTGCGTCTACAGTAATGTTGATATCTGGTACAGCACAAGAATACAATCTACGATCAGTATCCTGTATCACAAACGTGTACATACGATCTAAAACGCACCATCACAAAACACAGCAATCCTTGCCGACCGGCGAGGACCCGTATTCTCTCCTTGTCGTACGGTCTCATCAACCTCGTCAAACGCCGGGACCGGATTGCGTTGAATCTCGGGATCATCTTCCGAGCTTGGCTCATCGTCAGACTGGATGCTATAAGTCATACGAGCTGACACGTCGGGGTACTCGACTCGTGGGGTCGGAGAGAGATGAGGCGATGTGCAGCGCAACGTCGGTGAAGGCTGGCTGCCATCACTATCACTGTGCGAGACGCCATTAACTCCATCTACAACACAGCAGCAATATACATGTTAGATCGCACGCTAAACGGTAAAATACAGGTAAACACAGCATCATACCAGTGACTGGCGTTGTTTTTTGGGCAACAGCATCATTCGTGTCTCTGCTGTCTTCATTTTGCTGATCACCACCTTCTGTATTGCTCTCCTCGCGTAACGTAGCTGCTGTAAGTAACACGTTTGTATTATACATCATTAGCCGGCATAATATCGTGTATATTCAAGACCAAGCTTCACAATACCGCTAGACGTGGCATCGACGTCTTCCTGAGGCTCAACGCATTCAGCAGTCGTAGCAAAGGCTGCTTCTGGTAGTGTAGGCTGCTGTGCTTCTTTGGCAGCTTTCTCTGTTACAATATAACACGTTAGACTGTCATTATGCGATGCAAAATAATTCAAGGTCTTACCAAGATCAATGCGGTCTAAGTAGCGCATTAATTCCTCTTCTCCGACGAAAAAATCGACGCCACGGGTGTCCTTCTTGGTCTTACCAGGCTTCAAGTATGTGAAGTCAACCGAGAGGCCAGCCGGCCTCTTCGAAGACCAGTCTTCCTTCTTCAGCTCAGCCCAGCGGGCGCGAAAACCTGACATCTCTTGGACTCGGCGCAAATTTTTTAATGAGTGAAATGAGTGGCGTGTGAGCTATTGACTGTAAGAATTTGTCGTACGTTGTCCACACCACACTAAAACCTCTTAGACTTAATTTTTAGAAAATGGAAAGACGCACTTCGAGGTAGGTGAGACAACCCGGCACCCCGTCCCCCATTTCATTTAAAGTTTGTATACCTCTATACAAACGTCAAGTCAAAATTCCTTATCGTGTATGGTCCAGGATAAGCTTTTTCTGATATCGTGTCTAATACAGGCCGTCGCGTTCAAGGGGTTGAAACCGTAAATCTTATCCGGACAGTTCATATTTAACCTAGGCTATTTTCTAACCAATTAACAATCAGAGTACAAGTAGGACTAGGTTTTGATTAGAAGTTCTAAACTATCCGTAAATGGTGAACGTCCGTTTGCACATAAGTTTTACGGTATAGGTTGCCGCTTGTATCCAGCTCTGACAACCACTAATGAAGAGCTAGAAATTTGGGCTGGTAGCGCACCTATGAAAATTTACAATATCTAGCTATATCTGTAAATGACTTTAGATGAGGAATGCCCTTTTGGTGACAGTATCTACTATCGGTGCGAAAATCTGTGCGATTAATACTAAATCATAAATTACCATATATCATATTAGTGGATATCACCTGATCGTGGCGTGGCGCCCACTTCGCATCGCTACGCCCACCTCCGCTTCGCTGCGGAGGCTCCGGTATAGATATAACCTCTTTTTTTGTACATGTACTCCGCGCTATCGACCTACACGCCCTAAATGAGCTTACCGGTTAGGAATCAATAACCGCCTGTAATTCAGTTCTTAGTTTCAGACGGATTCGGTATGATCCTGTATTACCAGGTTCACGTGTTTTTCACAGATTTAAGCTTCAACCCTTGGGCTCACAGTTTCAAATAGAAACTGACCAATAGTTGCTCGAGAAAGAGAACCTGTTGCTAAACCGTCGCGGTTCTGTCCTTTTGCATTTAAAACTCCGAGCCCAAAAAATCCTACGAACCCAGATCCTGATTCTTTGGGGTTCTGAGCAATTCTGAGGCGTGCCGGCCGACCTACGCTTTGCTTCGGCTCTCTAAGCGCTCCCAGGCAAAATGTACTGATTTAGCCAGACCCAGACAAGCGGATTATCGCGCCAGCATTCGTAAACTATCCGCCTCTAACCGTGCTTTCCAAAATAAGAGCCTCTATACTTCCATCACTTTAATAATTGTGAGGAGAAATCGAAAGATCGAGTGTCTACGCGTGGCTACTCAACGGTTATTGACCGAAATAGGAACCAGTAGAATGAGATAGTATCTAAACGACACTGGCCTGACGCTCCACAACACGGCTTTAAAAAAGATTTTTTTGTAGCAATACAGCTGGATGTCAACGCTGTCCACGTTGATAAGCTGCGGCAGTGGCGCCGTGATGACCGTTGCCTCCGCCGTTGATCCGGTTGCGCGGGTTACGCCAACGATATGCGGGGGGTCTCAAGAAAATGATTATGAGGTCTACGCGTAATTGCTTCTACTACAGTATATTGCTGTCAAGATCGCTGTGGTCATGACTGTCATGGCGCTTTTTGCAAGATGAAATTCGTCGTCTTCGTCACGACTTCCACAGCCACCACGAGAGTCGAGGACTGCCAAAACCGGGAAAGCACCAAGGCCACCAGGCAGCAGCATTATCACGTCGTCTACGAGACTCACCCCCATCAAACGTCGTCTCCCTTACTGTGATCAAGACGGTCGAAACACGCACCTCGATATCTCTGGCAAGATAACAGTCAATGCGGTTTATGCTTGTAGCCTAGTTCATGCAGTTCATTGTTCATACTTACGATACGAATCGTATGATACGACAGCTCTAAGAGGACTAGCAAAAAAGAAAACAACATTTAACGTTCTGGATGCTCTTCACTTATTTCTGCGCCTATGCCCTTGCATTTACCAAATTCAATCGAGTCACTTAGAGCATAACTCCTTTAGGGACGAAGGGATGGGTTTGTACACTTGTATCAATGAGCACTTCCTGAAGTTTACTCATTGGGGCGCACTGCTTTCGATCCTGCTGACTGACTCGGGTTTTGGATGTGGTTCAGCTAGAATCTCAATTAGGTTAGATTTTTCTGCGGCTTAGATTGGACGTGGCGCTAAGGCGTGTGCGGGTCGGCAGCAACAGACAAGCTGATGGATTTGTAGAGGCGGTATACTGCCGCCACCACTGGCGCATGCACGACTGTCTCAATAACTCTAACCGGTCTTACGAATTCAAACTCAATTGCTGTTGATGATTTCTGAATGGAGTACATTACCAAATACAATTTATAGATATATTTTATTTTGCGAATGATTTAAATCGTTGTGAAATTATTTTACGCTAACTTTACTCTTAAAATTACTAACGTTATTTGCATCTTACAGTTTTACATGGGTGAGCGTTGGCCTTCAGCGGACCATGCCACGGCTGCAAAACGGTTCGATATATCGTGAGAGTACGCCAAGCCCTCAAATTGGAGCGTGGAGCATTAGAACTAACACATACACTGAGTACAATCTGAAGGTTAAAGGTAATTAAGTTTTGCCCTTAAAAACCGATGGTCACGTCAGCCTCCCTAACTATTCGTATAATATCCAGTTTTACTTTTTTGGGTACCACTCCAAAGAGGATTGTCTGTACAGTCAATTCCTCGAAGTTCACTCGGAGTGATCTAACCAAAACGCCGATTTGGGAGTATTTGTTCGTTGGGGGACACTAAGCGCTGCGTAGAGAAACCGAGATCCCATGATTAGACATCAACATGATAAGATCACAGGGACGAGAAACAAAACTACTGTACAGTATTTATAGTGCCTTTTTTTAGGATCGAATACCAGTACAGCTTTCTTCGTGACACATGTATTCATTAAATACTACTCTGTTCCATCTCAAATCTAACGCAACGAGCGACCGCAGAAAAATACATGATACCGTTGGCTATTATTAGGCTAAGAATAGAGAGTTGCTATTTTCTAATTTGTGGCTGCCAGCTACATAATACATGTCAGCTGTACAGATAATCATGATGTGCTGCCGTCTGATCGCTTCTGTATAAAGCGATTTCAACTGAGAGTCAGGGCTTCAATCTAAGACAATCACGCCGAGCAGCACAAGCACTTCTCCGATGACTACCCCTTCAACCCTCCGACTCAAACACAAGCAACTTAGCGTCAACGACCGTCTAAATATTGTCGTTTGGTTGACAAAGGTCGACAAACTACCGAGAGGGGCCTTTACAAAAGCCGCTGCAGCCTTCGGAATAACCAGGCAGCTGGCTTTCCAAGTTTGGAGGATGAAGGTACCTCTGAGTATCTTTATTTCAGAATGAGCTTTTTTTTGTTTTATTTATTTTCACCTTTTGCGAAATCTAAACTTTGTCGGACTGTAAATGCATCGATGTAATTGATCAAAAGCGTTTTAGAGGCAAACGCGGTACAGACAGCAGCTTTTGAAGAACTGTTTTCACATCTTGTAGGACCGTAACAAAAACGATCTCTCCTGAAAATCTCAGCAATTTTCCAACACTGGGAAGCCCACTGCGAAAACAGACCCCCCCCTCAAATGACGCTCTTTTGCGCTGTACTTCGTTGCTGTTGGACCATGATCTACCAAAAAATACTGTTTTATAGATCTAAGGCAGGGCTTTCCATAGTGGGTTCGTGTAGCTATATCACACCATTAGTTTAACTAATATGTCAGCAAAGGAGAAGTGTTTGATTTGAGATGGAACAGAGTAGTACATGTATTAATACATCACCCCCCCCCCCGTGTTGTCTGTCAGTCCGTCCGCGGCTAGGGTTACTTAATGTAACGCAAATACGGGCGTTCTACTGACTGCCGAGCACAGCGAATGCGGTCCCAATTGGCTAAATTCGCATTATGTGGTGTACACAATGTAAATGGTCCACACATCGTACTTAAAGACAAACGTTCAAATTTCATTTTGCCCCCATTTTCAAAACGGAAGCTGCGGAACGCCACGTTTCGCAAGGTACGCTGCGTGTATGCATGTTAGTTTGAATAAGTAGCTAGCAAGACACACATACACAGACAGTCCGAGGTTCCTGGGGCTGCTTAAGGGGTAGCTTATAACTTGAGGGATTCTATCCTGCAAGAAGGTAGCCGTGCTAAGGGAATTTAGTTCTAGAACCCTATGGGTTCTTGGGGCTTTATCCCACCGCCCACTCTGCGCGAGAGCACATTTGGAATCTGGTCCATCGACCACAAACCCGTCAGCGAAAGAGTTGAGCCGGTCGGTAATGGTTATTGATGGGAACGCATATTGCGTGCGTGCACTTGGTCAGGAGGGGTACAGTAACTGGTCTCTTTTAACCGAAGGTGGGATGGGGGCTGTAATAGCCTATCAACAGCCATCATTTGCCATTAACGGCCGTCTTTTGGCAAACGGATATCGTAACTCAAGCTACAGTACTATCCGGGGGCACAACCCTGAAGATTCGACCGCACAATTCTGCAAACTTAAACCGTTCCGGGCCTCACGGCCCGTGACTGTGGGATAAGTGATCGGAGATAACCTTGATGGGAGCAACAATCCCGGCTAGTACGTAGATGTCTCCACATCCTACTTAGTGAAATCTACTGCTATGTGCGGTGTTCTTAGACATTGTCTTACGCGTCACGTTTACGTGTTCGCAGAACCATGATTCGGACTAAGCGCAGGAGGATCCGTTAGGAGCTCGAGGACGCTCTGCGCGAGAACGAACGCATTAACTCGACCCCCGTGCAAGAGGGAAATAATGCAAGGAAGCGAAGAAAGAAGCGCTACGACCTGGACAAAGAGCTGAAAGCTCTCAGCGTGCGAGAAGGGATGACAGAGGTTATGGAAGTCCAAGCGGTAATGGTTGATGAACGGGAGGAAATAAAAGAAGGTCCGATCCTGCGGTACATCAGCGTTGGTTTGCGGCTCAAATGAAGGCGGCGTATGAAGCAGGAGCCGCGGAAGAGGATTTATTTGCAGGGCCTGTCATACCACAAGCTACCATTCAAGAATGCTCGCTGTCTCGAGAACGCGGCGCGCTAGCGGAAACAGAGATAACGAGACATTATCTCCCAACGAACGCCGGCGTACCGGTGATGCGCAGAGGGCCCGTACTAGACGAGCCAATATCACGCTGTCTCAACGTGATCAATCAAGGACGAAATATGCTGAGCGCAAGCGCGCTAAAGAGCTCGGTTACGTGAAGAAGAGCTTCAGGAACAACAAGAGCAGAATTAACAGCAGCAACCATCACGCAGAGCAGAACTGAATGAGCATGACCGGGTAGCTAAGCACGCCCTAGACCGACAACGACAAGCCAATCTCGAGCTAGGCAGACAGAAGAAGAGCTTCAGCAAGATCTTGAGCGAATGCGCACTAGACGACAATGTGTCCGTCATGGACATGCTCTTATTTCCTCGAAGACTTCGACGCATCCATGATAACGGGTGACGACGTGGTGAACGGTCGACACAAGCTCCCGGCTACAACCGTTTGTCCGATCTGCAATGCTTGGAAGTGGTCAGGCGAGTCTGCAATATCAAGCTGTCTTGCAGGCAGAGTAAAGCTACCACCACTGCGCCCCGCGCCACGAAGGCTGCTTCAGCTGTACGGATATCCCGAGTTTCGCCGTCAAATCCGTGACTACAACCAAGCTTTTACGTTCACGTTGATTGGTGTTTCGTGCTCAAACCGGTCGTTTCAAAACGGACGTCAAGACGGGAGCGTTACAGGTACACACGGGGTGTACACATATCGCATCAAAGGGACTATGGGGCACTACCTAGGGTCTCTCCGCCCCCACATAGACCGTCGGACAGGCGCGCTGGTAGCGCCGAAGTGTGCGCAGATCTACATAGTGGATCCTGACATGAAACGGCGCGAGGAGCGACGTCTTGGTATCTTCGCGAATCTGGATAGTGTTGCACTACTGGACATCGAGAAAAAGATGGCAGAGCACAAACCATTAGCACAACGGTTCCTCCGCTTTGGGCAGCAAGTGCGCCAACCTAACATGGAGGGCCCAGTAGACTTGGTGTTCCATCTACATGAAAACACTTTGCGACCGCGGACGCATAACCGCCCCACTGTGTCTGAAGTGGCTGTAATTCTCATTGAGAATGGCAACTTGGCTCAGCATCGGGCGCTACTACTCTAAACACGCGATCATAGGCTGCTACATTTGTACGAGACTCACGCCGACTACGATCCACTTCAATACCCGCTTCTACTTTCATATGGAGAGAAGGGCTGGACCTACACAGACGTGTTTTCGAATCGTGCTGAGTATCGAAACAAGAAGGCGATGTTGCTTCGTGAACACGTCGCGTTCCGCCTTATTAGAAAGGGGATGATCAGTCTGCTCTCACGAAGGCGGACGCCTATTTCAACAGTGGTGTGTAGATCAGTGTGCCAAATGTGAGCAAGAACAGCTTCGGTGGGTTGCCGACAATCCGAAAACACTTCGCGTCGATCAATACAGGGGTGCTCAAGACGCTTTGTTTAACGAGGATACTTTGGCCTTGGCGGAAGGAGAAGTGCTGCTGTCGGAATATGACGGGGCCCAGAACCGATTGGTGTACCCGGACCGGGACGGAGGAAGCAGAAGACGAGCTGCCCACTTTCTTTATCAGGTTGGCAAGCGTATCATACTACCGGCTTCGCACCTAGCAAGTCCGCGGACCATGTTCAAGTCGTATTAAGATTCGATGGCAATTATTCGGGAATATGGACGGCCCGACGTCTTTCTGACTGAAACGTGTAATCCCGAGTGGGACAAGATTCTTAAAGCGATACCTTCCGAGATACAGACAGCTCAAGATCGGCCAGATATCGTGGCTCGCGGGTGGCAGCAGAAACTGCAAGGGACGCCTGACGATTTAAACCAAGGCCTCCTGGGGCGAGTGCGCGCACGGATTTACGTTGTCGAGTTTCAAAAACGAGGGCTTCCCCACGCTCACATATTAATTATTTAGGCTGACAAGACAAGCCTCGAGCGCGCGAGATCATAGACAAGATGGTATGCGCTGAGATCCCAGATAAGGATACAAATCCTCAGCTATATAAAGCGGTCATATCGTGCATGCTCCATGGTCCATGTGGACCTGCAAGCCCTTTATGGGCGTGTATGAAGGACCGCAAGTGCACCAAAGGGTATCCGAAGCCCTTAGCAGAAGTTACACAAGCCAATGTCAATGGATATCCAGTGTACCGTCGACGCCAACGACAATAAGGTGTTCTAAAGCTCAAAGGCAGAGAATACGACAATGCTACGATCAACCAGTGGGTTGTACCGTACAACCCGTACTTATCCTAGAAGTACAGCTGCCACATCAAAGAGGAAGTGTGCACGGATATATCTGCAGTTAAATACCTGTATAAGTATGTGTACACAGGCCCCGTCATGGCTATACTCACTGTGGAAGATGTCCGAGGAGGGCAGCAGAGTGCACGTCGAGAAACAAATGAGATTCTTCGCTTCTTGAGCGTCCGCTACATTTCTCCGGTGGAAGCTTGCATGCGCCTGCTCGATTTCACGATTCAGGAGAAAACCCATGCGGTGACACAGCTAGCGGTTCATCTCGAGTCAGGCCAGACCGTTTGCTTCCGCGAAACAGAAAACCCGGTGGCGGTTTTGGAACGTGGTAGTCACACGATGCTGACCAGATTCTTTGGGTTGTGTGCGAGTGAGCTAATGAGAATCATATGCCAGGACGATGCTGTATCAGGACACCCCTAAAGCGTTCGGTTAGAAAGCGCCGGAGAAAGGGCAGCCAAAAAGGTGGATTCGCCGTAAACCGTATCAGGCTGCGGCTGGTCGCATGATTTACGTGTCTCATCGAAATATTGAGCGGTTCTATCTTCGGCTACTGCTCTGTCAGCGTAGAGGCCCAACGTTGTTTGAAGACTTGAGAGCGGTTATCGGGATTGTCTGCCCGACATTCCAAATTGCGGCGCGAGGCGCAGGCTACTTGGAGAATGCCAATGAGTGGATTTCCTGTTTGAGGAAAGCTTCTGAGATCCAAATGTCGTATCAACTACGCCAGCACTTTGTCACCATTCTAGTGTATTCAGCTCCAGCAAATGTTGGTGCTCTATGGTATTGGTTTCTTGCTGACCTTTATGCACGGAAACGCCACGCTTTAATGGACCCCTTTAAGTCGGCGCTGGTAGAATTTGAAACGCTGATGAGCATTCAAGAACTACTTCAAGCGAGCGGGTATGCGGTAGCTGACTTCGACGAGCTTCTTCGGTTAGGGTCGTTTCCAACATTGATTCGTGAATCGCTTCACCAAAACGGCTAACTTCGACGTGAGCTCACTGGATACGATGCGTCAGCTTTGGAGGCGATCGTAAACACAGAAGATCAGCTGAACGAAGGACAGCGGGTGGTTTACGAACAGATTATTGAAGCGGTAGACTGTCTCAGGAAGGCAAGAAGTTGTTTTTGTCGATAGCCCGGGTGGCACTGGAAAATCTACGCTGCTTCGAAGCATACTGACCAAAGTCAGATTCTCGGGGAAAATCGCCATCGCTGTGGCGTCTAGCGGTATTGCCTCGCTTTTGCTGAAGGGTGGTAGGACAGCTCATTCTACATTCAAAATCCCTTTGAAATTAAACGTGAGCTCGACGTGCGGTATCAGGAAGACCTCCCACATTCAGGAGTTGATCGAGCATGCAATTTTGATTATTTGGGACGAAGCACCTATGGCCCGTCGCCACGCGTTCGAGGCAGTAGACCGAACAGTGCGGGACATGCGTGACAGCGATACCGAGCCTTTTGGCGGGAAAGGTTTTGTACTTTCGTGCGATTTTTGCCAGATTCTTCCGGTCGTAAAGAATGAAACACCCGTCGAGACAATCGACGCTTGCCTCGAGTCGTCTAGACTGTACCCCCAAGTCCAGACGTTCTGGCTTGCAGAAAATATGCGGGCTCGCACAGCTGAGACTGTGGACACTGCTGAGGAAATGGCTGGTTTCTCCGATGTCCTGCTGCAAGTCGGGGGGACGTAAACCGTTCCCTAGGAAGCGATTACTAGAAGATTTCTCGCGATATGATGATTGAGAATCCACCTGTGTCCGAGGACCAGGTCATTCGTCCTGGCATTATTCCAAGAGGCATGAATCGGATCATCGACGAGATGTATGGCGCGATTAACAACCCCGAGGTTGCTACCGACGAGTACTTCGATAACCGTACGATCCTCACGACCGCGAACGCAATCGTGCACCACATAAATGAAGTGGTGGCCTATCGATTAGCTAAACAGGCGCGGGAATACATGTCTTCCGATTCTGAACAAGACGACGGTGACGGTAATTTCTTCGAGCAGGAGGTACTCCACTCGATGAATATCAGTGGAATGCCTCCCCACAAGCTGACCCTCAAGATAGGAATGCCTATCATAAAGATGCAAAACCAGAATCCAGATCCAGGGCTGGGCAACAGAACACGGCTTCAAGTCGTGGTCCTCAAGCTACATGTCATCCACGCCACAATCATGACAGTAGAGGGACAAGGGCAACATGTATTGATTCCCCGCATTGTTTTCATCAGTGACAGAGCCATTCGGAGCTTTCCGTTTCACTTGAGACGCAAGCAGTTTCCAGTTCAGCCGGCCTTTGCGATGACGATTAAGAAGACGCAAGGACAAACGGTGCAGCACTTGGGGCTGTATCTTGCTAAGCCTTACTTCTCCCACGTGTGGCTGTACGTTGCGATGTTGCGAGTTACTTCAAGATCAAGATTCAAGGTGCTAGTCGGGTACTCAAAGCTGGAGGAGGAGGATGGGGTCTACACCCAGAACATTGTCTATATGCAGATCTTTGGTTCGAAGTAGGAATGTTCAATTTCATTTGCATTTAATACATCACTTTTACATAGAACATGTTTACGCCGGAACGCAGCAAAGGCGGGAGCCCATTTCTCCTGGGACTAAAACCTGCCACCTCCGTCGCGTAGCGGCGGCCGCCGATTAGTCCTTAGCTATCAATGCTAGCACGGTGTCCGTTTGTCCGTCACACGAAACGCTGAGATTTTTTAGCTGTCCCAATGGCTCCCGAGCAGAGCGAAGGCGGCTCCGATTGGATAAAATATGATTATGTAGATTACATCATGAAATATATGTGGTTGACATTGTACATATAAAGATTTACACGAAATTATCCATTATGCAAAGGCGGCATCGTTGTAATAATATGTCCTTTTTAAATAATGCTGTAATTTTGAATATTCGAGTGCTATCGCTTGTCTTTAACGCTGTAAGGTGCTTAGCGGACACGTAGGAATGCGCCTTTCCGAGGACATGCTTTTAATATACGTTAACCTGTAACCATGACTGTTGTGCTGTCAAAATCGCGGTAAGCCACCTGAGTGGGTTTCTATGAGGTAACTGCCAAATGGTAGTACAACATTAACTGGCCGTAATAACAACGTTATACTATAAACGTTGTCGCTTGCAGGGGCTAATGGTAACCAAATAGCATATCACTTTTTGATAGTAATAGTTCTATTTTTGAAATTAAATATTAATTGCAACTCATTTTTTCAAAAGTTAGCATAATGATTTATTACTAGCTCGGAGATTTAAAAAATATTAGATACTATTAGAAGATACTTTCTGTGACGGGGTCGCACAGCACCTTGCGCTAGAGGAAGTTATCTTCCGAGAGTATACAAACTCTCAGTGAACGGCAGTTCACAGGTCCTCTTTTTATTTAAAGAGAGCGAAGTGACCTAAATAAGGTAGATTGTAAACTATGTATATTTATAGGTAGGTTGAGTTTGGGTTTAATACAAACTATAAGTTACCTATAGAAATGCAATGCCGTTTGACCAATGGTTGGCTTTGAACGACCTTGGTACCCTGTACCAAATATCCCAGAGTATGACGTGTCATACACCTGAAGTGTGAAGTGTCACACTTCATGTAACCAGGGTACACTTAGGGCTACGTACCCCGTTACATTCTCCCCCACTTAGGTTCGGTTTACCGACCAATCAGAATGAAGAGGTGTTCGTCACAAACTCTCATTCTTAAAGTCGAAAACCATCGCCTTGGCCGCGCGAGCGCGGCGGAGGCTCACTTCACTGTTAGATCCTCGAGCAGCAACCTGTGCGCTCTTCGTCTAGGTCTCCAATTCGACTGGTACCATGTCTCGTGGCACTGCAAAGAACGGTGCTAAGACACGCTCCAAGATTGCTGCCGGTAAGGCGCAAACCAAGAGCACTAAGCCTCACGGCAAAGGCTCGGCACTCAAGGAGGCTACTCAGGTGGCCTCCGAGGCGATCGGTTCCTCGGGTGACGCGGCTGTGGACAAGCGAGCAAGCAAGCGCCGCAGTCCGTCGCCCTCGTCTTCAGACAATCGTCCGATCCCTCGGTTCGTGGAACGTGAGTTCAACTCGGGCAGTGAGGACGATGCCGAGTCCGAGAAAGAGTTCTTTGGTGAGCCCTCGGTTCACAGAGGGTAAGGTGGCACGAAACGTACTTAAGTGAGAACGTGTAACGGGGTACGTAGCCCTAAGTGTACCCTGGTTACATGAAGTGTGACACTTCACACTTCAGGGATATTTGGTACAGGGTACCAAGGTCGTTCAAAGTCAACCATTGGTCAAACGACATTGCATTTCGATAGGTAACTTATAGTTTGTATTAAACCCAAACTTAACCTACCTATAAATATACTCAGTTTACAATCTACCTTATTTAGGTCACTTCGCTCTCTTTAAATAAAGAGGGGACCTGTGAACTGCCGTTCACTGAGAGTTTGTATATTCTCGGAAGATAACTTCCTCTAGCGCAAGGTGCTGTGTGACCCCGTCACACTTGGTAGCACTAGTAGTCAATCCACGCCACCGCGGGTAGACTACCTGAACCTCTCCGAATTTCGTTGCCTTGGATAGGAACGACTTCTCCCATATGAACGATTCTCAGTTCGAGTCGGTTCGGAAGATGGCAGGCATCTTCGGGATGGAGGCCCTGCAGAGCCTGGTGGTGTCAACACCGGCTGAGCAGCTCGGGCGCGCCAATGCATTCGACGCGTACGAGCAGGGCCTCATCGCGCATGTGCGGGAGAACCTGCAGGCTCCGGCGGCGGAAGCAAATCCGCCTCACCCGAAGCCAATACGGCTGAAGGTTAAGCCGTATGAAGGGAAGGAAGGCGAGAACCTTCACTTCTGGGTCCGAGAAGTAGAGCTCGCGATGGACGCGGCTCTGATCTCGACCGAGCAGCTGCGTGTTAGCGGCTGTGCTAAGAGTTGGGTGTACACACGGGAAGCAACATCCCCTGGATGTTTCACATCCTGGGCTCAGCTGTGCAAACAGCTCCGAGCCGCGTTCCTCCCGGCGAACTACGAGTACCGCCAGCGTTCGCGCTTCCTCTCGCGTAAACAAGGGAGACGCGAACTGCAAGAGTATGCGCAAGAGATACGGGAGCTCACGGCGTCCCTAGTGGGAAACCCACTCAATGAACACATCAAGATGACTGTGTTCATGGACGGCCTTCGAGTGGGCCCCGCACGCACTCAGCTGTTCCGGGTGCAGGCAAGCACCCTTGAAGAGGCGATTCAAGTGGCTCTTCAAGAAGAGTACAGCCATCGCCAGGCGCGTACGCCGGCCTCAGCGTGGCCTGGGAGCTCCTAGTCGGCTCCCGGTCGAACAAGCCCCAACGGACCAGTTCCCATGGAACTCGGGTCCGCCGAACAGCGTGACATCCGCTGCTTCGGCTGTGGGAAGATGGGCCACTTCAAGCGCGACTGTCCCGCAGAAAGACTCCGCAGACGGTCCTTCCCCAAGCCCGTCCTCAAGGGTCGCTGGCAGAAGCCAGGATCCCGGGGACAGGGGAACGCAGGGAACCAGTAGGGGCGGGGCGCCCTACTGGGGAAGAACTAAGTCTTCGTGATGGGTGCGCGGGTGGCGCGTACCACGGGGACTTAGCCCCTGAGAGTCTTCGCACTCTCGAATCGGCGAAGAGCAGCGGCGGGTTGCTCGTAGTACACGGATGTGTACGGGGATACGATCATCCCTTTAGAATCTTGATTGACTCTGGGGCGTCGAAGAATTTCGCACGCCGCCAGACGGATGCTCGTAACAGCAACAAGTTGTCCGAAGCTTTGAGAGAAAGCAAGGGCAACGGGACGGTGTCAGTGCGACTGGCCGACGGGAAGGTCGTCACTGTCCCCAACGTCCAAGTGGATCTGGCTGTCAAGTTTGAAGACTTTGACAGCCTCGAGCAGTTCACTGTTCTCGATATGGATCCATATGATATGATCCTGGGCATGCCCTGGCTTGAGAAGCACGAGCCCTGGATCGACTGGCGAGGCAAGGCAATCGGTGCCAGCCGCCCTGCGCAGTCCGACAGAGCATTGGTGAGTCATGTTCCCACCTCTGTCAGGACCCGGGGCGCCCGCGAGGGCTGCCAGGGTACCAAAGCATCCGGCAGGTGCTTGGGAGTCGTCGACGTATATGACGACTCCGAGGATGTTTTGATGGTGGCAGCGCCCAGAAGAGGCGCTGGCCAAGTGGGTAACTTAGGTCCACAGGCGGGTAACTTAGTTCCGCAGACAGCTGCAGCTGTCACGAACACTGAGAACAGCGTGTTCAGAGTGGGTAAGAGTTCCACTCACGGTCGCCCAGACCTTAACTGAAGAGGAAGACGTCGGATACGCTTCCTGTGTGGGTAACACAGTGCCACACGCGGTCGCCCAGACCTTAACTGAAGAGGAAGGCGTCGAACACGCTTCCTGTGTGGGTAACCACAGTGCCACACGCGGTCGCCCAGACCTTAACTGAAGAGGAAGGCGTTGAACACGCTTCCTGTGTGGGTACCACAGTACCACACGAGGCCACGAGTGCCTGGGATGTCGTAGCGACGACATCCCTAGACGTGGGCAGCAAAGCTCCCCGTCACAGTCGCCGTCGTCAACGACGCCGCCGCCGCCTCAAGTAGGATCCGAACTTCGTTCCGATCGACGTCGCTTCAAGCGACTCGGAGTCCAAGGCCCCTCCGACAAGGCCGGTGGAAGAGTGTTATCACATCTACGATGGCGAGACCGGTTTACCCGTCAAGGCATCTGGTGTCCACTTGGAAACGTTGCCGGAGGCTGCAGAGATACTGCACCTCGAGGAAATGACGGCTGAGTCTTTCCTGACCAACCTCAAGGCTGGCGAGATGGTACTCATGAGACCTGAGACCACTCGGGAGGAGCTGAACTCCTCCTCCGTTTTGGACGAGAACGTCCTGGAAGACCTGAACAAGCAGCGTCAGGCGCGCTTGGGTTCTGAGATTCTTAAGAACCCCAAGGATTCGGTGTATCCTTTGGTGAAGGAGTATGCGGACGTGGTGAACAAACACCCACCGACCCAACTCCCACCGGATCGAGGCGTACGGCACGAGATTGATCTCGTGCCCGGCACAAAGTATTGTGTCACGAGGCAATGGCCTCTCCCGCGCGAACAGTGCGAGGACATTGATGCCTTCTTCGCCGAAAGCGAAGGCAGGCATGGTGCGGGAGTCGAAATCCCCGCACTCGACGCCGACTTTCTGCGTTCGTAAGCCGAACGAAAAGTGGCGTCTGGTTCACGCTTATAACAAGCTGAACAACGCAACGGTGCCGGCCCAAACACCAATCCCACGAAAGGATGTGTTGTTGAACAACATGGCCGGGAGTGTACTGTACAGTGCGCTGGATTTGGTAGACGGATACTACCAAATCCTGATGCGAGAGAGCGACATCCCGCTCATCGCGGTAAGCACTCCAAGCGGCATGCTTTGGGAGTGGCTCGTCATGCCGTAGGGCTTGTCTAACGCCCCGGCGACGTTCAATCGCCTGGTGACGCAATTGTTCCGCCCTTTGCGTATCTTCGTACAGACGTACTTCGACGACATATTCGAAGGAGGCAAGACGGCCATGGAGGTGCACCTAGGACACCTCCGTCGGGTGTTGGACGTAATGCGAGCGAACAAGCTCTACGCCAATATCGACAAGTGCGTTTCGTGTCACCAGAGATTAAAGTTCTCGGTTGCTTCGTAAGCAACGTGGGCGTTCGGGCTGACCCAGACAAGGTCAAGGCCATAGCAGCATGGCCGACGCCCCGATCCCAGAAGGATCTTCGAAAGTGGTTGGGCTTGGCAAACTACCTTCACAAGTACAGCGCAGGGTACGCGGGCTTCGCTTAGCCCTTGTCGAGCCCCCTTCAGAAGGACGTCGACTGGTGCTGGGAGCAGGAGCACCAGGATGCTTTTGACAGCATCAAGGCCAGTCTCCAAGAGGCCCCTGTCCTGGCCCTGCCGGACGAGACGAAGCCGTTTAGCGTCGTCTGCGATGCCTCCGATTACGCCATCGGATGTGCATTGCTGCAGGCCGACACGGCTGGACACGAACGAGTCATCTCGTTCCAGTCCAGGCAACTCAAAGCCGCCGAGCGGAACTACCCTGTCCACGACAAGGAGCTCATGGCAATGAAATATGCCCTTGTGAAGTTTCGTGTTCACCTTCTGGGCTCTAGGCCCTTTGTGATCTACACAGACCACGCGTCCTTGAGGACGGCGACTAACTCGCCTCACCTCTCCCAAAGGATGGCGAGGTGGCTGTCCTTCTTCGCGGAATACAACTTCCGCGTCGAATACAAGCCGGGCAAGCTCAACGTGCTTGCGGACGCCCTCTCTCGGCGTCCTGACTATGAGTTGGCCCACATCACGCGGGTGACAAAGGATCTATATGATCGGATACGCATGGCGTATCGGGACGATGAGGCTGTCGCCCCTATCGTCAAGTTTCTTATGGCCGGAACGAGCGCGAAGTCCGACTGGCTCTCGTCGCGACAGCGCTCACGGCTCCACCGATATGAGTTTAAAGTGGGTCTCCTCTATTACCGGGTGGAGCCCACTGATCCTCCACGGGTGGTCGTACCCAACGACGAGGATCTGAAGCTCAATATCCTCGCGGAGGCGCATAATGCGCCTTTTAGAGGCCACTTGGGCCGCGAGAAGACCTTTCTGTCGGTCTCTCAGTCCTTCTGGTGAACCCACATGTACCAGTGGGTCGCCCGGTACGTTAAGACATGCGAAACATGTCAGCGGGTCAAACCCGCAGGGCACTCTTCGGCTCCACTACAGAGCCTGCCCGTACCGGCTGACTGTTGGAAGGCGATGAGTCTTGACTTCATCTTTGGGCTTCCTGCCGACGGACACGGCAACACCGGAATTTTGGTGTTCGCGTGTCGGCTGAGCAAGATGGTACATCTTGCTCCAGTTCCCGTCACTGTTACGGGCGAACAAACCGCAACGTTGTTCGTCGATGGCGTGTTCCGCTATCACGGTCTCCCGGAGACGATTGTCTCGAACCGAGACCCGCGGTTCACTGCTGCGTTTTTGAAAACGCTGTTCTTTTTACTGGGAGCCCGTCTGCAGATGTCCACTGCGGACCATCCGCAGACAGACGGCCAAACAGAGCGCGTCTATCGAGTGCTCGAGGACACTCTGCGCAGTGTGTGCGCGGCAGCACCACGTACGTGGTCGACGCAGCTTCCAGTTGTTGAGTTAGCGCTCAACAACGCGGTGCACGCGTCCACGGGGTTCACACCGTTCTACTTGAACGGCTTCCGCCACTCCAGAGTGCCTCTCACTCTTCGAGGAGACACTGACACCTCTATTCTAAGTGGGGGAGAGGCTCGGAAAGCCCTTTCCTCCCAGGTCTCGGATGTGAGACCAGTTTCGCTGCGGAAACAGGTGGAACCCTTTATGGATACCAAGCTGAGCATGGTCAGCAGGGTCCGCGATGCCATGGCAGCGGCCCAAGATAAACAAAAGGAGTACTCAGACAAACATGGAAGAGGAAACTTAAGTATATTTGAGGTTGGGGACTTAGTGTTGCTAGACACGAGGAGCCTACCTCTTGACACTGTCAGCTCTGTCGGCAGCAACAAGCTGAAGCACCGCTTCATCGGACCTTTTGCAGTCCTGGCCAGACATGGTGCGTCGTACACCATCGACCTTCCAAAGTCAATGACGACGCACCCGACGTTCTATGTTGGACGTCTTAAGCGGTACGTTGACCCGAAGGGGGTTGCTGACTCGCAGACCCCCCTTGACCCAGCTCCTCGAAGCGAGGGCCGGTCACAGTCGTCGACGAGGACGTCAGAGCAGGCACCCAAGCCTCGGTCGGGACAATAAGGCTGCGGTCAAGACCGTACGCCGGAGGGGCTCCATACGAACGGACCCCGGCGCCATACGCCGAGGACGCTGAGTACGCCGGGTACGCACCATACGCGTACGTCTGGGAGTGTGCCGCAGGCGGCTCCGGACGTGGCAACAAAGCCTCGATCCGTCGGATCATGCGAAAGGCCTCGTCCAGATCGGACGAAGAGGCCCGGCGATCCACCCGCAGGTGCAGGCTCGCGACCTCTCGCTCCAACAGGTCCAGGCGGCCCGCAAGACGAGCGAGCTCGCCCTAATTTCCGGCCTGGGCGGCAGCATCGCCGCCAGTCCTAAGGCCAAGTGCAATCTCAAGCACAAGGACACGTTGACGGAGGCGATCAACTTCAGGGCCCTGTGTCGGGCCCGCAGTCGGAGCACTCGGACGAGAGTGAGGCGCCGAGTACTCGTACTCGTACGAGGGCACCTCCGCCCCTGCTTGACCGGAATGGAGAGGTCCACTTCCACGTGGAGCGGATCCTCCAGGAGCAACGGCGTCGCGGTAAGCGACAGCTCCTCGTGAAGTGGAGGGGTTATGCCCACTCCAAGAAATCGTGGGAGCCGATTGAACGGCTCCTGATTGACTGCCCGAAGGCTGTCGCAATCTGGGAACAGAAGCGGCGGCAGCTTCATAAGTAGTCCGGGGCTTCTTGCCCGAACGGGGTACGGACGATAAATACATTCCGTACCCGCGCTCATCGTGAGCGCTAGGAGCCGCGCGCTTCAGAATGTCCCTTGGCAGCATGCGCTTGCTGATCAAGTGGGCAAACCTCACACGAAGATTACGCTGGTCCAGGATGCGGGACAGCAGCTGATCTTCATGGAGTTCCCGTAACTCCGTGGGTGAGTACTTAAGAGTCCCCACCCACGCCCAGAACATGTCCTCACAAGAACTCCACGTGGGACAGTTCTCGGGCATAACCAAGGGGTATCCCCAAAGAGGATAGAGACCACCCCGGGTCTCGGGCTTCTTACGACAAGTCGTGAAGTCCTTAAGGGGAATGCGGTGGCGCGAGAAGCACACACCGAGCAGCCTCCAAGCTGTCAACGAACAACTGTTCTTTCTGAACAAGGGCTCGTTCATAGATGCCCCTAGAAGTGTGGCCGCCCACAAGGCCACGAGGAGCGACGAGAATCTCTAAAAAGAGGTCAGCCCCAGAGCTCTCCTCTGGAGGCCAATACCCTCTTGAGTTGATGGCAGCTCCCTGACTGACGGGTGCCGCCACCGAACCCCCACGCACACGCTGGGCAGCTTGGAAATCCTCCTGCTGCTGGTCGAGGTCATTCGAGACCTCCCGGGGCTCAACGATAGCACCCTCCTCCTCCTCCTCCTCTTCTTCCTCCTTCTCCTCCTCTTCATCCGAGGAGTCGAAGATACTCTGATAGGAGTGTCGAGTCTCCTTCTCCTCGCGGAGTGGAGACTTAGAGGCTGTACGCTTCTTTGAGGGCTTGGCGCCTTCGGCTTTAGAGGCCTTAGCACGCGGAAGACCCTCGGCAAGCGAGAGACGTTTGCGAGGATTCTCTTCCTCATCGCCACCGGCTTTGGGAGCGCCCTTAGCCTTGACGGCCGGACTCTCGGAGCGCACCGACGTTCTGGGATTGTGACCACCTTGATCACTAGCGAGCGACTGCACGCTGTCATCTTTGTGCTCACTGGACACTGGGCTGTGCCCTCCCACAGAGCCCGCAGGAGCATCGTGCGTTCGGTCAGGTTCTAGAGCAGCAGTAGGCTTTAAGACTGACGAGTACTTGCTCTAGCATTTCGCTATGACACAGACAAAGGCGATCGAGATGGAAAACTGCAAACGGCTGCAGTTGTTTAATGTCGATGGAGCGAAATCAAGGTATTTGTTCTTGTTCTCTATGGATAGCCTCGTCCACATCGTGCGTCTAATAAACCTGCAGCCTGTAACGCTAGATTAATGCTCTCAGCAGTGCCAACACACGACGCCAACCTTGGCGTCGCTCTCTCAATTGTCCGTTGATTAGTAATACTTCAGCTAGCCGAATGCTAACGACATCTGGTTGGTGAATTTAAACAGACTACACAATCTTTCAAAAAATTAATTTCGTACTAACACATATTAAGTTAATATTTATTAATATCATTTTGTATTAGAAGAAAATATTAGGAGATATTTTCTTATGAACCGGTCTGCACAAATTGAACGCACTTTAATGCATAAAAAGTGTTACTGTTTGAACTTTCATTGAGTTTGGTATGATAAGTGATCAATCTTTAGTTAATTACAAGCTCTAACAGAAAATACACGTGTGCGTTGAACAAGTTGCTCGGGCCGCAGTGTGGACCTGGTGGTCTAAACCGTTCTTCTTCGTGCACTTAATTCAGTGCACTATCAGACGATCCTCTCTACATAGATACCCCCAATAGTAATTTCCTCCAAATAAAGTGGGTGAGAGGGTCGCTTGCTGATCTCTATCCTCTCATTAGTGAGTAGAAATTCAAGAAAGACGGATATCGTTAATGAGAGGAGCTGAACTAAGCATTTGATCATTTCTGTAGAGGTCGATTGAAAATGTAAGGGTCTATTGAAAATGTGATAATACACTTTCTTGATTTTCCCGTTCAGATATATCCGCTTGCGTAAATTCAATACGTATTAAATTAAAGCGAATTGTATCTTTTTTTCTGAGCAATAGTGGGCATTGAGATTGAGGTCTTATCCATGTTTAATATATTACGCAGTTTATCCTCCTACAGCCTCTAGAGGTCACTAATTGACGCAACCAATGTGTGCTGTAGCTAAATACGTTTTGAGCACACAACGCACGCTGGACCTGTCTCAATGGCGGATGTCGGCTTTGTGGCTGCAGATCTGTCATTCGTCAACCTGTTTCGCGACGTGGGTGGAGCCTTAGTGGGTAACGGTGTAAGCCGCTTTGCGGTGTAGGGCGGGGAATTGATTAATGCCATTATAATAATAATTTTCCACCATAAATAAGTGATATTAATAATGAAAAAGGTGGCCTTCTATTTACATAAATCTTCTAAAGAAGCTAATAGATATTGACTCTCGACTATGTTCCGGAGATATGCAAGAGGTCGGGTAGTTTCGTATAGCATGTTGAATACTTGGTAGTATCTCTGCTTGCCAGGAATTTAGCACCTTTGCAGTATCGTTTGCGTGGGTTTCGCCCATAACGTTGCGAAATTGCTGTTTATCACTAGTTCAATCTGGTTGTCGTGCTGCGTGGGTGATGAGTTGTTGCTTGTGAGTTTGTCTTCTGCGATGCTTTTTCTCAACCGTGAGTCTAGATTAATGACGCGTAGGAATCCTAACATAACTTTTATTATACTAAAAAGATATATTAGACGGCGTCGGGAGTCCGCATTTTATTATTATATAGAGGATTCATTATTGGGAGCTGTGCCCAATATAAGGTACACACGACACTGACAGGGATGCACTAGAAATTCGCACCCTTTCTTAAAATACCGTACGTGCCGCTTCACCATTCAGTCGTGGCACGAATATTTAGCGTGCACGGCTTCAAAGCCGGCTTTGTGTGCCTTAAGCGTTTTGAAATAATGTTCCTGTAACCGTCACCAGTCTCTTGCCACGAAAGGTTAAATCATAAGGCAAAAAAATCGTCTTGTTCAGATGTAATCGAATCTGAGGCAGAAATGAAAGCTTTTATTTTATCAAAAACTGTGGTGAATTTCTTACGGTTCACTACTATTTAGGTCGCATGACTAAATAGGGTAGGCGGTGTACCTCTGTACTGTAATAACACCTCCGGTTTGAGGGCAGTTGAACTGCTGTGTCGACGAAACTTGAATATGGAGCATTTAAGTCTTGAAGTTTGCCAGTTCAAGATGTACATAACTTATTTTCGAAAGGTCTTGAGTTAGGAAACATGCAGTGTGATACATGGACTGTAAGCTTAGTAACTGTAGTCGAACAAATTAGTTCGCCTAAGGCCATTGGCGTTGGATAGCAAGCAAAAGCGACGTACTTATAACCAGCATCCGCGGCTTCGTAGGTTCTTTCGCGGTGTGCGTCCAGTATGTATTTATATGTGCTTATAGGTTTGCTGGTTTTGTTTGTTTACGGAAAAACAGCACTGTACTTGGCACTGGCTGGATATGCGGCGCCCACGCCAGGTGTGCTTGCGGAAGTTTCTGTTGCACGCGACGTACGACGGTCGTACCGGTACATGTATTATAATAATACGACCACCACAAACAAACCTACCGTATTACAGCCTGTGTAATTTACAGGTGCAGTACATTATTCCATTCCAAGGACTCCTTGGCAAGGAGGAATAATAATCAACTCAATCCGGTTTTATCCATAATTTGTCAGACACCGAAGGAGAAAATAGGGCCTAGCGTACCATGCCGAAACAAGTTTTGTGGTCTTCCAGTGGCTGCTCAACTGGTCGTTCTGGTAAAAAAAAAAAAAACAGGAATGACGCTACAGCAGCAAAAAAAGATTCCCCGTTGACGTCACGTAGAATTGGTTGTAACCCTGCCATATCCGATACGAACAGCAAGAGCTTTATTAATACTGTAAGTTACAGTCTGTAACAGGTTGAAGTTTCACCCACTGCTCAATGAGCAGGCACAAGGCATTGAATTTTGTGCGGAGTCACGCGCTGTTCCAGTGTTGTAGTCGGACGAACGCCGGCTCCCGGAACTGTCTTGTTCTCGAAGATGGGAGAGTCTCCCGGAGACATGTGGTGTTTTTCCATGGCAATTCAACTCTGAGAAGGCATATTGGGAAACGATGGCTACATGTATACATGTATTGGTACTATTAGCGTGCTACTGTACTTTTGTAAGGAATACTAGCCGAGCGCCGCCGCTACGCGGCGGTAGTTTGGGATTAGATTTACTTGTTTTGACCCCCCGCCTACGCTACGGTATAATAATTTTAAAACCCGCTGAACCCCTATGTGCCTAAATCGATTATTTACATTTTAATTTTTTTTATCTGGGTTAGTACCAGGCTTACCTTCTTAAAAATATTTTTTCTAATGATCTCGAATCAAGAATCTTAATACAATCTCTTTATTATTGCTGGCTATCACTGCATGTTCATCTTCCACCCAAAACTACCTGCACCTCAAATAACATGTATGCAAACGCTACACAAAATGTTTAACTAGGCGTCGTGCTCGATATCACGGGCTATTTCTGAGTCAGTATGAAACTTAGCTCACATCAACGCAAAAGATAGTAATGGCCTGTCCACCTTGCACTAAATAACCTAGAGGATGTAGCTCCAATCTCAGGTGGTTGGTTACGTAAGAAAGGAGGTGGTACTCGAACTATGGGTCGACGCAACTGGACGATGCGATGGTGTCGTATCGAGAAGCGCATCTTGCTGGTATTTACAAAACCCGCAGTCTTATAGCGTCGCAAAAGAGGGATGGACCAATCAGCGATCTAGTTTGCGGGATATTGGGATGACCTGTAAGCTTCTCGTCCCACTGGGACGTTGTGTGGCACGGTCTTGGGATACACATTGTGTATTTCATGTACACAAATCCCGCTCATCTCAAGTCCATTCCACAGCGCTGACACGAGCTGTAACACCGGGTTGGAAGTCCTGCGGATTCTCGAAATTGCAGGCATCCCATCCCGCTATTGTGGGCAGATATAAGACCGAGCCTGAGCAACTTGGTGAAATGGGTTCGGTACCGTCCGTGGCCGCGGGATTTCAATGGCTTTGTTCTGGTCGCACCAGCTCTACATCAAGCAGACTGGTTCGCAGCACAGCTTTTCGTCGCAACGGGCTGGCGACCCAAGGTTTTGGGGACTCGGAAGATGAATCGATGACATGGGTGGCGCAACAAGATGCTGGATAGCCACCCGTGGTTTTGGGTTGTCATTTAGAAATTTGCGTTGCTACTCGCAAGAGTACCTGTCCCTTCCTCGAGGATGTTGAGGACATGGCTGGCATTCCTTATGCTTATCGCTATGGCTTTGTACCTACAAACTTTCGTGGCCATCCGCACCGACTTCAGTGCGGACGGCTCAGCTACCAGCGGAGATGACAGCGAGGACATCGTGGCGCCTCCTGCCCACACCGAGAGTCCAGACCTCTCGGAACCCACGGAGCTGCCCCCAGCGCATGCATCCGAATCTTCAAGCAAGGACGACGAATCATTTTTCTCGTTCACAGTTGTTCCAGATATCCAGCTCAACTTTCCTGCCAATGCGACCACACCTCCCAATTGGGTGGGTCCGAGCATTGGAGACTATGCCGATACCGCGTGTTACCGAAAGACGCACACGCTGAACTCGCTAGGCGGGTGCCCGCAGGGATACCACGCGAACAAACACCGCTGCTGGGCACAGTGTCCGATCGCGTACCCCGTGCAGTGCCTTACTGAGTGCATTTCTCAAAATGATGACTGCGTTCTGAACATTATGGCCAAGGTAACCAACCCTGGGTACGTCGTTTTCAACATCGCTACTGCCGGAGTGTTCAACGCTATCTACAAGTCGTTCAAGATGGTCAAGACAGGCCTCATGTGTACCTTTAACATGTTTAACATCGCTGAAGGCATCTCGCGTTACATGCGGTTCAGACAGATCTACACCCCGAACGGGACCAAGGAGGAGCTTCTGGCTGCGGTGTATCAGACAGATATGTTCCTCGTGGACCTCCCTGTCGCTATCACTGCGTGTTTGGGCTACCCAGTCCCACACTACGCGTATTTGACCGACGCCATGGTGACAGCTGCGGAGACTTTTGTGAAGCAACTGATGATCAACCACAACTTGATCATGAGCTCCGTCGACTCGTTTATGCGGTTCTTCAAGAACTCGACGTTAGGCAACTCGACCCGAGACCTTGACGCTGAGGGCGCGGCAAACCTTACAACTATGCTTGACTCGGGTTCAAGATGTGGATTTGAACTCAAGAGAGTCACAGACCGCGTGATTGTCAAAGTGGGAGACATTCGTGAAGCCAACCCATCAGCAACAAACGAGGACATTCGCACCGAGATGAGCCAGTCGTCGATCGTACTCAACGACGTTCCACAAGTGACCAACAACTGCATGGTGGACCTGCTCAAGACGAAGAAGCCGTACGCTGCGTATCAAACGCGCGATATATTGAGGAAAACCTTTGGCGTGATCATTGACCAACTCATCGATACGTCGACGACGGACCTGGGCGTGGCCAAGTCAAAGGAGGAATACTGGATCTCAACTGCTAATCTTGGCCTCCTCGGTCTCTCCGCTATGGATCCCACGGGTATCGCCTATACGATGTTCAATTATGTGCAACCTGTGTGCGGTCCAACCGAGTTCATCGGCGAGATTGATGACGGATCTGCTACTGATGCACTTGGTCTGACGACTGTGGACGACGCGTTCCGTGGCAGTAACGGCACTTGGACGAAGAAAGGTGACGGCATGGTGGTACTGACGTTTGTCAGCACTGACAACAAGGACGTGGATGTTATTATCCACTCTGGCGGCAAGAAGTTTGCTTCTGTCATAGTTTGCAGCGGACGGACTGTGACCTGGACGTCGACAGTGAAGCAGATGCAGGAGAAGACCATGTACTTGGACCGCTGGCGTCCGGGCTTTCTAAATCTTCCTGGGTCTGGTGGTGGCTCTCTTCTGCTATGGGTGCCGAGGTCGTCCGAAGGTGGTCACCTCGAAATGATCGTCAAAATCAACAAAAGTTAGAGTTAGAAAAGCAGTTAGGACTCAGTAAATTAAAATAGAGAGTCAGCTATGCTAGTTGGTGAATATGCTTACCGGATGTCTGAAAACTCCTTTACCAGGGAAGTAACGCCGGATTCTAGCCCGGTTACGCTTAGCCCACTTGGCCTCTTGGGGTATCTTGGTTAGAACATGTAGTCTACATGTGCTGGTTCGTAAAACTACCAAGACATTTAACATTTGGTTCAAATGTGGTACATATTAAAGTGTAAGAACCATTGGATTGGTCAGTTTTTTTTTTTTTTAAGGCTACAGCTAATTGGTGGGTTTTCATTTATTCGCTTTAGGATTGGGGGAAAATGAACAAGCAATACGATAAATTCCACTAAGTTCGAATTTACCAAGAACTTTCAGGTTACCTTTGTGATGATTGGACGATCCATTTAGATGCGTGGATCAAGGGCTAATGGTAACCAGATAATATATCGTATTTTTTTATAGTAATCATACAATTTGCGCTATTAAATATAAATAGTAGCGCAGTTGTTCAAAAATTAACTCACCGGTAATATTTAAATATTAGCTCAGATATTTAAAAAATATTAGATACTTTATAATATTGTATAAATATATATCCACTTAAGTACGTTTCTTCGGACCCGGACATTTTACTGACAACTGCGATACTATACCAAAGACACCCCGAGATGGGAAACCGGCTGCAGAGAGACTTTCAACCATGTTTATAGGCACAAGGGATTGACCTGAAACCGCCTGTGGACTGAGAAAAGCTTCAAAAAAAATCGACCAGGAGCCATGTGGTAAATTTAACAATGAGCCCCCAATTTTCGTGGCGGGGTCCACTATTAAGAGCACCAACGACAGCCAGTTTATGATGAATGCATTTATTGATCGATTTTGTACCAATCCTATCCTGCCACTTAAATATGTTTATGTAACGGGGTAAGAGATACCGTTACTAGCTTACACTGTAATGCGGAGGAAGCTCGCAATAATAAAACCAAGTCTTAGGTTTGTGTCAAATTCAACTCTGACTTATTTAGGACCAGGGCGGCTACCCCTGGCCTCGTGTGAACCACTCAAACACATGTCTATATCTGATTGGTCAATAAGTGAGTCTGGCTCCTCACTATCAACCAATCAGATGATGACACCTTGGCACACGCTACCCGTGTGCCACTTTACCTACTTATGTAATAACTAAAGAAATATCTACCTACTTATGTAATTGGAGTTGGGCCCATTACAGTTTAGATTCGCACCCATCCTGTGGCTCACAGCCTAGCAGAGCTCAACACACACAAAACTGGTCCCGACAACGAGGCCTCTACGCTCAGTCTTTTTTTTTTCGCCCAACTACGCAGACCTCCAACTCGACCGCTCAAGCTCCACAGCTCAGACTGTCGGTCAATCAAGAATCACCCCACGGCCCCCCTCCGTTCACAGCTTCTCCTCACCCCCTCATCCAACGACACTTAGCGGAAGAGCACAGGGCTATGTCTTGAGGACGCTAGTTCAAATCCAGCCGTCGCCATCTTTGGGATTGTAGGGTGGAGGTTCGTCACGGGCTAGTGACTGAACGTGTGGTATCTGGGTTAAGTAAGATGTGGTTACGCTGTGTTCATTATGGCAAATGTGCATGATGAATTTGCTAGCTATGCGCTCCTGTGCTAGTCCTTAACTTCTAAAACGTCTTGGGTGTAGCCAGGAGCGGGGTCGCGAATGGCTTCAGACTGGAGGCGTTTTTGGTGGCGCTTGATTCTGTCGTTTTGGTCCCCTTTGCTGTGAAGCGCCTGAAAGCGCTTAAGGACGACGCTCGACCCACGCGAGCTGATCTTTTTCTCGCCGTCCAGGAAGGCAAGTACGGCTTTCTCTGCTTTCTTGCCCACCTCAAGAACACAGTCACGATAGTCGTTAGCATTTTAATCAAGAACGAAGCCGTCTTCAAGAAAAATCTTCATGAATACCACGAGCAATTTTTTTCTCGCCCGCTTTTGGTTTGGCACCAGCTCGTACTATCGAGGATCTTGGTCGTACCACACAAATCAGGTAGCATGCAGGTGAGTTGGAGATCCCCGACGTTGTTTCTTGCTTAGCGTGCTAACTTCTTTCGTACCTTCATCTTGACAGCTTTGTTTTCTTGGTGTAGGCTCGCTGTTTTGCTTAGCTTCGAGTGCATCTATACGAGCGTCCTGTCGCTTGATGTGCCCCATAATGTGCTTAATTACAGCCGCTTGGTCGTCGATGGTCTTCTGGTTCTCGCTTGGCTCTCGTTGCTGATCATCGTCGTTGTGGGTGGGTGCATTACTTGTCTTGGTGTCTTCACAGGTAGTGAATGAGGCTTCCAGGTGCGAGAACCTTGCAAGCAGCTCGGCTGGTGAGCGTCCAGCGAGAGCATCAGCCGCTTCGATGCGCTTCACAACTGGACTGGTGGGCTCAGGTCTTTGAGTAGCGGGAAGTGACGGAAGACGCGTGCCGTGAGGACGCCCATTACCTTCTGGTTGATGTTGAGGCTGTCGGTTTCTGTAGCTGAAAGAAGGTAGCATACAGGACACGCTGCACCCGTTTCATCGCTTCACGCGTCTCCGTGTCAAAGCCAGTCAAGTCTTCCGGCGGCACCGCGGTACTGGGTTTGTATCCGCTGAGTAACTTCGCTATCTTGTGGTCTTCTTTGCTTGCATTGAAAAAATAGTTGAACCCTTCGTCGTGCTTAGATTCCAGGAGCCTCTGTCAAAGATCCAGCGTGCAGTCATCTCGTCGCAGACGTTTGCGTGCTGAGCGCCTCCCCTTCGAAACGAGTGCGATGTCAAGGTGACATCAACACCAGTAGCAGGCGCCACACGGTCTAGCACCCGCAAAATGCTCGCGTATACTGTAGGGGCTGTGGCAACGCGCGCCGGGGCTACTGGATCGGCAAGCCCATTGGTGACTTGCGGAGCGTTGAGCAGCTCGATCACCGGGACGTCGAGAGAAAGCGTGGAGCTGGCGAAGCCTGCTTGTTCTGGGAGGCTGCCGACGAGGGCTGGCCCTGGGGCGGCTTAAAGAATTTAGGCGAGCGCAATGGAGAGCAAGGGGCACGTAGCCAATTTAGTGTCAGAAAATAGCGACAGCCCCTGCTCCTCAGACGTCTTCACGCGAACCAAGCGCAGGAAGAAGCCGTCGCCTGTGTCCACTGACATGTTTTGTTCGTGGACCATGGCTAGGTCGGACACGCGGCCGAACAAGTACCAGAGAAGACATAGTAAAAATGCATCATGATCGTCACTTTCTGAGCTAGCATAAGCGTGCAAATACATCATCATTCTTTTCAAATTATCTTTCGTACAAGGTGGTGCCTTCGCTATGAGCCCACCACCATCTCGCTTCAGACAGCTGTCTAGTGACTCCCCATTTTCAGCAACCGATCTTCCCATGAAGCTCGGTGCTTAGGAAACTGATCGAGCAGCCAGAGCTTGGCTTGCCGAAAGTACTGCATGGCGGTGTTGCGTGCTATTGGCTTACCTTTATTTACTTCCTTAAATGCAATATACATACCAAATTTATCCATCACACACACGAACGTTTTCCGCTCTCATCACTATCAATGCACGTCCTTATATATATTCCTGGCCAACTTCCTCTTCTTTGAAGAACTTGACGAGCGCACCGATGGTTGTTGCCTTAGCCAGCAAGGTGTTATCAGGATGTAGTTCGTCTAAGCCCATGTCACTGGTCCACTGGTCCGATAGTAACAAAATATGCAAGTGATATGTCAATGACTTAGAGTTTGAAAAGCCATACACATATATTGCGTATCAATCAGACGTGATACGTCCGATCAGCTGGCTTAGATGCCTCGCCTACCCCTATTCCATTTGATTGGTCGAATAACATTATCTTTTTTAAAACGCTATTGGTTAGTGATACAGCAAATTTAAGTGAGGTCCGATAAACCCTCATATTCTACCGTACCGTCTGTGTGAACCGAAGGCACACCAAAGAAAATGAGGGAACGATTGCTTCCCCCAGCGCTACCGCGGTAGGTCCCGCGACGTCGATCGATCGACGCGTTGATGGCGTCGATCTCCATGGACTCGGGGGTAGACTCTCGGGCTTCCGCAGGTATGACTGCGGTGTATGATGCAGCGACCATGTAATCCTCGCGAATCGCGAGTGCAAATGCCTCCTCGAAAGAGGAGGGCTCAGCTCTGGTAAGGCAGTAACGGGTCATACCCTCGCGCATGCCGAACACGAATACGTGGACTTGCGAGGCCATGTCGATTGGCTTGGTCACGATGCATGATGCCAGATATCGCGTCTTCTGGACGTAATCACGCATGGACATTTTCTCTTGCCGATGAGCGAAGAACTCTGCACGAACGCGAGACGCATCTTGCGGCGGGAGCTCGAACGGGAGGTGGAAGTCGCTCTGAAGAGTTTCCAGAGTTGGGGGTCGACAACCAGCTTCCCAAGGGCCATTCTTTGGCCTTCTCGGCAAACCGGGAGAGGAGGAAGTCCTCCTTGGCGGATGGCGCCTCGATGCGTCGCGAGGCGATAGCGATATCGATCTCGCGGAACCACCGGTTTAGCGGGAGCCGGTTTTCACCGGCGCCAAAATACATAGACGTCTCCAACTTGACGACGTCATTGTGGGATGGACGCGAGGTAGTTGACACCCGCCGATTCGAATCGGCGAGCTCGCGTTCCACGAACGCTTGTGCTTGAAGACGTTACTGGTCGGGCGTCGCTGAGCTCAGCAGCGATGCGACAACGGCATCTCCGGACGCCGCTACGTGGCGGTGAAGCACTTCCACGCCACGCGAATGAGATGGGGGAATGCAGCATGCTCCAGGGTCGCCCCGGAGATCTGGACTTGGCTCATCGTAGACTTGGTCGTTGGAAGGACTACAAAGTGGTACCCCTGTCCTCGTGTGAACCACTCAAACACATGTCTACACCTGATTGGCCAATAAGTAATTCTGGCTCCCCACTATCAACCAATCAGATGACGACACCTTGGCACGCGCTACCCGTGTGCCACTTTACCTACATATGTAAATCATAACATGTGAAGGAGGCTGAAAAGGCGCACAAACAGTGTCAATTACACTTGAAAATGGCTCAAAGAACAATATTTGTGCCACCGCTGCAGCGATCACCACACGCAGGCTATTTCATCTTGCGTGACAAAAGCGTTGTTCCAATCAGATGACGACACCTTGACACGCGCTACCCGTGTGACACTTCACCTACTTAGGTAAAAAAAAAGAGGAAATATCTACCTACTTATGTAATTGGAGTTGAGCACATTACACCAAGTAGATGCTCCTTTTTTCTCATGCGGTGACCTATTTCCTTTGCGTAGATTATTAAGGAGCTGCTGGCGTCGTGTAGCGATGAAGATGCAGATGACGGTGTTAGGAAAAACTCTCAGGTTAGAGAAGTGTTTTAAGTGTAAATAACACTGGTTTGTGGGGCGCCTCTCTCCCCCCTCTCCCCATTGAAAGCTGTATCTATCAGGGACAAGGGGTCTCCTGGGCGCGGTGTGTTTACACCCACAAAAAGTCTTCTTCAAAAACCCCGCAGAAGCGTTTTTTGGAGCGAGGCGTCCATAAAGAAAATAAGTTTGCGCTGAGACGACGCCCGGCCACTCACCGCCAATTAAGA